>NW_027529672.1:7075768-7122861 GCF_008692635.1 Crocuta crocuta
CCCGGCTCCCATCCGCCGCTCAGAACTGCTTCTGGTTTGGCACTACCCGACTCGAACCGGCTTCCGCTCAAATAAATTTTTCAAATGTTTAATATCCCTCAGCCAGTCCTCCACCTACAGTCCTCACAAGCCTTGAAATGGCAGGTGACTCAATGGGGAGTTCAGCGCACACCTCTTTCTCCCAGACCTGGCTGTGCGAGATCCACAGGACAGAAGCCACAGTGCAACCGTGCATGGACTGTTAATGAGCTCCTCCCCGTGCCTGCCGATACTTCGGGGACAAAGAGGAAAGGGAGAGGAGGGAGGGAGGGAGGAGGGAGGGAGGGAGGAAGGAAGGAAGGAAGGAAGGAAGGAAGGAAGGAAAGGAGAAACAGCAGCCAATTACCTACAAGTATGTAGGTCAAGGACACTGTCTGCATTATTCGTCTTTTATTGATCAAATACAATCACACTACCATAAATGCACCTCCGCATTTCTCATGGGACCGGGGGTCCTGTGACGCCCCAAGGTGTGCAGTGTTCTGTTGTCCATGAGTCAGGGGGTGGCTTTCTATGAGGGTTTGTTTCTAAGCCTTCTCTCAATAAAATATTCCTTGGAAAAATGGACACCACTCAGTCAAAGGAAGAAACAGTAAGGTCACAAACCCAATGCGTATTGTCCGTGATTGCAGCTAAGGTTTTACAGATTCAGTTAACAATGCACCTAACACTTGTCTTTTCCCAGCGCCGGTTGACCCAGGCTCTCTGGAGAAGGGAGGGTTACCTTTCGTGAAGCAAGCATGTTACTATGTCGTCCCTCAATCTTAAAGACCACCGCCAGCTTTGGAAGAGTAACATTTTCCAGCCTCTCCGCACTGTGAACAATGCCAAGAAGACTTTTGCGATGTTCTAAAGTTCTAGTTAATGCCTCTGCCTTTGAGTGAGAGCTGTGGGTGGGAGCTGGCTTGTGTTGGCCTATATCATGGGAATAAAAAATATCAATAAACTCAGTAAAACACCCTTAAAAATAAAACAAAGACCCTCTTTCCAGGGGGTCAAGATCCAGTTTCCTGGCTTCTCAGCCAAGTGCATGTGTCTCGGGTTGGGAGATTGCTGCCATTTCGAGGTTCTCCGGTGTAGCCTGTGCTACTTTAACCCACGTGCTCAGGGAGTGGGGCTTTCCCAGCACCGCAGCTAATAAAAAATATATGACTTCTAATCGGAAAGGATCCTTGCTGAAAATGCTAAATGTTCTTCTCAGACTCTGGGGAAATGAGATTTACACGGGTGTCTTCATACACAGCCAGCTCCCTGCCAAGTACCCCGTCCCCTACAGCAGGAACGCGTCCAGCCCCCACATGCCCGCCTTGCCCTCGAATTCAAGCAGCCCTCAAATAAACAATGGATGGATTTGGTCCAAAGCTCTCAAACGAAGGTAGAAGGAAATATGCTCTGGTTTGTGAGCATCTGCTCTCTCAAGTGGAGTCCATGAAACATTTTGGATGGAAATTCAGTGTTGGCTGACGACAATTCTAGAAGCTTCGAGAGGCGGACAGAAGGCCTCTGAGTTCACAACTTTCCGCAATGTGGGAAGGAGCCCCCGCCAGCCCCCGGGGAAAGAAGCGCCTTCAGCAGAAAGTGTCATAAAAACTTACTTCTTAAATTCTAAAGTAGCGAACACAATTCTTTAAAAATAAATTCCCAGCATAGCCAGGAAAAACCCGCTTCCCTTCATGGTCCTCAGAACATGCAGTTCAGACACTCGGGAAAGTGGGTGCGAATGGCCCGCTGTCAGTTACCTGCTGGGGCCTCCAGCTTGCGCTTGTGGGGCGGGTCCTCAATGATCCTGTTGAGGTCCCCGCGGTTTTTCAGGTCCGTGGGCTTCTCCCACACGGACAGCTGCATCGTCGGGTTGAAGAAGAAAACCCGGTCATCTCCCGTCCACACCACACACCTGTTTGAATGGAAAACCCACCTCAGTTACCCTCAGAGACACTGAGTTAAATCATTGGCCTGAGCCCTCACCTCATTAACCCTTGGCACCTGAAATCCACACATTCGCAAAGGTTACTTAGGCAACGTATAAATGATAATGACCATGTCAGGCTTTTTCGGGTACTTCACAGAGCTTTTCGTATTTCTCCATTCGATTAACGGGTCGATATTATCCTGACTATCCTTTAACCAGTATGGACACTGGAGGTGAGCAAAGCAAGCAACCTGACGAGGCCCTTGGAGGTCCAGGCTCTTCCTGGCGAGTCAACGGTCCCGGCGTCACATAGCTCCAATGCGACCCCGTGCTCTGGGGCCCCACCCGCCGCCGGCCCATGGACGGCGTACTTTGCAGGAGGCTTCCCGTCCACATTCCTGATTAAGTAACGTATATGCGGCTGGATTCGTGGGCCATTGTAGCCTACAGCAGTCCACACGCTCCAGCATCAGGAACATTAAAAGGGCTGCTTTGATTAGCAACTTTGGCCCTCATTTCCCAGCTTTTTCTAAAAGAGCAAAGAATGAAGCTTTGTGTTTTCATATGTAGGATTCTAAAACCTCCAGAAGGAACAATATGCAATTTTAGGACCCCAGATCCGTGGAAGGCTATCAGGCAGGAGAAAAGATTATAAAGGAAAAGAAGGGGAGAAAACAAAAGAATTAATTTCATCGGTCCCTAAGGGGCGTGTGTGGGTCCGTAAGGGTCCGCACGCAGGGGCTTAGATCTCCTGCACAGTGTCCGGAAGAACAGGGCCGCTCAAGTCCACCAGCCCAGCCTCTGGCTCTGTCCAAAGACTGGCCCCAGGACAGGGCAGAGCAGCATCCCGTTTCTGGCCTGGGCTCCCAGAAGCTTCCTCTAGGTCAAGGCCTCTCCCCTCCCTGGGCCTCGGTTTCCCACGGGGGCCCCCGGAGCCCGGCAGCCCCAGGCTTCTCGGACTCCCGATGCCGGGACTGAGCTGGAAGAGCCCGCAGGTGCCCGAGGGGAGATATTGGTTCTCCCCTGAGGTGGGGCCTCTGCCCTCGGGAACCGCCCGCCCGCTCGGCCTTCATCCCTGATAACAGCCCATCCCCGCCCAGCCGGAGGCGCGGGCTTGTCAGCCAGCAGCACGGAGGCAGCAGCCACCCCACTCCGCTCCGCGCAGAGGCGACCCCTCCGGCCCTGTGCAGGGGGCTCGGGCTGAAGCCATGTTCTGGGAGCTCCGAACGGACCAGGCTCCTTCGCTGAGGTGCCGCAGAGCCAGTCCGTGGACTGACTACCCCAGCCGGCCAGGCTCAAGGGCGTGGCAGGATGGTGGCCACGGACATCAACATCTTAATCCTTCGAGCCTTTGACCTAACATAGCAAGGAGGACTTTGCGGATGTGGTTCAGTTGATCTCCTGAGATGAGAGGTGATCCTGGGCCGGCCGGCCGCAGAGGAGGGACGCTACGGAACCCGAGGGATGGGAGAGAGGACCCCGCGCCGCGGCTCTCCGGGCAGATGGAGGGCCAAGAAAGGCAAGAGGCTCCAGAAGCTGGATAAGGCAGGGGACAGAATCTCCCCCGCCGCCTCCGGAGGGCACACGGCCCGGCCACACCTGCACGTTCGTCCCTGAGACCCGCGTGGGACGTCTGGCTCCTGAATCCTGAGGTGCAAGTTTGCGGAGTTGAAGCGTCTGGGTCTGCGGCAGCCTGGTCAGCGGGGCTCGCCTGCGGTCCCTCTCCATCCAGGGCACCAGCAGCAGGACCCGCCTCCCGCCGGCAGTGACCCAGACCCCAGGCACAGGGCGCATGGGGCCCCCGTTGGGCCAGGCTTCCAGGTGGATGAAGACAGACACCTGCCGTCTGCATCTTCAGCTGCAGACCGACCTTAACCTTCAGGTGGCCTTGGAGCTCCCCTCACCTGGCGGCCTCCGTTCCATCCCCTGCGTGCGACGGGGTTGGAACGGAGATTTGCATGATTCCCACAGCACCCAGCTATGGGGACGTGAAAGCAAGATGCTTGTTAGGGCTCTGCTGCCCGAGCTGGGGCTGGAGGTCGAGAGGGAGGGCTTCCAACCAGGAACGGGCTGTTCCCACCCCTCCCCTGCCCCAGGGCGCCCAGGCGGGAGGGGACATGCTAACCCCCGCAGGCCAGGAGGGGGTGCATACCTCTATGGTGCACAACCCTGTGGCAGCATAAAGCTTTAACTGAGTGTGAAGCTGGAGGTGATTATGCTGTGAGTGGTGCACAGCTCAGCCACGGCGGAGCTCTGGAACAGCAGGGCCACAGGCTGTCGGAGCGGCCAGACCCCTTCCCTCCGGCTCGCAGCCCCAGGGACACAAGGCTCCCGGCCCATCTGGGGGCCGCGCTCCTCACCATACACGGCCCGTGTCTGGGCTCCCCCCCGGCCTGTGACCCCTGGGGACCGTAGGGGACATGGGCTTCCCTTCGTGAAGGAGGTTCCGTGTGCAGCTTCGCCTGGGAAAGTCTGTGCGTCAAGCCGTGTCGGAGGCCAGCAGGCCAGCTCCGTGCAGGGGTGACGGCAGGTCCCCGGCCTCTTCTTGCGCGCCGCCCTGCGTGCCAATGGCCCGGGGTGCACACAGTCCACACGCGGGACCCCCCTCGGCTGGGCTGTGGCTGCAGGGCCAACGCTCCAGGCCTCGGCGCCATGCATGCTGTTCCACTGCACGGGCCTGAGTGGAATGTTCTAGACCACCCCAGGCTCCCTGCATCTGTCTGCTCACTTTGTATAAAAGAGCTGCTGCTGCGTGGAGCCACAGCATCTCCCCGGGGCCCTGACCTCACCTGACAGAGATTAACCCCTGCCTGCTCAGCTGTAGCTGACAGACCTCCCGGGTCCCTCAGCCCCCGGCGAGGGCGTCCCCTCCCCACCAGCCCACCCCCAGCGCCGACTGACCTGTTCCCTGCCCTAGAGCCACGGAGGGCCGCGGAGGGAGAGAGCGCTCGGCGGGGAGCCCAGCCTCGACCCCTGCCCTCCGGGGAGGCTGTGGTTTCACGCCTCAGCCTCCTCGTTTTACAAAGAAGGTTGGTGGACGGGGAATCTAGTCCCAGATGGTTGTGTAAGTTCCTTCCGGCTTCGATTCCAGTTTCCATTCTTTTCTCTTCATTCTCCCCGGTCATGGTCAAGGTCGTGTCCCTCCCCTCAGACCGACGTTCTGGGCAGGTGAGCCCACGCCCGGCCCCTGAGCCCCGCAGCCGTGGGCTCTCCGCTGCACGTGTGAGAGGGCTGTGCTCGCCAGTCAGGACCTCACCTGCGGCCCCGGCTCCGGCTGGGGGGAGGGGGCGGGGCGGCCCGTGCTCCAGGCCGCCGGCTCGGCCTCCGCTGCCCTGCCCTCGTTCGCCCTACCCCTGCCCTCGTTCCCTCTCTGCCTGGCAGTCGCTCCTTGGTAACACGCGGGCATCCCGCCCCCTCCTGCTGCTCGTTCTGGGACACCTGATCCGGACAAACCCCAAAGGGGAGGAAGGACCAACAAGTGTTCCAGGAGACGTTCCAGCAGGTAGAGCGGCAGGGGTGCGTGTGCCGGGGCACCGCTGCCCCCTTTGCCCGAGGAGACCCGCACGCCACGTGTTCAGGGCCCAGATCTGACCAAGCACAGCCCTGCCGTCGCTACAATGGCGTGGCAACGGCGTGACGCCTTGACTGAGAAACGGGCGGTTCACGAGGGCCTGCGGCTGTGACACGGTCCTGGGGCACATCAGTTCGCCCCACAGGTGGCTGGGCCACTTCGTGTGAGAACTACTGAGGAGCTGGTAGCCTGGGAAAGGCAGGTGCCCAGGGGCTTGGAGCAGAGACAGCCCCCGAGTCCATCCCGGGGACCAGCCTCAGGTCACCCCCAGGCCCTGCCACCTGGTCCCACCCATGGAGCAGCTGGCCTCGTGGGCGGCCTGCTGCAGGTCACCGGCTTCCCAACGACCGGGGCTGGGTGCTGAGCATGTTCAGGTCAACAGCGGGGAGGGGACTTGAGGACAAGAAGCCGCTGAAGACAGGTGAGTGGAGGCGTCCAGGGCTCCCGGCTTGGGTAAGCCCACGCCTGTCACGTGGTGCCCTGGGGTATAAGAGACGTGGGGTGTCAGCTCCGGGCCCTGGGCGGCCGCCGTCCTGACGCGAGGCTGAAGCGAGGCCCGTGGGCCGGGCAGGGGGCGGGGCAGGGAGTTAGGGCAGTAAGTCCAGACAGGTGGCTCATGTCAGGTCAGGTGGGTGTGGACGGGGAGGCCCGGGCAGCTGGGTCCCAGGAGGGGCCTGGGCCGCTGTGCGCACAGAATTAGGGACTCTGCAGAAGCCCAGCCCAGACAGGCTGAATGACCCTGGGTACCCGAGAGCAAGGTGGGGGCTGCCCAGCTTGGACCGGCTCCAGCAGGGCCTGTGGGACCGCCCCCCCATCCCTCCTAGTGTCTGGGTTCCCGAAGAAACCCAAACAGCACAGTCGGGGAGACCTGGTTCTTCAGGAGCCGCTGCTGACGGCTGACAAGCTGACGTCCGGGGTCCCGTCTGCGGCTGCCTCTCCTTTCTCCCGTGAAGCCCGTGTGCGGAGGCGCCAGAAAACGTGTGCTCCAAAGAGTCGCCCGAGGGCAGGGCCCCCGCTGCTGTCCGCCGGGTGGACACGGCTCATTTTGTCCCCGGGGGCCTGCTGCCGGCCCCAGGCACCGTCACTGCAGGGAAGAGACTTCGCATCTGAGGACTTATTTGGCACCGCTGTCTCCAGCTCCTGGACCCGTCCTCTGTTTCGGGGACACTCTGACTCCGTAAGCTCCCGGTGCTGGGCCCAGAGACACCCAGCCGGCACCGAACCCGGGAAGAGCCAGCACCCTAAGCCGCCTGTAGGAGGCAGTCACCGCTCCCTGACTTCCATCACTCAGCCCCCAGAGCAGGCGGACTGGGACTAATTAGGCACTTAACAGGGGATTATTACCAGGGAGAGAGCCGAGTGACAACAATTAACACGGCACACATCTCCACCCAGGCTGCGAAGAACCCAGTTCCTACGCCGTAGGGACGCGCGTGGACTTGAACCAAGGAGCTGGTGGCTGCGCAAATAACCGTGAGCCCCCAAGAGACATCTGCCCGTCCACTTGTTCCGGTTGGTTTCAACGAGACGGAGCCAGCTGTGACATGCAAAATTAATTTTATGTATCATTTTACGCACATTTTAAGTAATATGTATACGCTGCCTTCTTTAATCACACTGCATAATTTCTGGATAGTTGCCATCTTCCCTCTTCTCTTTGACTGCCCCAGTATCCCGGAGGATGTAATTAGCACATCAGAGTTATTTAAGTCCGGTACAGAACACCCACACTTAGCAGCCCTAACAGAGGGAGGTCTGGATCCCATCGAGGGAAATCTGGGCTTGCAGCTCTGGTGCGCTGCTGAAGGGCTCCCCCGGCCACCTTGGACAGCGACCCCTCGGCCGCGGGGCGGGCGGGGGGGAGATGGGGGGGACTTTTCTGGTTCTCTCTCTAAGCATGCCCGCCCTCCTCCCCACACATGTGCAAAGACATACACTTTGGGTGGCTCCCTGTCTCTGGGACGTGCCCATCCCCAGAGGGCTGCCCTGAGGGGACAGAGCCTGATGTCCCCTGCATCTCACCCCAGGGCCGAGGACTCTGGATGGAAAGGCAGCATGTGGGTGCTCTTTGCTCTTCCCTCCCTGTCCTCACCACCCTGCTTCGCATCCAGGAAGGGCTGACCTGGCAGCGCCCAGTAGCTCCGGCTGGTGCCCGGCGGTTTGGGTGGAGGCACAGTTTCAGGGAGGAGCGAGTAAAAACTCCCCTCCTGTGACTCTGGGACAGCCCTGAAGGAGGGGCAGGTGGCCAGGGGACCAACCATGTACCAGAGGGTTGGAGCTGTCAACCCCACCCACCCCTCCTCAGGGGCCTGGAGACGGGCTGGGATGTTGACTCCCTCACCGATGGCCAATGATTGAGTCAATCATGCCTATATCCTGAAGCCTCCGTAAACCCCAAGAGGAGGAAGGTGGGAGATCTTCCAGACATGGTGAGCACGTGGAGCCCGGGGGAGGGTGGCCCCCAGGACTGGGGGAGAGTGGCCCCTGGGAAAGGGCACGGAAGCTCCTCACCCTCTCCCCACACCTCACCCCATGCCTTTCTTCTACCTGACTGTTCCCAAGTGGTATCCTTTTATAATAAACCAGTAATCTAATAAGTAAAACATTTCCCAAGCTCCATGAGCCACTCTAGCAAATTAATCGAGACAGACGAGGAGGTCTTGGGACCTCTGACCCACGGCCAGTCGGACAGAAGCACAGGGGACAGCCTGGACTTGGGACTGGGGTCTCAAGTTGGGGAGGGGCAGTCTCGGGGGACGGAGCCCTTGACCTGCAGGGTCTGAGCAACTGCAGGTAGACAGCGTCACATTGAGTTAACCTGCAGGACACACAGCTGGTGTCACCGAATGCTTGGTGTGGGACCGCCCACGAGAGCTGGTGTCAGAAGTGAGGTCGTGCTCCAGAGCCTCGTGACCCCGGCAGACCCGGGCGTGTGCTTCTGGCTGCACCTCCTCAGCCAGCCCTTCACCCCACGGCGCTGATTCAGTGAAGAGTGCACAGGTGAACAGGTGGACACGAAACGCGGGGTGTCTTTGCCGACGAGGGTGGGTGCACGGAACCGGAGCGTGCTGGTCTGGGCTCCGACGACGATCACCTCCACGTGCCTGCAGAGCTCCCGGGAGCATCCACCTGTCCATCTTTGGTTATCGCACGCCACCCCTTTCCCCGTTTGCAGATGAGCAGCACAGAAGCGCCAGGCAGTCGGCGGTGGAGCTGGGCTCCTGCTGTCTGTCCACCTCTCGGAGAGGAGATGCAGAACCCCAGGAGGCTTCCCCTCAACTTCGGAACAAGGCTCAGGAGCCCCAGATCGTCTTCACACAACAGAGGCCCCAGGAATCTCCGTCCTGACCGCGGCTGAGGCTTGAAGAGCCTGCCTGCATGGACGTTCAGGGTGCCGCCTCCCTCAGTGCTGCGGCACAGGACGCTGCGTCCCGAAACCACAGGGCCTGCTCAGCGCTGTAAGTCCGGCCACTCAGCCCCCTGTCCAGCCAGAGGTGCACAGAACCACCAAACTGCCCGATGCCGGCGAGGGGCCACAGCAGCTCCTCACCCCCACCCCTGCCTCGGCATTAAGGCAAGGCCACCTGAAGACGAATAAAACTAAGCGAAGAGCAGAGCTGAGACGGCCCATCCCACGCTCCACGCCGGGAGCTGCTACCCAGGAGGCTCTTAAATGCGGCTCTAAATGGCAGCCTCCCCACGCACTCCCTCCATCCGCCTTAACTAACCCGCTTTGACATTTCACTGAACATTAGAATCCTCTCCCCAACAAGTAATGTCTCACCTGTCCCCTCTTTGACATAATGAACGGCTCAATTATGCTAAGGGGACAGCGTGACATTTGGCTTCTCTTCAGCGGTTCGTACGAGGCGGGTGGTGCGCGGGCCCCGGGCTGGGCTACGTGACTGCACGGGAGCCGTGCGCACACCCTGCGACGCGATCGGCCCAGCGCCTCAGAACTGTGTTTCCGACTCCTTCCCTCTTGTCAAACACGATCCGTCCGTGGAATGCTTACGGAAAGGTGCTTTTCTTTCTGGAAAAGCTCTACCAACTTCTCCCAAGAACATGTCTTTTATATGAATTCTTTTAAAGCCAAATGTATCGACTACCCATATTTAGAAAAACCTAGAGAACCTACTTTTAAAACACTGCACTCAGTAAGTTACTAGCTATGAGTGAATAAAAAGTCACCACCAGTAGGGGCTAAAATATGATTCAGTCAGAATACAAAGCGTGGTGTTCCGTGAGGCCGGGAGGAGCGTCCCGGATGCCGTGGCTCCGTCACCTGCTCCGGGGGGGCCGCCCGAGCCTGACACACACACGGGGTCCCCACGCACGTCTCCCACTGCCTCCGGGGACCTGTCGTATTGCCTGCCCTCCCGCCCCACGGCCGAAGGCCACCACCAGCCAGCGGCTTCCCCGTGGCCACACTGGGACTCCTGCGCGAGCCCGCACCACGGCCACGAGCCACGCACCTCCGGCAAGGCCGCCGCCGTCCTCACAGGAGCCGCACGGACGCCTTGCCGCCGTGGCACCTGCTGGCGGCGCCGGCGTCCTGGGGGTGCGCCCCCCAGTCTGTGAGCGCAGCCACCTCTCCCTCCGGCTCTGCCGTGGCGGCACTGCCGGCGTAAAACCTGCACTCCGTCAACCTTGACTTTTTGGAAAATGGTACTCTTTCAAAACCAATGTTCGTTTATTTAAATTGTACCAAAATAGTGAATTACTTGTAAGTCCATAGTCTTTTAAAGAATTTTAAAATGTTAATTATCGGCATTGGCAGTTATTGTCATTTAAGTGAAAAGCTCATGAATTTTACACTTTGTTTAATAATTACTTTTGATTTTTTCCATGTCTTTGACAATTCCAAAGACTATGTTTTAATTGTTTTCCAATGAACAGAGTAGCTTAGTTGTCCCAGAATTGCTCTGTGGGTTGAAACCCAAATTGTAAAAAAGGAGGAGGAGGAGAAGTGGAGAAAGAAATCCGTGAGAGACGAAAGAAGGCTGTTCTAGAATTAACACACCCGGAAACAGGAGCAGACCTGAGAGAGCCTCTCAGATGACGCTGTGTCTCTCTCTCTGGCTCTGGCTCCCACTGCGAGGCGGATGGGATGTCACTTTTTATGAAAGTTCACATGTTATCTTCATTTTCTTGCTTCTCCTTAAAATCTCATGCTTCCGACTACGGCATCCTTAAAACTCCCCACGGACATTAAGCTCAATGAGCCTCGGGAGGGCAGAGTCGCCCGGAGAGATTTTTCTGGAAACTCGTCCGACCGTTGAGCTGGCACACACTGCTCGACCCCGTGTCCACTCGGTGTCGAGACACTGACGCGGCCTTTCTCAAGTGCTCAGTGTGACGCCAGTGTTTTAAGGAGGCTGCACACCCGGCCATGGCAGCGAGAAGGGCAGAATCATGGCCGGGGGGACCATCAGGGAGGCTGTTTGCCTGGTGCCCCATTCACACTGCTGAGCCCTCCTGCCCAAGGAGAGAAATGGCGCCTTCTTCGCTCTCACTTCCAAACCAGCGTCTGCACCAGCAGGTCTTTGCTGACCCTGCCTTCTTCCTCCCACACCTTCAATTCCTCAGCTCCAACTTGCTAAAAATGTGTCCACAGTGAACAAGGTAACAGAGGAAGAACACTTGGATTTCCATTTCACATGTTTTAAGTGGATCCCAAACATTCTGACTTCTTTTTTGTGATTCCAGCTGTCTTCCCCTCCCCTCCAAGTTCTGTGATGGTCAAGAGGAGTCCTTCCCAAGCCCGTTTGGCTTGCACCACCCACCTGAGTCTTTGAGAATCTTCTAGAAATCCTAGGTTTTCTCTGGAGAATGTTGGTTGGAGATTGAGGCTCAGGTTCCATAGATGACGTATAATTCTCAGATCTGACCAGAGCTGGCAGCCTGACCCCTCACCCTTCCCTCTGGAGGAAGGGTCTGCTCCCCAAGGCAGGAAGGGGGCCTCTTGACCCAGGGAACCACCTTGGAGAGGGTGTGCCTTCCGGAATGAGATTCCCCAAGACTTGAGCAAGGAGCCCCGGGCATTGGACTTGAGAAGAGACCCACTTATGAGAGCACAGAGCTTCTCGGGGGTCCTGCCCCACTGCTGGGTCACCTGACAGCACCTGCCAGACACGCCAACAGCCCCCGCCCCCACCGCTCACCTCCAAGGGACGCCGTGGCATCCCCCCCCTCGACTTCCACATGAAACACCTCACATCAATCCCTCCTGGAATATTCCATCGTGTGAGGGTGTCCTCAATGTGCCATGAGCAGATTCAAATGCCCAGACACACAGGAGGCCGGCGAGCATGACGGGTGATGGAGCCAGGGCCCCACACCTGCCGTGGCTGCCTCTGCCCCCCGACTGCCCGAGAACCCGGCTGACCCTTTAGAAACGGTGACTACCAACGAAGCCCCAGGACAAGGCTGGCAGTGGATGGCCTGGGTTCCACTAGCGAGGAACCCCCTAGAGGAGTTCTGCCCTCTCCAGGCGGGAGGGCGCGGCTCCTGGTGACAGATGGCAGTGTCAGCAAAGTGTGCCATCACGGAAGGTCCCACATGCACGATGCCAAGACTAGTGAGGATGTCAGAACACACCGCTCGGGAAGCCGCCTCCCAGCTGTTGAGTGAGAGAGTGGGGGTCCTTCATCCGGCAAGGTCAAGGGTCCATCCCCATTTGTAGGGGATGTGCAAACCCAGCCCTGAGGTGTGGAGGGGGGGCCATCAACACTCACACCCCTAACCCAACAGCTGTGCACAGAAGGCCAGAAGCCCTCCTTCACGGGACACGTCAGAAAAGCACAAGATGGGGAGCACAGAGGAGGCGCAGCCCCTGTCACGTCAGCGACATAACACAAGTTCCAGCCAGCAAGCGTCATTCTCACTGAGGAAGGGCAAACGCGTGGCCTGCAGCCTGTCTGTGCACGTGCACAGGGTGACCCGCTGCCGCCCGGCCGGCGTTCTCCAGGCCCGCCCTCCCCGTCCTGCTGCGAGTCCGCGAGAAGACGCAGGGCTCGGGCTCCACTGCGGGCCACTGGCTGGGGGTCCAGGAAGCACCCGGGGGGCCGAGGTATAACATGGGCCTAGGACCCACACTGCAGCAAGCGACAGCTATGGACTGTGATTTCCCCGAGCCCGCTTAGCACTTTGCACTCCTCTCTTATCAAGGAAGTAAGACCATGGCTTCACAATTAGAAACTTCCAGTGCTCAAGGTCACATATTCTACCTAATTATGAACCTCCAAGGGCAGCATCCCAAACTCAGCGTGACAGGGCCACTCACCGGTGCTGAATTGACCCCAGCGCCCAAATACGACTTGTGAAGTATGCCCGCCTTAGGGACTCACCAGAGAGGGTTTGCACATAGAAGGCCCCCAGCAGCGTGCAAGGCATGGTAAGAAATAAATACTCGGTCTGCATCCTTCACTGGACTCCTGGCACAGAGCAACTAAACCCCTTGGAATTTGCTGAGTGACCCGAACGTCTTGCTGTGTGTTCGGGTCTGACCACCGCTGGTCCCTGCGGATGTGGTGACTCCTGGGGCCCGGCTGGTCCCCGTCTCCAGAAAGGCTGGTCCTTCTGCTCCACCCCCAATGGCCAGGGAGGGACGGGCTGCGGATTCAGTCCAGTCCCCTGGCCGGTGACACAATCAGCCATGCCTTCGTACTGAACCTTCCAGAAAGTACCGTGAACCACAGGGTTCGGGGAGCCTCCTGATCGTAGACGCTCCCATCCTGACAGTGGTGCTTCCCGGGGCACGGGTGCTCCCAGACCTCCCCCCACAGCTCAGCCACGGGGTCCCTTCCGTCCGCTGGTCCGGGTTGTATCCTTCATCAGACTGTAACCACGAGTAAACCTTTTTCGTGGGCTCCATGAGTCATTCTACAAACTATCAGAGCTAAGGGGAGGTTGTGGGAACCCCTGAATTCGCAATCAGCTGGACCAAAGTGCAGGCGGCCTGGGGCCCCATCTGTGTACGGATCTGACAGGAGGGCAGCACTGGGGACACAGCCCTCAGCCGGTGGGGTCTGCGCAACTCTGAGCCGGTGCTGGAACTGAATTGAACCGTAGGACACCCCCTAAGTGTCGGGGCCACTGGAGAACCGGGCGTGAAGAGTGTGTTAGCAGAAGGAGGCTCTTCCCCAAGAGGCGTTTTCAGGGTGCGGAGTGGCCTCAGCTGACGACAGGAGGGGGGAGGAGGGTGCTGACCCCTGACCGTGCAGAGAAGGAAGGGGTGCCACGTCGCTCCAGTTCAGACCATTATTCACCACCACAAACGGGTGATCGGGGCATTGCTGCTCACCAGGTCACCACGCAAGGCTGAGCTCAGACGGCAGCCAGCAGCAGGCGGCTGCTCCCACCCAGAATGCACGGGAAGCGACACGGGACGCTGCCGTCTGAATCCCTCCAGCTCTGTCCTGCCTTCTAATCTTCACGTTTTAAAACTAAGTTTTATTATAATAACCTTTTTCTTCTGCTTCCAAATGACTCCATTATTAAAGGACATTTTTAAAAACCAAAGACAGTGGCTCCCTCGTGGAGGGTACTCTGAGCACGGCGTACTCAGAGATCCGGAATCCTCACAGGGCCGCTGGAGAAAGCCAGACACGTCTTTAATTAACAGCCATTCAGTTACTATTTTCTTGCAGGAGAGGGGGAAAAAAGCTCCTTGAAGCATAAGGGGCTACATTTTCTTCAGACGCCATCCTTCCCTGATATGTATGCAACAGCTTATTATTTTAATACAGATTTGCCGACGCACGGGAGCTGGGTAACTTATCACCTAAATGCTACTTTTCCTGCTGCAGAATGTGGCGACCAGGCGATGCTGTACCTGCCCCGGGCCGCAAATTAATACTTCAAGCACAGCACTATGTAAGGAACATGCCCTTTGTCTTTGGTGCCAACAGAAGGGGGTGGGGGGCTCAGGACAAGGCTGCCTGTCGCCGCTCCCACATGGCGGGACATCTTACCAGGGAGATCCGGGCACCGGGGTGGAGGCCACAGGTCTGTTGCCCTTCTCTGCGCTGTCCTCTCTCGTGACTAGTATGGATGGAGGCTCCTTTCAACAGAAAGAGAAGGATAGCACTTTTTTTTAATTTAAACACTCATCTTCAATTAGACAACCAAGTGAAAAGTAACACGTCCCCTGCAGACAGCCATGCCTCCAGCACCCACTGGATAATGACCCGCTCAGTACAGCTAAGCAAATGGGACCGAGCAATTATGCTGAGAATATGGAATTTAAGGCACAACAGACCGTGCTGAGGAACCCAGACAAAGGCATCTCCCTAATTACCCCAAATGGGCCAAACTATCTGCTTTTGCAGATATAGAGACAGGCAGCCGCCGCCCAGAGGTGGCTTCTGGAGGCCTTAACATCTCACGGGCAGAATATCAATCACGGAGGATTCATCTCCAGCAATGGGCCGACCCAGAGGCTGGAGTCCGGTGCTCCCAAAACTGTGCACTCTGGAGGAGGGTCTACAAGCTGTGAGGAGGCCTGGGTCCAGCTGGACCTGCCCGGGCCCCTGAAGACCGGGGCAGGGGACACACAAGCCCACGTCCTTGCAGCTTCTGCTGATGTCTCCCCTCCCCGAGCACTGGCTGGGGGCAGAGTTGGGGGGGTTCCAAGGTACAGGGGATTCTGGTGCAGAGCTGGGTTTGAACATCACTCTGGGTCTGTGTCCCTATTTAGAAAATAAAGAATGTTTGAACATTACACCACCTAGAAGAAAATGAAGATGTATTCTCTAATATTAAAAAGGAAAAAAAAAAAACCATGGCCGGGACATTTGCTCATTGTTCATTATGGATGCAGTTTGGAGTGAAACAGAGGCTGCTTGAGGGTAGAAAATACAGAAAATACGGGGCGATTATAGCACCCACAGGGAAGCTAAGCGCAGCCTTGGATTAAGCGTTAGCTGCGTTCACGGGTGAAGAACATTGGACCTTCGTCCAACGGGGAAAGCAGAACCGGGTCCCTAGGGTAGAGCCACAAAAGCACAAGGAGGAATCTTTTAAGACGTGCCATCTCCACTCTGGAGCCATGGACAGGAAGAGTGGAATCTCAGTGAGCGCGGGCGCCGTCCCTGCACGGGAAGGACATTTTCTCCTTCTCCCGCTAATAACATCGTGCTCTCTTTCTCTTAGAACATCGGATGACATTAAAAAATACCCAGAACGCTACTCAAAGCAACAATCAGGCTCTCAGAGGAGAGTGTCAGCAATTAAAGCTCTAGATTCATTGAATATAAAAAAAAGAAGAAGGCCATCCTAAAATTCCAGAATCTCTATTCCCACCTGTGTTCATGCCAGGATGTTATGGGATGAGACACTGTAAGTGAGATGATTAACCGCCTGCGTAGGCAGTGGGCCGGGAAGGCTCAGGGCGGCCACACGGCAGAGCCGGCCAGCAGGGTGGGCCGTGCACAGAAGCCCACGCGCTGATCCAGGGCCCCGAGGGCTGCACCCCCTGTCCATCATGTCATCCTCCCTTCACACAGAGGTGCTGGAAAGGCAAACGCTAAATTCTGGAATGCGAGATCCAGACAAAAATCTGCGAGAGCCCCAGCATCTCTGAAGCCCAGACTGCAGTAAGTCCCACGCACGGAAATGTGGCATCTATGGGGCCACCCCGTTGCCACCTGCCAGCCCACAAGCTGGGGACAGAAGGGCCCGTGTGGCCAGGGCTGGATGGCCAGTGTGAGCAGAGCCGGTCGAGAGGAAGGACACAAGTCGTGAGATGAAAATGTCCCCCCGGAAGGGCCCCCGCGTGGTCTCGGGCTGAGGCCAGAGGGAAAGGCACGCCCCCTACAACCAGCGATGCCCACCCAGGAGACCAGGGGTCGGGCCACCTCCTTCCTACGTGTGTTTCCCCTGAGGCCCTTCACTCACGGGCACAGAACATTTCACGGAATAAATGAGGTTTAATTTATATAATTATCCTTAAGTTCTAAAGTTTAAGAATAATTTCTTTTAGACCTTCCGGGTAGTAGAAGGTCTACTGTGAGAAAAAAAAGCCCAGGATAAATAATGAGCATAAAAGGGAGGACTCAGGTGGTGGTGTTAAAAAAAAAAAAATATATATATATNTGAGCAGTAGATTACCCCCACTAATTACTCACGCAGATTTGGCGGGGCGTGACTTGTGATGGGGGCTAACATTCAAATTTGGCAAAACTGGGATTCTCTACTGCTAATTACCAGGGTCCTCCGTGGCGCACACGCTGGTTATGATTTCCTGTTGGTGATAAAAATGGCTAATCATGGCATAAAACTCCCTTTCCATGTGAAAGTAATAAAACTGAGTTAGAGGCGTGGAGCCCAGTGATAAAGAAAGTAGTTAAGGCACCAGAAAGGATATTTGTTTACTAAATATGTAATTCTGGCACGGGTGTTAATCTCTTACAGAGAAATCCTACATCAGGGAGCAAAAGTCTCATCTGCACTAACATTTGTGACCCCTTACGCCCTGTAGCCTTGGCCGTGAGGATGGGAAGAGGAGCCCGTGATCGTGGCCGTGGCCATCCCTAACGGGGGAACTATCAGCACGCGCGGCCGGCGGGAGCAGAGACGCACCCCACGGAAGTGAGGCCGGAACCCTCCGGAGACTCTGGGGCGACCACAGGCCCCAGGAGGCTTGACAGGTCGGA
The DNA here is from genome assembly GCF_008692635.1 of Crocuta crocuta. Lineage (NCBI taxonomy): Eukaryota > Metazoa > Chordata > Mammalia > Carnivora > Hyaenidae > Crocuta > Crocuta crocuta. The sequence goes on from NW_027529672.1 coordinate 7,092,945, forward strand.
GAGAATGAAGTGCCATTTGTGATTTTCACGGTGGCTCCGACAGCTGACCCTGGGATCTTCCACGGGAAGGTGAATGTGCCGAATGCACCCTCGGTCAGTCCCTAAGGTGCCATTTGGCAGAAAGGCAGAGAGAAGGGCCTAAGACTGGAAAGCGTGGAGAAAAAACAAATGTGTGTGGGGTTTGACGCCCAGGAATTTAAAAACTCCCAAACCAGGCTCTGGCCTTGCCTGGGGGTGTCTGTGGACCCACAGCCAGGCCCGCCCCGCCCTCTCCCGAAAGCGGGCGCAGCACACACGGGAGGCCCAGGTTACCGAGCAGAGCCCCGCCCTGCAAGGCCTGGAGCCCGGGCCCGCGGGGGCTTTTACNTGTTTCCCAGAGAAGACCCCAAAGCGTCGGTGCACAAGGGATGGGGGAGGGAGCTGGGTTGGGCCCGAGGGGCGCTCTGGGCCCAGGACACCTGGCCCGGGGTTCGGGCCTGTCACAGGCAGAGGCCAGACACCAACCTTGTCCTCTCGGTCCCCAGCCCGGCTCTTCCTGTCTGCGTGCAGCATCAGGCCGGGAGGGCCGGGCGCTCGGCCACGCTCTCTGCTTTTATCTGTTGGACCAAAACAGTTGTCATTAGCATTCCACCTGTCACATCACTCTGGAAAACACCCGGGGACAAAACGTGGCCTTGGAAATTCACACGGGCTGCACTCGGTGGGCCTCCCACAGAAGGGCCCTGACTGCGGCCTCGTGACACCGTCCCTCCAATGACACTGAGGTCCCCTGGCAACCCTCTCAAAGCCTGCGTACCGGCCACGGCACCACCCACCACAGTCGCGGACCAGGCCACGTGAGGTGTGGGTTGACGGCCATGACATGGCAGACTGAAGGCCTCCCTGAGGAGGAAATGGGCTGACGTGGGGCAGAAGGGCCAGGCTTTCTTGGGCTTCGGGGGCTGGTGGCCACCATGGGCCACCTCGGCCCCCATCCTGACCAGGGGACGGGCGGGGCCCACAGTAGTCAGTTCCCACACGTGGACCCTAAGTTCCCAAAGTACACGTGGGCCAACGTGGGCACTGGTTTTCCGACCCACACGGCTCGAGGTGAGGGAGGGGAAATGGCAAAATCACGGGTTCCGGATACAAGAGCGAAGATTAGATTTCATCCTCTTCTAATATGTCCACTCAACCCTCAGACGTTTACAAGCAGGAAACAGTGAAACACAGCAAGATTAACCACTGTTTTAATACTAAGGATTTTTTTTTTAAATTTTAACGTTTATTTATTTTTGAGACAGAAACAGAGAGCCAGCGGGGGAGGGGCAGAGAGAGGGGGAGACCCAGAATCGGAAGCAGCTCCAGGCTCTGAGCTGTCAGCACAGAGCCCAACATGGGGCTCGAATCCACGAATTGTGAGATCATGACCTGAGCAGACATTGGCCGCTGAACCGACAGCCCCACAGGCACCCCACGAATTTTAAAAATCCCCAGCCATCTAACCACACACCAACCTAGCAGATACACCCTGGAATGGGTGTGAAGGTCAGGCCTCTGGGGCTGCTGTCTGTCCAGCACAGTTAGGAAGGCCTTGGGCTGGTCATTCCCTGGATAGCAATCAGCACCGCTTTATACACGTATGTGTGCATGCACATGTGCGCGCACACTCACACACACACTCACACGGTGGGGGCAGGGAAGGTCCTGCGCTCACAGGGCAGATCAGGACAGGGCAGAGCTGGGGGCCAGGGGAGGCCAGGCACCTCCATCCCACCTTCCTTAACCTGCTGCAAACTTCAGCTTCTTCTGCCGCCGCTGATCCTGGCAAGGAGGCCGTGGGAAGGGGCCACACAGGCGGGGACCCCACGTGGGGCCGGCGTCTACACCTGGGACCCTGGGGGCTGCAGACCCGAGTCCTGCCGGGAAACCTGCCAGGAAGCCTGTCCCCAAGCCCAGGGGTGGTCAGCGCTGACCACCGGGCCCTGGGGTGGCCGTGACCACCCCCGGGGGACACGCGTGAGGGCCTGGCAGCCCCAAATAAGGGTCCATCCCCGGTCAGCCCTGGGGAAGGAGCCGTCCAGCTTTCGCTGAGCTGTGTGACCAAACCAAAGTCAAGAACGTTCTAACCACATGGGCAGTGGACACAATTTATTTTTGCTCATGGAGACAAGCAGAGCCCCGGGTCTATGCCAGCATGTCTGGAACCTGTTAGGAGTCACTCCCCAAAACCCATTCTCGTCCAGGTGTGAGGAGCAGTGCGGAGCCTGGGCGTGGGCTCCTGCCACCCACCCACAGCCCTACAGCCCGGGAGGTGATGGGGCCTCACGTCCATGCAGAGGCGGGGGTGGGGGGTGGGGGTGCTAAACAGGGGGAAAGACAGACGCGGCAGCAAAACACGGCCTGAGAAAGCGGAGGGGAAGAAGCAGGACTCAGGTTACCGGGGCCTCAGGAAGACGGGTTTTCACCCTGAAATCACAGCACCGCTTCCCTCAGTGTTTTATGTCGTATGCGGGAAGCCTTGTCCCCACATTAACGATGCCTAACGCACCAGCGTCAACGCCAAGGCCCCTTCCATCCACGCCTCCTCCTGCGGCTGCCCCTCCCTCCTCTGCTCCCTGGAGACCATTTGTGTGGGAAGACTCACGATCTAAACATCCGGCAACTTCAGCCATGTTTTCTTCCTCTGCCGGAACCAGTCAGAAGCACGTGTGGGCGATTCCGTTAGATCAAGGTCACACTTTCCAGATACTCTGCTCCCTGCACCCAGCCCAGGAGCTCCTGCCTATAACAAGACCCCAGACTCCAGGGATCCCCATCTGGGTTCTCGATGGCCCCTCAATCCGACCACCCACCAACTGTGCTCGGGACCAGAGAGGGCTTGTCCTGAAGGCCTCTGAGGAGCGGGTCCCCCCTCCCACCGGCAGCTGGGCGTGCACCAGGTCTGGGTGTGGGAGGGGGGTGTCTAGACGGGCCAGAGACACGTGGGTAGGGGGACCATGGAGGACAGGAGGGCCCACGGAGGGTGGGTGTCCCCAGGAGCCAGGAGACGGAAGGAGGCCACCCTCCGGTGAGCCTGCGGAGCCCTCAGAGAGCAGCACTGAAGGAGCTCCCAGAGCCGCCAGGCAGGACCCCAGGCCTGTGCTCCTTGCTGCGCAAGGGACGCAGAGAACAGAAGTGAGCCAAGCCCACCTTCCTGCATCCCCGTGGAGACCCAGCCCAAAGTAGGCCTGAGGGTGGAAGGACTCCGACTTGGGACGAGTCTCGCTCTTGGGTGGCGGCCCTGGACCCCGCCTGTTTACTTACAGAGGAGTCTGACTTTGTCGCTAGAGATGAGCGGATGGCTGCCTTCTGCCGCAGCCGAGCCAGGCCTGAAGGGGCCGTGCAGGGCGACGAGGGGGCGGGGTCTCGCTCTGCACGACAGACTCCATGTTTCCCTGTGGTGGCTCCGCAGGCCACGGCACCCGTGACGCAGGACGCGTGTGGGTGACTCCTCCGCCCCCAGTACACATGCCGTGGAAAGTGTGCTGGGAGCCGACCACCGGCCGCGGGTCGCCCAGCTGACGTCAGGTGCAAGCTGCCTTATTGAGGTTTACTCCTCATTATCTCGAGAAAGCATGGAAACCTTTCTTTTACTGAAAATAGTTGATCTTGGTAAAAACCACCTGCTCCCAATCTGGCTTTGGAGGTAATGGTCTTGCACGGCTCCCTGTGACTGGCTCTCTGAAGCCGGTAAGGATCGTTTTGAAACCCCGCGTCACAGCGCCCACCCCCAGACTCCCTGGGGCAGGTGCTCCCGTGTCACAGCCCCGACCCCCCGACTCCCCGGGGCAGGTGCTCCTGCGTCACAGCCCCGACCCCCCGACTCCCCGGGGCAGGTGCTCCTGCGTCACAGCCCCGACCCCCAGACTCCCCAGGGCAGGTGCTTCCGCGTCACAGCCCCGACCCCCAGACTCCCCGGGTCAGGTGCTCCCAGGTCAGAGCCCCGACCCCCAGACTCCCCGGGACAGGTGCTCCCATGGAGTCCGCATCTTCTAACAGCCTGGGCTTGCAGTGCCCGTGGATCCCCAGCTCTCACACGTGATCGGGTCACCGTCTAGACTGTTTGGCCGCAGGAATGCTTGCTCTGAGCCTCCCCCGGGGGCCACTTGTGGGGTCTGCTCTGGCAGGTTCAAGGAGTCCTTGCTCTGGGCCTCTCCCCAGACTGCATAAAACTCTCCCTGGAGGAGCAGAGAACAGGTTTACGGAGGGAAATGTACCAGCTGTGATGGCAGAGGCCCCGAGGCCCTCAGGCCGTGAGGTGTTTTGCTGACAGAGGGAGGAGGGTGCCCGGAACCTTCCATGCCGTCCACATATTGATCACGCCCACTCCGTGATCTGAAGTGCTCTCAAGTGGCCTGCGTTTGGTTTTCCTCCAGGCCGGGCTGAGAGGAGAGGGGCTGGGGGGCTGGGAGGGCGGCCTGGAGGTGTGGACGGAGGGAAGGCGTCTCTGCTGAAAATCGCCACTCCCGTCACCTGACAAGTGGTTGTTTGCTGCCCGTGTGGGATCCGCACAGCTGGGGGTGGGGGGTGGGCAGGTCTGCTGGAGCTGTGCCTGCCCTCCGATCAGCAGACGCTGATTACACGGGATAAGGTGCTAGGCTTTTTAAAACACATTCAAAATTAAAATGAACTGCCAAGAAGTCGAAGTGTTATCAAAAGGATATGAGAAAGACACCAGTATCTCCATCCAGGAAGCTACATCCAATCCGATTCCAGCTCAGCAGCTCTTGACCCCCCTTGCACTCAGTCTCTCCATCCACAGCATGAAGTAACCCCTGCCTTTCTCCCAGTCTGGGGGTTCGAAGAGTCACCTCAATACTGGGAACTCTTGGGGCCCATCCCAAGGAAAGAGAAGTGACCTCAGGGGGCTGGTGAGAACAGTCTTCGGGTTCCTGCTGGGGAGAAGGGCCGGCTGTGGGAAATGCATTAACCCCAAGGAGAGATAATTAACCGTTTCTATTCTCAAAGCCAGTAGAGACCTCTGATGGAGGGTCCCTTTGGACCCCCCCCCTCCGTTGGATTTGGAGGTAAGTGGGAAGTCTCCTCTGAGGCTGAGGGACCCCTGACTCACCCACGTCTCCCCCAGGGTGCCACGGGGCCACAGGGGACCGTGGGACATCGTGAGTCCGTACCACGGACCCCCGCCCCGTGCAGCCGGCCTGGGCCTGCAGCGTGCTGGACGTTAACCACGAGGCGGGCTCAACAGAGGCCCATGGGGGGAGGAGGACTGTGCCTGCACACACGTGTCTCTCCCCAGTGGCTTCTGGGGAGTGGAGGCGTCTGGGACACTCCAGCAGTCACGGGGGCCTCGTGGTCTGTGTCTGCCACCGTCATGGTGACCTCACTTCCATGTTTGAGTGTTCTCACCTCCAAGAACAGCTAGTTCATCACATGCAAACAGCAGTGTCCGTGGAGAATGACGGGCGCCCTTTCCACCTGCACACGGTTTTCCCACGGGCACCATCTTGAAATGATCTCCCCGGGGCTCCGGCAAAGCAGGAGCCATCATCTCATTTTACATGTAAGGAAACCAGACCAGGCGAGCCGTTTCCCGGGTTACAAAATAAACCATTAGGGAGGGCAGAAACGGCTTGTCAGTTTAAGTGGCATCGAGCTCCCCTGAAAAACTTGACAATAAAATCAGGAGAAAAGTGCAATTGATGGTTAAGGTAATAAAAATGACAGACTCGGGCCCATTGTACATGGTTCTGAATGAGGCTTGGAGAGCGCATTGGTTGTCAGAGTCTGCCTCCTGGGAACCAAAGCATTGAAGGCAGACCCCGTCCCTCCCTGGGAAAGGGGGGCTTCCAGCTGATGGCTGCCCAGTGGTGAGTCAGCTGGTGCTGCTGGTCGGGGCGCCGATGGACAGACAGACAGAAGCGGGAGAGGCACGGACTTCAGGGACTGGGAAGAGGCAGGGTGGCGGGAGGAGTGGCTGCAGCCGAGGGAGCGGGAGGTCGTTCCTTCAATCGCCTGNCCTTGACCACGTCACGGAAAGGGCAGGGCTGAGGGGCTGTCCTCGGGTTCTCAAGCCCCAGCTTGGGGGCTGGAAGGCAGAGACAGAGACCTAAGATCCTGGGGAACCTCCCTGCGGTGCCGGGAGGCTGGGCAGTCGGCGTGGCCTGTCCCCTCCTCTCACCAGGGGACACACAGGCTGCATCGCCCGCCTTCTCAAGCCACGTTACCGCACAGAGCGGCCGCCATGGCCGGGGTCAGGGGGCCACGAATCAACATCAGGGGACACCTGGGAATGTGGCTGCCGGGCTATGAAGACGAGGCGGGGGACGTCCACACGGACCCACAACTGCAGGGACAGAGGAGCCATGTCGCCCTCTCACTGAGACCCAACACAAGGGAGCCCCAGCAAGCCCTCCGCCAGCGGCAAAGGCAGGGGTCCTGAGGCAGCTGTGTTTGGCGGTTTTCTCGGTCTCTGCCGGGGGTGGAAAGACCAGACGACTGTGGGGGCGGAGCCTCTGAGACCTTGGCCTCAGGCCCGTTCAGAGGGTGGGGCATCGGGCAGCCAGGACACCGTGTGCTGGGGAGCCTCTAGGGCCCAAAGGGTCCTTGGAGGGGCCAGGGATGTCACAAACCTGCCGCGTCCTGGCCACCTTCCTGCTCCCCCAGCAGAGGCTGGCAAATGAGGGCTAAGGGCACCTTCCAGAACTCCAGTGTAACGAAAGAGGATTTTCATATAAATGGCAAATCATTTCTGAGTTCTTCTAAATTTTTCATGGATAGCGATTCCCAGAGTTGTCAAGCTGCAGAGAAAACTCATTTTCTACATGTTTGTAACATCCTGGATCTCACTTTGCAGGAACAAAGGGTTTTAAAATACTCACATTAGAGGGTGTGAGCTTGGCTGCAAGGTGGCTCCACCCCGGTGATGGGCTTCTGTCCCCTCCGCCCCCAGCCAGGCTCCCACACCGGGGAGATTCCAGAACCTGCTGCCACTCTGCCTGCGTGAGCCAGGAGATGGTGTCACCCCTGTGGAGATGATGGCCATCCTCCCTGGATCATTCTAGAAGCCGAGCCCCCGCACTCTGATGAAGGCAGGCCTGTGATGGGGTGTGGCAACCGTATGGCGGGGTTGCGGTGGTCTGCAGGGGACAGCAGCCCGTGGGCGGCTGGGGGGACAGCGTGGCTCCCGCGTGTCCAGCAGGAGGCAGAGAGGAGTGGGCAGCGCCCCCTCGCCCGGACGCCGTGTTCTGGCCAATGGGGAGGTCAGAGACTTCCAGCGAACTGGCCCCAGTGCTGTGCCACGACCAGAGAGCCTCTCCAAAGTCACCGGGGCCCCGAGCGGAGGAAGTGGGCGCCCAGGCGCAGCTGTGTGGGGAGGGCCCTGCAGCGCCAGCGCCGGAGCCACCTCACTGGCCCTAATAAGCGTGTGTCCAGTGAGGGGCTGAGTGACCTACAGGTGGGTCCCACCCAACTTCACAAACTGTGTTTGAAGCTATAATTATCATCCAAAGTAAGAATATTGAAGGCAAGAGGGACACAGCACATGAGAATTTCCAGGAGAAAGGAGGTTCCCAGCACTCTGACCGCTACATGCTGGACTTGGCCACAGACACGGACCAGGAGGAGAGGAAGGGAGCAGGTGGACGCAGGGGTACGGAGGGTCCTGCGAGTGTCCGCAGGGGTGAGGCGGAGGCAGGCAGGGTGGGGGAAGAGAGGGAGAGAGGTTCCTGTCACCTCGCAAACCATCATCTGCATTTTCCTGGGGCTCCAGTAGAACGTGTTGCAAAAGCACAGCGTTTGAGCTTTTCCCAAAAGCGCATCTGCTTCACGGTCCGGCTGCAACTTCCCCGCATCACCCACCCTCCAGGCCGTGCGGAGTCACGGCCTCCGAAAGCAGGAAATCGCCGCCCCTCTCCCTCCACCCGGGCTGTTGCAGCAGACGGGCCGCCATGAGGTCCCAGCAGTGCTGGTCACCGTGGTTACTCGGGGGACGTGAGCCGCCTCCCGGGGCTCCGGGGCCGCCCTGCGGTGGACGCCGCACCCCCTGCACACAGCCGCACAAATGCCAGGCTGGTCTGGGACGACTCCTTAGTCCGCACAGAGGACAAATACGCCGGCCATGAGCCACTGCTTAGTCAGTTATTCTCAGGTCTATATGAGCCAGAAAAGAATGGAAGAAAAGTTGTCTCTGTTACAAAAACCACAAATGCTACCCGCTGCTTTCAAACCACAGACAACATCTCTAAAAGCTGCCCCGAAGCATGTCATTGGCGGGAGCCCCTCCTCTGGCCCTGAGGGCCCTGCGTCTTGTACTCTTGCTCTGTGTTCTTGCTTCCTCGGTGGGTCGCAGGGGCGGGGGCACCTCTCACATCCGCATGCCTCCCAAGGCCTCAGCGAACACCTGTTTCTGGGGCCCGGAGCGGCTGAGCAGGTAACAGGCTTGGGGACGTAATCCCACAAGGCTGCCTGCCGACAGGCTAACCCTAACCCTGACCCTGACCCTGACCCTGACCCTAATCCTGACCCTGACCCTGATCCTGACCCAGATCATAGCCCCCCCAGGGCCCTGGGGTCAAGCTGTCCCTGGCCTCCTCTGCTAACAGACCGTGGCCTGTGTCCGTCTTTTATCCGAACAGCCCATCCACATGAGACACCTGCTCCGCCCTGAGCTGTTCCCGAGCCTCCTCACGGCCTCCTTGGAGCCTTCACAAACCCAGGGCCTGAGGTCCTGAGGGAGGCCGGTCCTTCCACGGAGAGGACGCAGCTCTAGGACCCGCCGCCCACACCCCTGCACCAGCAGATTCACGCCTGGGCCCCGGGACTCCGCCTCACAGCTGCCAGTGTCGGGGGGCCCCTCAGGACGCTGCTTTGGGCCCCAGCCCCGGGGGCTCCCAGGTCACTTTCACAGGATTATGAACCTAAAGCCACACGACGGCACGAGGGGCGTCCCAGGAGCTCAGGGGAGGTTTCCTGGGCTAACGTAGGAAGGAGAGAGCTGGCGAGAGGCCCTCGAAGAGGCTTTGGCACAGGCCGGCATGGGTTTGCGGCGTGCGTGACTCTGCTTCCCAGCAGCCGAGCGGCGACAATGTGAAAGCGAGCCTCCCGTGGCCCGGCCATGCTCCTCGCGTGGCCGGGAAGGGCCTCCTAATGGCTGAGTGTGCTTCCGGGCCTCGCTGACCAGGAGGGGCTCCCTGACCTCGGGGACAGGAGACCCGGTCTCACAGGCTCTCGCCTGGATTCGGAAGCTGGCCGTGGAGACACCGGGCATGCCGTGCGGACGTCCCAGTCCCGCAGCCCCGCTGCTAAGCACCCGCCTCGGCAGAAGTGCTCCCAGGTTGGCGATCTGGTTTTCCACACTCGATGGCTCTCTTTTATCAAGTTAAATAACAGAATAAACAGATGGGACTCCACCGCACACCCCAAAGACCCACAAATTAATTGTCTAATGAGAAAACACAGCAATTGTGATGGAGCCTCGCAGACCACCGCGTCAGACTCAGCGTTTAGCAGCTCCGATGTGCTCGTGAACGCGCTCCCCCCGTGGGGCAGGGCCCCGCCTCACAGCCCTCCTGGCAGCGAGGAAGTGGCAAGCGTGGGGGCCCCTGGCTCTGCCCACGGTGGAAACAAAGCAGGTCTGTGCGGGCCGGGAAGGTGACACAGGGCCCCACGTAGTGGGCTGGCGGCCACGCCCCCGTGGTCCCCTGGGCTCTGAGTGGCACCTGTGAGTGGCCCCTGTTCGGGACGTGGAGACAGAGCGTGTCATGCTTACAGGCAGGACTGGCTTGAGTTATAAACATAGAAATATCAAAATATCAGTTGGTTTTTAAACTTTTCTTTCAATTCGAGAATTTGCTAAACAGCGGTATGAAAAACGAGCCTCCCAGAGTGGCCTGTGTCCTGCCGAGCACGGCCCTTCCCTCCCTCAGAGGCCACGGGCAGCCTGGAGTCCAGCCTGGTGGTGGCATTTCCAACCTCAGGACCCTGAAAGTTCAGGCAAGACCCTCCAATGAGGCCACCACGGACAGCCGGGGTCAGGGGTTCCCAGCAACTGCTTCCCGTCCCAGCTTACTGAACATCCTTGGTTTGGGACCACAGAACATCCTTGGTTTGGGCTTTGAGGTTCATGATGACTTTGCTAGTCTATAACAGACAGCAAGTGAATAGGTCTTACGCAATGCGGCTCCGGGCGCTGGCGATAGTTTATGGGACGGTCTCTCCGTGAGGACACAGTCCGCGCCACCCCTGTGGCCCCACCACAGAGGTGACCGCCATTTTTACCTCGGTGCCCCCGGACCGCGGGCCTCCCCAGAGACAAAGGGTTTACTACTGTTTCTTCCTCTCTTGCGCCGAAGTTTGTGCCCAGCACTGCCCTGCTCTAAGCACGGCGTGCGGTGGGAGGGACAGGAAGGAGAAGTCTGAGGCCACCGTGGGCTTCAGCGGTCAGCAGGGGGTGACCGGCCAACATCGCCAGGGCGCCTGGGTGAGGCCAGGCCAGTGGGGCCGGCGACCTTCACACACAGTGAGCACGGAGAGTCTCCAGGACATTCCACTGAGCCCCCAAGATGGAAAGGAGTGAGGACCAGGGGGCAGGAGCATCACATGCAGATGAGGAAGAGCAGGTGCAAGGTCCCAGAGCCCGATTCCCCTGCGGCGGCTCCAACCCCAGGGGCCATCTTTGGGGGTGGGCTGACGCAGGGGCCAGCGGGGAGCGGGTCCCCTGCCTCCCAGCGGAGAAGCCCCTCCCCACATCTGCACATCCATGAGCAGCGAGAGATGGAAATGTGAAGACAGGGACATGGCCCCAGAGTAAACAATGCTTTCAGGATACATTACGTGTAGAATGTTCATGTTTACACATGTAACAAAAGTGACTGTTATTTTTCAAGGCCCCTAATTAGTGTTCCTATTATTTCATAGAAAAAAGGAACCTCGACGGGGGCCTACGATACCCTCAGGTGCGTTCTCACAATGCGGGAATCAGGTGTTGTAGCCGCACAGTTCAAATATTCCTTAACACTGTGGCTCTGCCAGCGCAGGTATCCAGAGCTTCCGACTTTAAAACGTCTCCAGATCACCTTTTCATAACCTTTAGTTACACATGGAAGAGAAAGCATGATTATATGCATATTCTAAATTGTATCGTTAAGTTTTATCAAACAGGAGCATTGCTGTAGAACAACGGGACCCGATATTAAAGCAATCGTAACCGAGCAGGGAGGTGTGCGCTCCGTGTTGCCGGAGCAGGAATCATGAGCCCTGAGTGTGGCCTGTGACGGCCGGGCTGTGGCCGCAGCCTTGGGGGGAGTGTGGCGCTGGATCTCCGGGCCCGAGAGCACCTGCTGCTGCATCTCCTGACGGGCCCCTCAGGGCTCAGGCCGGGAAGGGCACAGCCCCCCCCACAGTCACTGCCCCAGGGGACTGACCCGTCCGGGGACCCCCGCTGCTCCGAGTCTGCCCAGTGGAGACCCTCCAGTCCTCCAGCCCCACCACGGAGCCCGACGGTGGAGGGGCCTCTCACGTCTTCGTGGGGCTCCGGTACGCACAGGGTTAAATTTGTTTTTCTCCTGTTAATCTGTTCTACACCAATTTAACCATTGGACCAGCCAAGAACATAGAAGGGAAGGTCCTTCTCTCCAGGGACAAGCATGTCCCTTCCCTGAATTTCAGTTTCCCCAACGGAATGGGAAAAATAATGTTTGAGCTGCCACATCAAATACCACAGGCTGAGGGGCCGGAACGGCAGACACATTCCTCACGGTTCCAGAGTCTGGGAGCTGCTGGCCTCCTGGGGTCCTGGTGAGCATCTCGGCCGGGCCTGCCGACGCCACCTTCGCGGTACGTGCTCGCCCAGCAGAGGAAGAGCGCTTGCTGGCAACCCTTCTTACAAGGGCACTAATCTCATTGTGAGACCCCCCCAGACCACATCCAAATCCAGTGAAGTGCCTGCCTTCAACACCATCACACTGGAGGCTCGGGGGTCAGCATATGAATGTGGGGAACATGGGCGTTCGGTCCATGACAAAACCTCATAGAAGATTCTGGTGAAGGGCAGTTCCAGGGACAGTGTCTGCCCAGCAGTGTGCACACAATGGGATTCTAGCAATCATGGAGGCAAAGTCATCTTAGAGCAGCTTCCCGAAGGGCTGAGCAGGTGCAGAGGACCCCCACGGGCCCGCAGCAGAGGGGCTCTCTGGGTCCCTACTCCCCACATGGGCAAGCTCAGGCCCCTTGGGTCCTGTGACAAATGCAGCTCGTTTCTCCAGCTGGGTCTTTCAAACACTTGTCGTAGCAACTATTCTATCACAAAGAGTTTAAGGGAAACATTGACGATTCCTTTCAAATATATTGGGAAAGATGAGTCATTCCTCCCAAAGCATCGTAGCTGTGCTCAGGCGTAGCTGGGGATGGGGGACTGCAAGTCCTCTGATGCAGCAGTGAGTGTGACTGCCTGCCGGTGCTCACGTCGCCAGGCTTTGAGTCAAGCCACCTGCTGACTACCCTAGACCCTTCCCCTGGTCCCGGGCTGAGAGCAGACACAGGAAACAAATCCTAAAGAGTTTCTCATGTGCCCCAAGAGCTGCGTCTGGCACTGTCGTCGTCTGGCAGAGACGAAACACATACCAAGGGAATATCATCATATGCCCTCCTCACCCAGGGTCTTTCTGGCCCCCACACATGCCTGGAGGGGGGCACTGGTTGGGGCTCATTAGGTACAAACATCGAAAAGGATTAGCATTTATTGAAAAACTTGTCTTAACTATAAATCCTGATTTGTAATAAATTCATCCTGACCTAACTCACCTGCATGGTTTAAATGAACAGACACTTACCAGGGTATACGCCCAGTGCACAAAAGTGTACGTGTGATTCTCATAACTCTATGTGCCTAAAAACAGGTGATGGTAAAGGAACGGTCGGAGGCCGCCGCACATCCCTTCGGTGGCTCGATTCACGTGCCTCTGCGCCAGCGCCTGCAGCCAGCTTCTTCTCCGCGAGCTCGCACGGAGTCCGCTCCGCCTCTGTGCAGACTAATCTATATGAAAATGCAGCCCTCACCTCGCTGATTTATGCTCACACTTAGAAGTAATAAAATTAATACTGCACTTCTCATTTCAGCTGATGAAATTAACCCAGACTTCCTTAAAAAAAATCCAACTTCTTCCAAGTATTTTCTTTGTTTTCAAAAGGGAAGTTATTCCAGTCATTTGATACAAATGGCTTTAATTAGTTGTAAGGCAAACATAACCTTTAACAAATAGAGGCTGGGGATCAGTCGTCGTGTCTAAGGGATAAAAACAGTGCTGCTCGCAGGGTGATTTGTGACAGGAGCCGGCGCGATCTGATTTGCTGGCATCAGAGTAAACCCCCGTCACCTGAAAAGAATGATCCGCCCGCGGAGGCCACAGGAAGCCGGCCCATCCGCTCACACACACAAGCACAGCTTTACAAGAGGGGATGCCGGCAAGCAGGAGACGCAGCGCGTCTGCGTCCCGAGTACTCTGTTTGGTGGCCCGGGATGCAGACTCCTGGGGCCTTAGAAGGTGATAGACGCTCTCTACGGAACGTGCGTTTTTAATGACTTTTCCCTGTAAAGGTGTCAACCCTGCTTTTAACCATGAAACACGCGGTAAAAAGTGACCCTTCGTTTCAGAAACACTCAGATGAAGGTGTTTGTCCTGAGTTGACCTCTCCCCAGCTCCCCCGGGCTGTTACCACGCAGGCAGCTCTTCCAGGACCAGGCTCTTAACCAGCACGTCCACTGCGTGTCCGACCGCGGACCGTTTCAGTGGTGCCCACACCTCTCGACGCAGAGTCGAATCCCCCTTCCCCATCAGCATCTTGTTCTCTAGGGGCCCCCGCTGCCTGAACCACCTGCTCTGTGCCGAATGCCTTCCTCACACACACACAGACACACACACCCACACACACACCCCGCCCTGCACAGGGCTCAGTGCCCCTCCTCCCTGCGGCCGTCCAGGGCCCTCCGCGGTGAGCCCACCACCTCGCTCCGCCCTCCACTCTGTTTCTCGAGTCTTTACAGATTGTACTCAGATTGTCGGCAGATGAATGTCTCCTTCTCGGAAATTAAAGTCCTTCCAGGTAGAAACTGTGTCTTCAGCATCTCTTTTTTTATTTAATTTTTTTTTACATTTATTTATCTTTGAGAGAGAGAGAAAGACAGGGTTCAAGCAGGGGAGGGGCACAGAGAGGGAGACACAGAATCCGAAGCAGCTCCAGGCTCCGGGCTCCGGGCTACCAGCACAGAGCCCGACGTGGGGCTCGAACCCATGAACAGTGAGATCATGACCTGAGCTGAAGTCAGATGCTTAACTGACTGAGCCCCCAGGTCCCTCAGCATTTCTGTCCTTGACGCACCTGCACAGGAACTGGGGGTGCCTCGGGATCACCCATTTCCATTAGCCTGAGTCACTCTTCTGCCTCGGTGACCAATCCTTCTCTCTGCATCTGGCCAGGCCGAGCTGTGGCTTTTCCAGCTCACCCACTGTCTGCGCCTGTGCCTGTGTCTGTTTGTGTCTGTGTCCACGTCCGCACTGGATGTTACTGTTTCCTGGAATTTGTCTCCCTCTTTGCCTGACAGCCCGTCTCATCTTTGCAGTAAAGAATGCCAGCGCTTCCGTCCTCCGCAAAGCCTTCCCATAGATGCCTACTCAGAGTAAAGACCTTATTGCCCTTGTGTGTTTTCAAATATATATATCTGTATTCCAGCATATCACATTTAAATGACTCATTTCATGTCTGCGAGCTCCCTGAAAACAGAAGCCATGTCTTTTAATCTTTAAATCTACTGTAAATCATCTGTGTGATGGACACAAAATAGGCCCTTAATGAAGGTTGGATGGCTTATTAAATGGATATTCGAATGAATAAGCATCCTCTGGGAGAGAGAAGTGGGCTTATCAATCTGCCCCCTCCGTGTGGAGAGCAGTCAAACAAAAGAGAAACAAATCAGCAAAGAAACAAGAAACTGGACACAATACTCTGCAGAAGCCACGAGGCAGCTAGCGAGGGGATTTTCCATTCCAGAGAGACAGCGATCATTGGAGGGCCCCGCTGCCGCCCGGCTGGCTCCCAGCACACCCAACCTCGAGTAAGATCGGCCTCTGGGCGCCCTGTGTGGATGACGAAGTCACAGTCCACTTTTTACCGGCTGACTCGAAAGACTGAAGGGGCAGCTGGGGGCTGCCGGACACCTGAGCACGCGTGCGGTGCAGCACGGAAGAACGGGCCAGCTGCAGGACACAGGTCGGGGGGGGCAGTGGCCCTCACGTAAGGGAGGGAAAGCCGTGAAGCCGTTCTTACTGGGGTCTGCTCGCACTCTGCACGGCGTCCTCATAGGCGGTTAAGGGACTGCTTTATCCACGAAACAAGAACAAAATGCTGCCGAAAATAACAATCAGAAAGCATAACTAATCCCTAGAAACAAATGTGTAAAATAGATGACAGACGTTATATTATATATATTTGCGTACACTTCTATTTCCCAAAGAGCTGCCTCACCCTTTACTTACACATATATGTATAAAACAGGTATGAACTTATATCAGTATGTGTATATATACATATGAAAGACAATATCAACTATCGCGAAATAGAGAAGAATGTGATCAAGATTTTTAAGACAGAGGCCTGATCTTGGGTTTGGCGGTGGATCACCGGCGAGGGCATCAACAGCACAAGCCACAAAAGAAAAAATAGATAAATGGTACCTCCTACCCTACCCAAGGACAGGGTCAAGAACGTGAGAAGAGCCACAAGGCAGCAGAAGGTGTTTCCAAACCATTTATCGCCAAAGGGTTGAGCATCAGAATATACAAAGACCTGTTGCAACGTAACAAGAAGACAACCCAACTCAAACATGATTTGCTCAGAAGGCTCCAGACCCACCTCCCTCTCTGCACTGGGAGTCTCACAGAGGCCCTTCCCTGGCACCCTCGCCCTCCCTGCACCCTGGCACGCGGCTCCGGCCCCACAACCACGCACATCCACCAGAGACACACCGTGGCTCCACCGGTAACCGGGAAGGACAGGCTAAAAGCGCTTTGGAAGGAGGACACAGGTCTCTCAGCACAGACGACAGTGACCTCAGTGACAGCAGGGGGTGCTGGTCAAGGACACCATCGCCCCCACCGCAGCCACCTGTGCAGGAGGGCCTGACGCCCAAGGGTGAGGACGTGAGTATGAGGCACCTGCTAGGGCTCACCCACGGCTGTCCCGCACACTCCCGTCGTCTGACGTCCAGGCGGCCCAGCCGTGAGTGTTCGGTTTGGTGCTGCGCTCTGCTGACATCCAACCCCATGGCCTCATTAAGGACAGGCCCCCATCGCCACCCTGCCACCCCTGCTCCGTGCAGGATGCTTGCGAGGAGGCGTGCCTCCTGCGCCCCTGCGGGGTCACGCTGCACCTCTGCTCAGCGCCCCTGCGGGCCCACGCCACACCCCTGCCCAGCACCCCTGCCCCTGCAGACCCACATCGCAGCTCTGCGGAGCCCTGGGTCCTGCTGCCAGCTGGGGGCACGTAGGGTGAGCAGTCAAAGAAGGAGGAGACCCACTAGGCCCCGCAGAGCGCAGCGCCAACGCCCCCCGCACAGCCGCTGCCCCTTTCTGGCTAGCCTCTGGCCTGGTGGAGGGATCCGTTCCGAAGCGGGTTAAATGCACGCTCTGTTTCCTAAGGCTCTCTCCTCCCAAAAGGCAGCCTCGCCTCCGCTCTGTGTCCCGCACACACCGCCACCGCCCACCTCTGGTGCAATTAGAGCCGTGAGCTCCCGGCTTTTGACAAGAAGATGGAGGGCTCCGCCGTCCTGGCGGTTAATTGGCGGTGTTATTTATGTGTGTTGAATGCGCGTGAAGTTTCCTGGCTGTTTCTGATGCAATTAGTTTCATTGATGGCAAGGCTTAGGAGCTGAAACCGTGGGAATCTAAGTGCCACCTGATACGATAGGACACAATGAAGATGGGTGCTCGCTGCTGCTTTCCATGCAGAACGCCCAGAAAATGGGTCCCAAAGGTTTTCAGGGAGATAAAAGATCCCTGTGGCTTGCTCAGTCACTTTATCCCACTGGAGAGGCAGAGGCCGCCTTCGGAGGGCAATGAGCTTCCGAAATACAAGGCAAATTTCACTTGTAGCCAGCCCCGCATCTAAGTATTGCAAAAAAAATCTGAATTTCTGTATTTCAGTGACTCCTACATTCAGTAATGGGGACACAATTCACATTAATTCAAGACAATTATTACAGAAAACTCAAAAGATGTTTCACATAAATGCTTCAGTAGTTTTGACTTTGAGTGTTTTGAATGTGACGGTTACATTTGTACACGCACGCAGAATCGGATTCTATAACTTTCTTTTTATTTTTAAAAATATTTTTTAAAAAATTTTAATGTTTTATTTATTTTTGAGAGAGAGAGAGAGAGAGACAGCGTGAGCAGGGGAGAGTCAGAGAGAGAGGGAGACACAGAATCCAAAACAGGCTCCAGGCTCTAGTCTGTCAGCAGAGTCCGGCGCGGGGCTCAAACCCAGGAACCATGAGATCATGACCTGAGCCGAAGTCAGAAGCTTAACTGACTGAGCTCCCCAGGCGCCCCTGTACCTTTCCTTTTCAATCAACTTAAATGTTAATAGGTATTACCCAGTGACTAATTATTCAAATTCCAAAAAGTACAAAAGAATATAACGGGAAGTATCTCCCTTCATTCCTCAACCTAGACGCACAACCCTCTCTGGAGTTAGTGCACATTTGCCCTGCCTTCCAGGAGCTTCCTTAGGTATTCTGTGTACTTACCCAAGAATAATAGACCACGTCCTTTCTCTTTGTTTCTGTTCACAAGCCTACAGTCACATACACTTGCATTGCTCCGTTTCCCTTAAATCTAATACTGTATCTCTGAGACCCAGGTAAGACAGTTTGCACTCTCCTTTGTAACAGCCCTAAATACTCACTGCACTGATCACTGACGTTTACAGGACACCTCCTCCCTGTTTCTAGGCGTTCTGCGTGGAAACTAGCAGAGCGTGCTTATTTTTATTGCGTTCTATTGTTTGGGCGTGAAGATTTTTCTAGTCTTTTGCTACTACAGCTATTCCTGCCACGAGCAGCCTTGCACAGAGTCCCCTCCCCCCAACGGCTGAGTTAAAGGCTACGGTTGCCATGATTTTGACCTTTGCCAAATTGACCATCCCATTTCTCATTTTTTAAAAAAAAATTTAAATGCTTATTTTATTTTTGAGAGTGAGAGAGAGAGAGCATGAGCAGGGGAGGGGCAGAGAGAGAGGGAGATGCAGCATCCAAAGCAGCTCCAGGCTCTGAGCTGTCAGCACAGAGCCCAACGCGGGGCTCGAACTCATGAACAGTGAGATCATGACCTGAGCCAAAGTCGGATGCTTAACCGACTGAGCCCCCCAGGTGCGCCTTCCACTGTTTATCGTGGTAATTAGTGACCACACCTCGCACCAAGGGGAGTGCCTGGCTTCCTGGCATCCTGGCCACACAGTGGAGCATCAAGTGTCTCCTGGGGCCACTGGGGGAAGTGATCCCTGTCTTAAGAGAGGTCACTTTACTTTTGGTCCCTCTGTTGAACAAACGCCTACTGAGGGCGTCCCGTGTGCGCCCCGCCCCGGGGAGCACGGGGAATAAACCACGCAATCTCCGCCCCTGGAACCTCCACTCTGATGCAGACAGGCCCCCCGTCATTACGACTGCAGGCAGCACCTCCCACAGCTGAAAGGTTGCTGTTCCAGCCATTCCTGCAGCCAGCGGGCCTCGCACACGCAGACGTGCCTTTTGCACATGCACGCACACACTCACACACGCGCACACATGCACACTCGCGAGCTGTTTTAAGATCAAAAGGCAAAGAGAGCTGATGGTGGAATTTGGCAGATGACGCACCCGTGTCACTAAATCCAGCCCCCCAAAGTTTTTGCCGCGCCTCTCCCTGGGGTCCCTGAGAGAAGCAGGCGCCCCCGGAGCCGGGACCTCTGGCATCCACAGCTGCTGCCTTCGTTCCCGCTGCGCCAGGCTGTGTTTCAGGTCCAAGCAGCTTGGCACCTGCTCCAGCAAGCACGGGGACGGTGGTGACACGGGGAGAGGGGACACTTGTGTCACAGTAGCAAACCTCCTGGGAGCCAGAATCACAGCCCATCCGTCCTCACTGGGCAGGTGGGTGCAGCCGCCTTCCTCACGCGTGGAGCACATCTCTGCTCAGAAACCACACAGCCGGACGCCCACAGGAAGGCCTGTCATCGAAAGGCTCAGAACCCTGAGTACACCCAGGACCCAGCTTATGAAATCAAGCTCAGACCGAAAACAGGAAATCCCTGATTTCCAAGGTTGATTAGTGTCGGGAATCCCTTCCTGAGATGGGTGCCAGGCATGCCGGCTTCTTCCTAGTAATGTTCTCCCGGATGCTGTTCCCAGCTGCGCCCCTCTCAGAGCTCCCGTGGCGGGGGCGGGGGTCAGGACCAAGACGGAGCCCCTCCTGGTTCCGAGAGCCCGTCAGGGGGCCATGGTCCCATCGTACCACACAGACATGCCTGATGGGCGCAGCGATGCCCAGGGCTCTGTCCAACAACACGGACATTCCGGAAAGTTCTGTCTTGTGGTTTTGTGGGATTACCATGGGAAGTCAAGGTGTGTTTACCATGCACATGCTGCCTGGTGGAGTATATTCAGACAGAAATGCTTGTTGTTAGAAATGAATCCTCACAGGGGCGCCTGGGGGACTCAGTCGGTTGAGCGTCCGACTTCAGCTCAGGTCATGGTCTCGTGGTCCTTGAGTCGGAGCCCCGCGTCGGGCTCTGTGCTGACAGCTCAGGGCCTGGAGCTGCTTTGGATTCTGTGTGTGTCTCTCTATCCTCCCCTGTTTGTACTCTCTCTCTCTCTCTCCCACCCCCCGCTCTCAAAAATAATTAAACATTTAAAAACTAATTTAAAAAACAAGAGAAATGAATCCTCACCCTTTACCACTGTGCACATCTGAGGACTGGAGGAAGTTTCCACCCACCTGCTTCCCACCTGGTCCCACGGGACGGGGCACCCACACGCTTCCCCCATGCAGGTGAGAGTAGAGGAGGCTCCCTGGGAGTCATGCCCCCCCTGGCTGGGCGGCCCTGCCCTGCCGGAAGCAGAAACATACCGCACCCCTGTACCTGCCACGCTATGTGAACTCCCCGTTCGCTGCCCCATGCTGCAGCCCGAGATCCCAGGAGTGTCCCACCCCGGCCCCGCAGGCGGAGCCCAGGCGCGGTGGCGGGAGAGACGGCGCCCGGCGGCCGCATGACGGGAGCGCGGGGTCCTGCGTGCTCAGCGCCATGAGCTCCCCAGGGCTCTGCGAGGACTGAGGAGGGGCCTGGAGCTCCGGCTCGGCAAACTCACGGCCGAGGCTGGTGGACTGCTTGCCCGACCCGCTATTTTAACAGACTGTGTCCAAGCCTCCAGAGCCCTTCACGACTCGAGCATGATTTTCATAGCTGCCTAATCTCTCAACAGAAACGTAGGCTGCAATTTGCTCAGTCCCTGCTGTTGGGCACTTAGACTTTTGTTATTCTTGATTGCCCTATTTTACCCCACATTCCGTGGCTGCAGGCCTGTCATCATATTCTACACTTTCAGCTGCTATTTCAAGCCTGAGATCGATGGGTCACTTTGCCAAGGAGCCTGATCCCTGCCTCACCCCACGTCCGGGCGATGCCTGTGTGGGTGGAACTCCCATCTGCCGCTCTTCAGACAGGAGGAAAGAACGGATAGAAAAAGAAGGTGCCAAACCCCAGGGCCGTGCAGCAGCGGCCGGCTCAGCGCCGTCCAGTGGGCCGCAGCCTTGTGCTGGGCAGGTGACGACAGGGTTTCTTAGGACGGAGTCCCAGGATCGGAGCTGTGGACTCAGTTATTTGTAAGATTAAGCATCTTGATTGACGCGAACCCATTTCTTTCTAGAAGCATTGTACCAAGTTACATTTTAAGCAGCTACATCTGATACTTTACCACCTGCTTGAAGAAGCATGTAGAAAAAACTACCAAGGACTGTTTGTAATGGGTCCACATTAGAAACACTTTGTCCAACAACATACAAATATGTCCACGCCCGTACCACGCGACATAATAGATGTGTCCATGCCCGTACC
This sequence comes from Crocuta crocuta, assembly GCF_008692635.1. Classification (NCBI taxonomy): domain Eukaryota; kingdom Metazoa; phylum Chordata; class Mammalia; order Carnivora; family Hyaenidae; genus Crocuta; species Crocuta crocuta. The sequence goes on from NW_027529672.1 coordinate 7,114,062, forward strand.
ACAGAATACTCCTAGAGCTGTTAAGATTGGAAGTTCTTCCCAGCCCCCAGCCAGGGACCTGACGCTCCTCACTTTTGCTTAGGCTCCGCCGGTAGCCCAGGCCGCGTGGGCCACCCTGGCTCTGGGTGTCCAGGGCCCCACAGTCCTGTCCCAGCAGCCACTTGCCAGCTATAACCACACAGCTCAACCACACACATGCATTTTGGTCTCAAGGTACGTTGCTAAATAAAACATCAGAAATCCATGCACTATAGGACCCCATGCAAGTAAAGCAAGTGTCCTCCACACTATCGTGAATACAAGCGTGTGCACATAACGTATCGAGAACATTGTCATTGTCACATGAAGCTGCTAACAGACGTTTCTTCTGTGAGAAGAACCGGGTTCAGAGGAGGTAGGTTCTATATGCTTCTAAATTGTTCCCATTTCTTAAATAGAATATATTCACATTTTACAGTTTAATTAGAAAAAAGCAAACATTTAACTAATTAAGTCTCTAGCCCACGGAGACTCACGCCTCGTTAGAGATTGCCGGAGTGCACGCTAATCAGCCAGCATCCTGAGGGGAGGTTCAGGGTGAGAGGCTTCTCTGGGCCGCGGGTGACTGGAGAGTGGCCGCGCTGACAGGCATGTGTGTGACGCACGGCACAGATGCCACTCAGAAATTCAAGAACCATCGTGACAACAGCCCGGAAGAGTCTGGAAGGGCTGGGAGAGTACTCATCAAGGAGCTGCCGTGGGAGTGAGTGGTGCTCACGCTGCATCAAGGGCCCCCAGACCCTGCATTCCCTGAGCGCGTCTGCGGGGAGAGGCTCCTTCACGGCGGCCGGCGTCACCACAGCGCATCACGCGGCACTTGACGCCGTTCGTTCTGGTGAAGGACGCGGGACGGGGCGTTAAGTGCCAGACTGCTCTTTTGTCATCAGACTAACGGTTACTGGTGGAATCTCTAAATTGGCCCCACACACGCGGACGAGTTTCCACTTTAAGGAAATGCATGTACAGGACTCATCGGCTCTCCCTGCCGTGCGAAACCACTTAAGTTTGGATGATTCATCCCTTGAGTCAGAACCAATCAGTGTCAGCGACAACGACGCCTTCCTTTCCGGGGGCCGCCATCCCCAGAGCCTCAGCGCGGCCGGGATCAGAAGGAAGGCGGGGGTGTGAGGTGGAGGACACATGTCCTCTTCCCAGCCCCCAGCCAGGGACCTGACGCTCCTCACTTTTGCTTAGGCTCTGCCGGTAGCCCTGGCCGCGTGGGCCACCCTGGCTCTGGGTGTCCAGGGCCCCGCAGTCCCGTCCCAGCAGCCACTTGCCAGCTATAACCACACAGCTCAGAAGGGACACTGGTGTCTCCACCACAGCACGGCTGAGATGGTGGCTCAGGCAGCACGACATAGGCTGGGGTGACCGTCAGGGTGATGGCGGCTCGGGCAGCACGTTGGGCCAGTGGGCTGGGATGACCATCAGGGTCCCAGGTCTCAGTCCACCAGGCACCTTTGGGCATCCCTCATTGGGGTCCTGGTGGGGGTCTCCCAGAGCCCAGGATGAGGGTCCTGGGCACCGACCTGGCACTCTCTCCGCTCACGCCGTTGCTCAAAGGGGGACAGTTTCACTGGCAGGAAAGCTGGCTCGCCTGGGGATGAGGGGACTGCTTCGTTTGCTCTTCATTACAGTCATTTTAATTGGGTCATCTGGCCTTCCGTGTGCTGCCACCACCAAGCATGGACCCCAGGACTTCCCAGGGGTCAGTGCGATGTTTGGATGAGATCTGCCCTTGGCCTGAGGCTAAGGATGTTCAACCGAACTGGGCTTCTCGGTGGATTTCACCAATTTTGAACAGTGCGGTACCATCGCGGGCTGCCGATGCTGCTGTTAGGCCCCGGAAATAAATAGCCGACCTTCGTGTGGTGGGAAAGTGGGGGGTCTCTGTCTGGGAGGCACAGGGTCAGCCTTCCTGGGTCCTAGGACAAGCCCCCCCCCGCCACAGTCTGTGCAAACTGGGAAGGTTCTGGGTGGAAGGAAATAAAGGGGTGTTGGGGGGGTTCCAGGAAAGAACATGGATCGCGAAGCAGACCCACCACCGGCTCCGAAAAACAAGCGACTTACTAGTCCTCATAACTTCCATGCACATGGCTGAGCAACGGGGGGCAGGGGCTATGGTTAGATTCCCCCCCACACAGGTGCCAGAAACACCTGCTAAGCTCTTCCCAAAGGGAGGAGCTCTCTCGAGTGCCAGCCGACGCCCACTCCCGGCTAAGCCAGCAGTTCTGATGCGGCGCGGGCCACGGGGTAAGCCACGTGCCTATGTCCTTCAGAGCAGAAGACCCCCCGTAAGGAAGAAGCCCCCTCGGCAGGGGACTTCTCCATCCGCCCTGCGCTGCCCGGCCCCCAGGGTCAGTGGGTGGCTGCAGACCAGGCCTGCGACAGCCCGGCCAGTGTAGAGTCCCCGCGGGAGCAGAGGAAAGCCGCGGCAGGGCGGTGCGGGAACCGGGGGCCTTGGGGGTGGTCAGGACGTCCTGGGCTGCGTCAGGTACATCACACACTCTGCCAATATTTCCAAAAAAAATTTCTCTTTGCTCATTGCACTAATGTCCTGGGGGCGCCCGAGTAAATGACCACAAATTGACTTAAAGGAGCAGAATGTGTTCTCTCATTGTTCCCGAGCCCAGAAATCCTAAATCGAGGGCCAGCAGCGCTGTGCTCCCTCTGGGAGGCTCCAGGGGAGGGTCCCTCCTGCCCCTTACGGCTCCGGGGGACTCCAGGCTCCCACCCCCACCGATCTCTTCCTCCGGGGCCATGTGGCTCTGTTCCCTCTTTCTGCGTCCTTCTCTTTTCTTGAAAAGACACCAGTCTTTGGGTTTCGGGCTAAATCCAGTCCAGGATGCTTCTGAAGCAGGCTTCTTTTTACAAGATGCTGCAAAGAATGGATCCTACTTCCAAGTTGTTACAAATTGAAGCCACCAAGGGGTTTGTCCAGAAGAGTCACAAAAGGGTACACTGAGATACTCAAAAGCTTAAAGGTCACTTAGTGCTTTATACCAGGCGGAAATCTGGGGAAGAAGGCCACCCACCTCCAGGCTTTACCAGTGGCCGGAGGGAGAGGCTGGCAGGCAGGCTGGAGACGGCCCGGCCCCCACGCCCAGCACCATGTCTGTGGTACGACAGACATGTCGTCTGTCTCTGCGCTGGCCCCGTGCTCTCGCTGGGCCCCCGCGGGAAGCCAGCCGCGCCACGTCAAATGGCTCATTTCATAACCAGACCCATCCTCCCTCTATCCAATCTCATCAGACCTGATTTCATTGCCTTTTGTGCGTGATAAGTGGCTCCTCTAAAAAGGGAGAGAAAACGTTCATCTTAGCACTTGGCGCTCTCATCCCCGCGGACCTCTTTGGCAAGCGCTGCATAATTAAATAGGGACGCGAGGCCCGGTCATGAGGCGCGAGTCAGACGCGTCCTAGAGGCGGGCGGCGTCACTTACCTCGAAAATGTGAAGCTATAAAATCTAAACAGGTTTTCAGTTCCTCCTAACATCACAAAAATGGCAATAAAACCAAAAAGTGAGAGAAAGGAGAAAGGAGGTAGGCTCTGGGCGCGGCGCCCGCGGGGCAGCCACAGCAGACGTGGGGCATCCCCAGGAGGATCCCGCGGGGTGGCCTCGCTCCCGCCTGGCCCCACACGGACCCTCGTCTGTGGACTGGCCGTGTGTTTGGAAAAAGAATAGAAGCTTCCTCCTACGTAGCTCCAGCTGCGGAGGGCACCCCTTTCCGTGGCCTTCCTGTGTGGATCTGGGATGGTGGCCCTTCCCCCAGAGCTGCCTCGATGACGCCCCTGCAGAGGCCCGGCTGTCTGGAAAGCCGTGCTCGAGTCCCCCGAGGCAGGGGAGCCCGAGACGCAGAGCCCGGGACACGGCTGGTGTCGTGGGGCTGAGGTGATGGCTCCCACCCCCCTGACCCCCAGGGGCTGCCGAGCTGACCCTGCCAACACTCACGGACCCACGATTCCCAGCTGGGAAACTGGCGGGTCGCTCTGCATTCTAGAATAACCAGTACAGACAACGTCGCCAGCACACGTGGGGCATCAACTGGCCCACCCTGTGGGGCGTCCAGCCAAGGTCAGAGGGAGCACCCTCATGGGGAAAGCTGAGGGCCGCCCTCAGAACGGCCAGGACCGGTGATGGGCGTGCTGACCCCACAGACAGCTGCGCGCCCCGGGGTAGACTGCACGCAGCGGGGCGCAGCGGAGGGCCCTCCGGGTCGACTCTGAGGCCATGCGCTCAAGCGTGGGCCCAGGGGACGGGGGTGGGCTGGGGGCTCGTCACTGCCTCCAAAGCCCTCCAACATCCGGGAAGGACGGAACTCGGTGCGGGACACCAGCCCTCCTGCATAGGTGCTGGGGCGGCGACGAGCCGTCAGAGAGAAGGCTGCCCCGTGAAGCCACCAGGAGAGGCGGAGTGGTGGACCCTCCGTGCCTGTGAAGCCCGATCGTGAGCGCAGCCAAAGGGTTCAGAGTCCCTGAAGACAGGGACCCCATCGCTGAGCTCACAGCCGTTAGCAGGGGAGGCGTGGAGGCGGCCATGCCTGTGTCCCAACAGCGACTGAGAGCCAGGCCGTGTGGGGGGCGCGTTGCTCTCGGAGCTGGGGGGCGGGTGAGCACAGCACGGGCTGGGGGAGGAGGCCGGGCGCACCCTGGGGAGTCTGCACATGGAGACCCTGGTTGCAGAGCATTAGGAACATGCAGGTGGGGGAGGGGTGAGCGCCTGGCCTCTGCGTGCAGTCACACAATCATCACTATAAATTAAATTCTGGGATAATTTTAACATGGGGACTCTTGGGACCAACCCCAGCCACTGAGGAGCCAGCCGCACGCAACCCCCCCCACCCAGGACTCCAGGGCACAGGACCCTGAGGTTGGGAGAAATCAGACTGAGCTTCATAAGCTACATCTGATCTCCTTGGAGGTCCAATCCGGCACTCTCCTCTGGGGGACCCCAGACCCGGCACCCTCCCCTGAGGGGACCCCAGACCCGGCACCCTCCCTGGAGGGGATCCCAGGCCACTTCCGCTGGAAAGATCTGAGGGCTCTGTTGCCCGTTGCCCCGACCGCCTTGCCCAGCAGGGGCTGCTGGCCTTCCTCCCTCAGCGCCCCCCGGGCTCCCGCTCCCAGCGCCGCCAGGGACACCAGCCAGTCCAGAGCCACGAGCTGCTCCGGCGTGTGCTCTGGGCCAGGTGGGGACGGAGGCGCGGGCCCCGCAGCCACCGACAGACCCCAGTTCACACACGGCGTCTGTTTCCTCAGCACCCCCTTCACGGTGTGTGTTTTAGCAGACAGACGTTCCCAGTCAGGGTCAAATGCAAGCACTGACGCACAAACCCTGTGCAAACGGTCCCCGACCCTGTCCCCACCCAAGCACGGCCGGAGAGCAGCAAAGGCCAACGTCTGCCTCCAGGAAGGCTCTCAGGCAGCCTTCACACCCCCAGTAACCAGGAACCTTTCCAGCAGAAACGTGCATGAAACGCAAAGTGGATACTTGTCTACTGTAATTATGATAAAAAATTGGAGATTTGTTTAAAAAGCATTAGAGAATTGTTATTAGAACTTTGAGGAGCAGACATTTTTATACGCACATGGCTTGACTTGTAAAATAATTCTATTATCACAAATGTGAATGTTCTAGATAAATGTCCTCATAAATACAAAATGTATCATGCTTGCCGCCCGCTGCCTGGGCCGCCCTTGCCCTGCACAGTCCTGGCAGCTGAGGGCCATCCGTCTGCCCCCCGCACCGGCCAGCACCCCCAATAGCGTCCAGGAATCATTACATTTTATGATCATTCAAACACTTCCTACGATGCATTATTAAATAAGCCATTTTATAATTATCTAAATAAGTATCAGCAAGTACTTTTAAGCTGAAAGAAAAGTTTAGGATTCTAATATTAACTTTCAAAGATAAATGCTTTCTCAACATTATTGTCTAATAAATCAGAATCTCAACAAGGCTGCTCTGAGGAATCAGGATTACAAATATAGTCCCACCTGAAAATGCGGCTTTCATCGATTTCTCGTTGGGAAGTTACCGTCATTTACTGGGCCGGTCACACCGACGAAAGTGACAATTAAAAATCTAGAGGGCTGGGGCGCCTGGGTGGCTTAGTCGGTTAAGCGTCTGACTTTCGCTTGGGTCATGATCTCGCGGTTCGTGGGTTCGAGCCCCGCGTCGGGCTCTGTGCTGACTGCCAGCTCAGAGCCTGGAGCCTATTTCAGAGTCTGTGTCTCCCTCTCTCTCTGACCCTCCCCTGCTCACGCTGTCTTTCTCTCTCTCTCCTAGAAATAAATAAAAATATTTAAAAAAAAAAAAGAATCCTGGGAAACTATAAATGGCTACTAACTTTAAAAAAGAAAAAAAAAATCTAGAGGGTGTTGGGGCCCGTGGGTGATTCAGCCGGTTAAGCGTCCAACTCTTGGTTTCAGCTCAGGTCATGATCTCCCCGTTCAGGAGAAGGAGCCCCACGTAGGGCTCTATGCTGAGCTTGAGATTCTCTCTTTCTGCCCCTCCCCTCCCTCTCTCTCTCAAAATAAATAAATAAATAAATAAATAAATAAATAAACATAAAAAGTCTAGACAATGTCATCCTTTTCCTAGTTTTCAAAAATGTGTTTCTGGTTAAGCAATGGGCCCATTTTGCAGATGGGGACAGGGATGCTGAAAGCAGGTGGCACCCCCGGGCCCCCGCTCTGCAGCAGGGGTCCGCTCACAGACACCTCCCGGTCCCTCGCGGCCCCCCAGCCCGCCACCACCTAGGCCAGAGCTGAGAACCTGCCCAGCTTCTCACCTTCCTCCCTGCGGGGACCACAGCCCCGCAGAGCCCACCCCAGCAGGGGACTCTCAAATGACGGGGACTCCGTGGGCAACATCAAGGAGAAGACGGGAGAAATACGATCATCTCCGGGGGGGCCGAGCGGTGCTGCTCTGCCCACCAGACACTAAGAAGACTAAAGCAGAGCCTTGCGGGGTTAGATTACATGTCAGGTCTGTCCTGGGGGACCCTCCCCTTCCTCCCCCTCCCGGGGACTCCCTCCCCTCCCCCCTTCTTATTATTCTTTCTTCCAGCTACGCTAACTACCCCATCAGGCCCAGGTTGCAGACGTATTTTGCTTATTAATAATAAATTATATCTGCAGTCAATAACTCATTTTCCAAAAATTAATTTGGGAGCTACAGCACACACTTTGCCGTGTAAGATCAAGCAGGCATTGCAAACCGCTGAAACCCCAAGTCATTATTTCACGTCCTTCCCATTTTCTCATTTTCCTCCAGTGAAGATTTACAGCTTCCACAAGGGGCTGCCATGCACTTTAATGTTTTAATTAAAATAAAATGCCCAGAGACACTTCGTCCAACCTGCCCCCTGCCTCCGGCCCGCCTGGGGACACTCCAGCTGCTTGTTTTCAGATGTTGGCCGCATGTCCACATCTGGGCTCTGGGAACGGCCGCAGAGGGTCGTGGGGTGGACGCGGAGACAGGCGGACGCCGTCTGGGTGGCGGGGCAGTCGGGCCCACCCTGCTGCAGGCACCGCAGCCCCCCCGACATCAGGCCAGCCCGGAGGGACGGGGGCCACCCTGGGCCTTCAAGGCCCCCATGGGTAGGACTCTAATTAGACTACACTCCCCAGGTCAGGGCAGCATCTGATGAGCCTGGAGAATCTGACCCGGCCCTTGAACATGCAGCCAACCGCAGCTCTATCTTGTGCCTGGGGCGGGGGTGGGGTTCTTACTGCAATTCCCTTCCTGGCGTCGTGGATCCATGCGGTGCTGGGGACCCTGCTCTTCACTCTAACACCCCTACTACCACAGACACCAAGTCACCATCGTCACCATCACCGTCACCACCATCACTGCAGCCACCACGGCCATCCTCACTATAGCTAACACTTCTGGAGCCTTACTCTGTACGAGGCCCTACTTAAGACCCTTACATACATTGTTGCAATGAGTTCTTCCATTTACCTCTGCCCTTCACAATTCATATTTTAAACGGAAGAAACTGAGGCTCAGAGAAGTTAAGTGGCTTCCCTAAGATTAGACAAAGCTAGGGGCGCCTGGGGGGCTCAGTCGGTTAAGTGTCCAACTTCGGCCCAGGTCACGATCTCATGGTTCGTGGATTTGAGCCCCGTGTCAGGCTCTGTGCTGACAGCTCAGAGCCTGGAGCTGCTTCAGATTCTGGGTCTCCCTCTTTCTCTGACCCTCCCCTGCTCGTGCTGTCTTTGTCTCTCTCTCAGAAATAAATAAAACATTAAAAATTAAAAAAAGATTAGTCAAAGCTAAATGTTGAACCGCAGGTATGTGACTTCCCACAGATATGTGACTTTAAGACCGTGGATTCCAAGCCCTAACCCACCCGTGAGGGACCTGTGCTGACCAGGGTGTCCTCATCTCTGGGCCAGACACCTCGTCTCCAGTACCAGCCCTGGCCTGGGGAAGGTGAGGCTGCCATCCCTGCCCCTGTCTAGCCTACGGGCCCCATTCCTGCCCTTCCCCCACTCTTGCTCTGTGTTGCTGGACCCTCACCAAGCGGGGTGTCATGTCCTCTAGACAGCAGCTGTCCTCCGGTGGGGGGGGAGAGCCAAACTGAGCCAGTTCCAGACGCCCGCCCCGCCTCACGTGGCTCCTCCTCATACTCCCCGAGGCCCCCTGAGCTGGGTCGTGCACCCTGGACTGTGACACTCAAGTGTGGTCCCCCGGAGGCAACCCGAGGCCAGGGACTGCACAGAGTCAGGGAGGGCTCAGCGTCCGGTG
>NW_027529672.1:7122966-7167321 GCF_008692635.1 Crocuta crocuta
AACCGGAAGCAGACACAGGCAGGGCCCCAGCCTAGGGGTTAAGGACCAGAGAAGGAAGAGCCCGCCCTCCCCACTCAAGGCCGTGCGGGGGACAGAGCTCCAGGAAGGAGAGCAGAGGCGCACAACGTGGGGGACACTCTCCCACGGCGTGTCCGCTGGGCTCCACCCGGCTCTCCCTCTCCCTGCGTGTCGCTGTCTCGCTCTGTCTCTGTCTCTCTCTGTCTTTCTCTCTGTGTCTCTGTCTGTGTCTCTCTCTTCCCTCTTTCTCTGAGTCTCTGTGAGTGTCTTTCTTCCCCTGCGTTTCTGCCTCTCTCTGTGTGTCTCTCCCTGTCTGTGTCTCTCCCCATCTGTCTCTCCTGTCTGTCTCCGTGTCTCTCTCCCTCTGTGTCTCTGTCCCACTCTGTGTTCCTCTCCCAGTCGCTCTGCCTGAGTCTCTCCCTGTGTCTTTTCCCCCCGTGTGTCTTTCTCTCTGTCTCTCGCCTCCCTGTCTCTCCCTGCACCGTGTGTCTCTCTGTGTGCGTCCCTGTCTCTCGCCTCCCCACCCTGCGCGTCTGTGTGTGTGTGTGTCCCCATCTCACGTGCTCACCTACGGACGCTGAACACAGTGGAGAACGGGAGGCAGTTTCCCCACCATCACCCACCACGACCCATCAGCAAAAGGAGACATTTTCAGAATAAAGTTAACGAATATGAGGAGGTAATTATTCACATTTGCCAAGGGGAGTCCATCTCTGGTGAAAAGCTGGCCTCCTTCGGCATCATCAGGATGCTGGGAGCACCCCTCAGTGAGCCCCTGGAGCACTCTGCAGTTAGATACTAAAGAGCAGAGGCTCTCAAACAGAGAGAGCAGAGCCCCCAGGGCCGTGGGGCAGTGAGAGGTGCACGGACGGCCCCCATGTTTCAGAGCCCGGCCCTCAGCCGCTGGTGCCATCTCTCCACTGACCGTGCTGCTCTGGTTCAGATCTGACCAGCAAGTGCCTGGCTCAACTGGTAGCAGAGCCGGCACCTGGATGCAGTTTATCTGCTACAAAACCTTTAAAAGAAGGATCGATGGTGTGAGCAGTGTAGACACATGGGGCCTCGGGCGGTAAGCACTGGAGGGGCCAGAACTCAGGCCAGATCTGCCAAAAGCCCTCCCGTCTGACAACGGCACGATGGAACACAACTCACTTCCCAGAACCGGGTCCCGTGCCTCAGCCACGGAGGACATTTGCCAGAAAGATTACGAATGGCTTCTCTCATGCACGCAGCGTACGTCATTAGCACCCCGGGCTTGGGGCTGCACAGCTGAGAACGGGTGTCCCCAGGATGGCCTAGGACCTGACAATGAGCTCACCCCGACAGGCCGGAGAAGGGGCCGCCCAGCACTTGCCCCCAGCCGCTTCTTGACCATAGTGACTGGCAGCACCCATGACCCCGGCTGGAAAGGATTATGCAAGGATGTAAGAGAGCAAAGTAATCCAATTAGCAGAAGTTTTCACAGCATTGATCCTGAGTGAATTGTCTCTTTGCCTCTGCGGGGAGGGGACCCGACCACTGTAAGTCCTCTTCTCTCTTTCCCGCTTCAGGAAGCAACGTCAGGTGATAAAACACTGTGGCTCTAAGGGGTTTGTGCAGACAAGCACCCAAGCAGGTTCATGGACGGTGTTGTCTTTGTGAGGCTGACGCTCTCTGCAGAAGCATAGGGAGGAGCCTCCAGAGAGAAACCACTCTGCCCTCTGGCTGTGTGGACACGGGAGAAAGGCACAGCCTCTCTGTGCCTCAACTCCCTCATCCGGGGAAGGAATCATAATAATACCTACCGGCACCTTCCCCATGAGATTGCGAGAGCAAGATGGGCGAGTACCAGGAGCCCTGCCCGCCCCGAAGCAGGTGTTAGCATGGCTGCTCTCAGATGGGGTTACTGAGAAGTTCAACAGCTTTGCACTGAGTTGGCTCAGAGAGAAGAATTCTATTTCCAGGCTAGGAGGTACCGTTGCGCCCGCCGCTAAAATCTGTCAGCTGAATATAATCCCCTGGGTTGTCTTGGCTCCAGCCAAGCTCATAGACACAAAGCGCCAAGAGTCTGTGACTCAGGTGTGCACGTGATCACATCACCCTCATTTCGTGGGTGGATGAAAGAATGTCTGTCTCATCCCTTGTGCGAGGCGCAAACCTGCGGTCCGGTCAGCTAAGTGTGTGTCTGCCTCCTTGTCCCCTCTCCCCACCTGCTGACGCCGTCTTAACGCAGACTCAGGGCCGGGCAAAAAGGCCGTCCCCCTCCCCCAGTGCTCCCAGACCCACAACACAGCTTGTTTTGCAAGGTCTTAAGGAAAAGATCTCAAAGGTCCTTCCTGATGTTGTAGGGCCCAAGGGCAGGTTACCCCCAAATGTGCCACCTTGGCATAGTGATTATTTTATTTTACTTATTTTTTATTTTTAAAAAATGTTTTAATGTTTATTTATTTTTGAGAGAGAGAGCATGAGCAGGGCAGAGTAAGAGGGAGACACAGAATGTGAAGCAGGCTCCAGGCTCTGAGCTGTCAGCACAGAGCCCGACACGGGGCTTGAACTTATGGAACCGCAAGGTCATGACCTGAGCCAAAGTCAGATGCTTAACTGACTGAGCCACCCAGGTGCCCCAGCATATTGATTATTTTATTTAAAAAAAATTTTTATGTCTTTATTTGATTTCGAGAGACAGTGAGAGGGAGCGGCACAGAGACAGGGAGACACAGAATAGGAAGCAGGCTCCAAGCTCTGAGCTGTCAGCACAGAGCCTGACACGGGGCTCGAACCTACAGACTGTGAGATCATGACCTGAGCTGAAGTCAGATGCTTAACCGAGCCACCCAGGTGCCCCCATATTGATTATTTTAAATGAACGTTACCTAGGAGACAGGCTTGTACAAGGACACTCAGACCTCCCTCTGTCCCCTGAAAGCAGGGGACAGACCTCGCACGCACAAGGGGCCCTCCTTGTCCCAGGAGGGCAAGAGGTGAGAAATGCAGGCTCAGGGGCCTTATTACTTCCTCCGCACTTGCTTCTCCAGCCACATGCTGGGCACTCTTACCGACCGAAGCTCCTGGAGAGAAGTGTTGTCTTGTCGATTCCCCACAGATTTATTATCTCTTTGTGTAAAAAGTATAAAAATCGCCTGCCTCCGTTATTTCTCTAGGTCTCAATTTCATTATTGGGCCTCCATATGCACATAATAAAACTTTGTTTTTTTCCTCCTGTTAATCTGTCTCATGTAAATTTAATTCTTAGTCCAGCTAGAAGAATTCCAAAGGGTAGAGGAAGAATGTCTCCTTCCCCACAGTGTCCACACCCATGACCTGAAGTTAAGAGTGCTCCAGATACATGATGGGAAGCTTCCCTCGTTCATCTTGGCATCCGCAAGATCAAAATTACAAGTCCCCAGCTACTGAGCTTATCATTAAATTACCCTCCAAAGTGGCATGACAAATAGGAGAGGTGAAGTTGCAGGTGACACATCACATCTGCATAGACAACTTGAAGGGACTCAGATAGCGACTAGTTTATACAGACACACGTCTGCTCTTCCAGATTCTTAATTACACCCGGAAGTACCAAATTAGGCCTACTAGCTGGTGGCCAATAAAACAGCTGATTAACTCGTGAATCTGTGCGCAACCACAGATGCAAATAAAAGCTCATTTTACAATCGGATGAAGAGAACCAAGGTGTGGGAAGTTCTGATGGCTGGATGGCACGTGCTGGGGCAGGTGACGAAGGTGCCCCGTGTGGGGCCACACCCCTAGAGCACTCTTCACAGGAGGGCTTCAAACCCACTCTCCTAGCAGCCACTCGGCCTTCAGCTGCATGTTGGAGCTGAAGACTTTAATTACTAATCAGCTTGAAAACGCTCCTTTCCGCCCCTGTGAGGCAGGAGGCCCAGAGAGCCATTCCCTAATCAGCCTCAATCAGCGGCCGCAGGGGCAGTGAGGAGTGTATGCAGGACTGAGGACCGGCTGAGTCTAGGACAGGTCCCCTCCTGGGGCCAGCATGGCCCTGGCACCCAGGAAGAGGGCACATTTCAGACTCAACACCTGCGCAATGACCCTCCATTGACCTTGACGGGGCTTGACATCCAGGCAGCCCACTTCTTCAAAATTTCTACAGAAATGCAAATATTGAAAATAGATATAATTGGAACAATAGTTCATATCATAAAATTTCTTCACCGGAACTAGGTATGTTCAATGCCCACAGGTGTTTAAACACGATTCTGTTCTGCAAAATCCTAGTGACTATCAGGCTGCCGGCAGCTAGGAGCTCAGCCCTCCAGCCTCAGCTCTGACTCGGGCTCAGCTGGGCCACCCGCTGGCTGGCTGGCTGGCTGGGCTGTGTCCTGTCCACGGAAGGCGGCAAGAAGCGGAGATGCCCCCAAAGTTCCTTGCTGAGGAGGTTCGATGAGCTCATTTATGCAAAGCACTTAGAACGGCACCTGCCCCCGGTAAGCCCTGAGCAAACGTGACTCCGTGTGTCCTGCTCTCTGTTGGGTTTGCTGAACAAAAGCCTAACTGAAGTAACAATTGACACAGAAATGTGAGAATTCAGATCAGCCTGAGCTCGGGGCTAGCGCTGTGCTGAGCTCTGCGCCCACACCGGGCACCACGCGGGGAGGAGACGTGAGCGCTGCCCCAGCGAGGGCGGCAGGAGGGCTCACAGCACAGGTCTGTCTGTCCCGCTGTGGGGGCGGCTCTGGTGAACGCGGAAGAGGGTCAACAACACAACAGAGGTTCTTTTCGTACCAGGATGAGGATACACTTTTTTTTTTAATGCTTATTTATTTTTGAGAGAGAGAGAGGGAGAGAGAGCACGAGTGGGGAAAGGGCAGAGAGAGAGAAAGACACAGGATCAGAATCCGAAGCAGCTCCAGGCTCTGAGACATCAGCACAGAGCCAGACACGGGGCTCGAGCCCACGAACTGTGAGATCGTGACCTGAGCCGAAGTCGGACGCTTCACCGACTGAGCCCCCAGGCGCCCCTGTGATGAGGACCCACTTGTAACGTAAAACTAGCAAGACCACACACAGCACGATAACCCTCTTCACCGCAGGGCTGGACACGCTGGTGAATCCCCAGCTCCTAGAGCCGCCCCGCAGGCTTCCCGATGTCCGGGCGGGGCCGGGAGGAGCTCACACCTGAGGCCGGCTTGGCTGGTTCTGGAGACATCGTGTCTCCACTCCTCTCTGCCAGACACCAGCATCCTCTCCGCCTTGGCCTCTCTGCCTCTTGGGTTGGAAGGGTCCCTCCTCCCAGAGTAAGGCCTTCCTTCTGGAAAACCAATCTTTATATTTGCCATTTAATAAAGGAGCCTTCCTCGACACTTGGATCTGCACTGAACAGTGAGCAAACAGGAGGGAAAGGAGCTGCCTCCCCACGTAAGTGCTCGCTGCAGGCTCATCACTGCCCTTGGCTCTTGAGAAGTGCAGCATCCACGGCGCGGGGGGGAGGGGTGGGGAGAGATAGGCTGCAGTTCAGCCTGAGGGAGGATTTCAAATCCTCGAGATGGTCAGGGGAGGGCGTGGGTGCCCACTCCACCCCACATGCCTCCAGCCCCCCACCGGATGCAGCCCACGGTGGCCCCGAGAGCATCCCCGCTCTCGGACAGACAGGCAGCTGGCGCTCTGAGCCAGGCTGAGTGGCTTTCCCGGGATGGCACAGAGCCAGGCAAGTGGCGGCTCCCTCCAGCACCGCCCTCGGTGCCACACTCAGGTCACAAGTGTGACACCACCCCACACAGATCTGTCCCAGTCAGTGCCACCTTATCTAAAACACTGCGGTCCGGACCCACTAACTGATGCAGGGAGCGAAGGCAGACAGAAGTAAATGTCTTATAACTTGCAGCCCACTGACTGCCACGGATACTTGAGGTGCAGAGTAAAACCTTTCTCCGGGAACTCTTTACTGCCTTAATGCTAATGCTCTGCTGGAGGGAAAAACAACCTTAGCTTGACAACAGCCAGGCCTCTGCCATCCTGGGAGTCCCCTTTAGCAGAAGAAAATCTCACTGGAAATTTCCTCTGGACTTTACCGCCCCCACATGTAGTATACAACCCCGTAGTATAAAACCCGTCTCTCCTCGTGGTCCCAGAGCAGCTCTTCCGGCCCACGGGTCCCGGCCCCGGGCTTCAACAAAGTCACCTTTTTGCACCAAAGAAGTCTTCAAGAATTCTTTCTTGGCTGTGGCTCCGGGCCCCGCAAACCCCACTATCACCCCAAAAACCTCATCACTGATGATTTCTGATCCTGTGGAAACTCCAGGCCGCGGGTCACCTCACACACCCCTGATGTCCCCGCGGAATTCGCCACCCCCCACGGGGGCCAGGAAGCACGCAGATCACATAACACTCTTTCTAATCACGGTGCTGTTTTGAATTGGGAACCCACCACTAGGTAAACATATCAGCGCTGAGAGAAAATTTCCCTAAGTGTATATTTAAACATAAATGGAAATTGGCTCTCCAATGCAGCTGCATTAAAATGAAACAAATTGGTGTAGGCAGAAGCCTTCAGGCCTGGGGGACCCTCGTGTGTGCACAAGACCAAGCAGTCTGATCAGTAGGGACCCTGCCCAAACTGGGCCACGCTGGGTGGGGCAGGTCCAAGGAGGTGGGGGGCTCTGGAAGGAGCCGGAAGGGACGCAGTGGGGAATGCGGGCTCCGAGGGTGCTGGTCCCCGAGAGGGCTGACTGCTGTTGGATGGAGACAGAACGAGGGGAGAACGTGGCCGTGGGCCCGGGGTTCATGCTCATGACACAGAGAAGGTCAAAGCCACTGTGTTGCAAACAGACACAAAGCATCCTCAACGGCAAAACCGCACGACCAAGAAAGAGTGACCGGGCTGGAGCGCGAGGGGGGCCAGGCCGCTCGAGGAGAAGCAGCGATCTGAGCAAAACTCACAAGAAACAGACAAGGGTCTGGAGCAAACAGACAACGGGCAAGGCGTGTGAAGTCAATGCAGTCAAGTGCACACAGCCCGGAGGGTGGAGGTGGGGCCGCGGGCGCCTGCAGAGCCCGTGGGCACGGCTGGGGGGGGGACNGACTCGATTCGCCTCTTCCAAGAGAGGTTTCAAGAATCTTGGATAAAAGGGGCGTGCCCCGGCCTTGCGGACTCCAGCGGGTTTTGTCCCGTGGTCTCCGGGATGACAGAGCAGGAAACAGTCTCCGCCTGCAGAGTCCAGACAGGAAGCCATTTCCCAACAGCTTCCTCTTCCACTTCACTGGGACCGTAACAGGGGCAGCAGGTAGATGAACGGGAAACGGACCTCAGGAGACAGCCCGACACTCAGCCCGGGACGTGGGATTTCACCTGCACTGACCAAGGCGGGTAGACAGACACTGACGGCATTTATGAAACGACGTATGTTGTGCCGACCACGGGCCTGCCACGGAGGCAGGCCACACAAATCTCCGGCGCTCCCCACAGCCGTGTGCCCCCGGCCCAGCTGCAGGAGGAAGACTTGGGCCAGGGCCTGTGGCTGCAGGGAGAGCGGAGGCAGGGCTGGGCCCTGTGGGGCTGTGCAGGGAACCCCGTCTCCCCACCTGGCCCCGGTGTGTCGGGAGACCAGGGCGCAGGTGAAAGAGGGAGGCACCCCCAGGCCGAGCAGGGCTCCCACCTGGCCCCAGGCGACCACGGGCTTTTTAATTGAAGGATGAGGGCATCTGGGTGGCTCAGTCAGTTAAGCATCTGACTTGGGCTCAGGTCATGACCTCGTGGTTCGTGGGTTCGAGCCCCGCGTCGGGCTCTGTGCTGACAGCTCAGAGCCTGGAGCCTGTTTCAGATTCTGTGTCTCCCTCTCTCTCTGCCCCTCCCTTGCTCTCGCTGTCTCTCTCTCAGAAATTAAAAAAACAAAAACAAAACCATTAATTGAAGGATGAAAGGGTGTGAGCCCCTCAGAGCAGGAACCTCAGGCACAGCTGGGGTCCCTGTGGCTTGTAGGGTCAGAGGTCTGTCTCTTCCCACCACTATCCCTCCTTTAGACACTTCCCTCCCTTCCTCTGTCCCCAAGGGCATCCCCAGGGCATTGATTTTCATTGGTTTTTAGTACACATCTTGCTTATATTTCTATGTAAAGTTCTGGCAGTGTTATACCAGGAAGTGCCAATCATCTGACAGATAAATGAAATTGCTGGAGAGCCTGTTTTTAAAACACATAACAGGGGTGTCTGTGTGGACGTGATCACACATCTAAGACACACACTGAGTTTTCAAAAAAAGGTGACAGTCATATTCACGAAAATATCGATCACTTATAAATAATGTTCTTTATTCCGCATTTTTTAAGCAGAAAGGGGAAGTCTTCTCATGGTAGCTGTGTAGCATTTACACTTCAACTCGAGCACCATTATCTTTAAAGTCAGTGTCCACCAGTGATTCGGACGTGCCAGGCTGGGGCCCTTCTAGCTCACAGATGGCCCTGTGGGCTCCCACCCCTGCCCCCCCTCCTCCTTCTCCCTGGGGGCCCGCACCCTGACTTTCGTCCTCTGCTCCCTGAGGAGGCTGCACATGTCTGCCCAGCCCCCTGCCACCTGCTGCTTCTCAGGGACATCCCCGCAGCACTACCTGGACTGCCCCCCTCCCCCCGTGCGCAGGGCAGAGGACTCTCCACTCCTGGGTGGGTCCCTCCTCCTGGTTTGCCTCTGGGCCATCACTACAGGGTCCAGCCTGGCGCCCCGCCTCTCCAACATGCCCTCCGCTGAAGGACGGAGCCCACGGGGCTGATGCTTCCTGCAAAATTCCCTTTTGTATTTTTTTATTTCCTTCCTAATGGATGGGTTGGGGAAGTTAAATGCCCTCACATATCATACGAAGATCTTTAAGAAGGGCAAGTCTTGGTGGTCAATGACACACCTGTTTTATGCTTCCCACCCTGGACGCCCATCGCCAAAATGCTTCCTCCAGCATCCATCCCACAGCAAACAGGCTGTTCAACCTCACTACCAATGAGTGAAGGTCACAGTAACAGGAAAGGTTAAGAAACAGGACAAAAGCAACTACTCATTAGCACACTCAGCAACTCCTGATTCGGGGAGGGGAACAAAACCCCAACGTAACCGGAGACATATAGGGCTCTCCTACCCTAAGAACGCTAATGATTAGGAATAGCAGCACGGTGTGCGTAACCTCCTCACTCTCGTGGCTCCCTGGCTGTGGAAGGTCATGATTTCACTTTGCTGCCCTTTCCACACTTCCTGTCATTGCATTTTACGAGGACAGGGTAGTTCATTTCTGTCCTCGCTTCACAGACCTGGTTCTGAGCCCTGAAGCCTCACCCACGAACTCCACACTCAGCTTCTTAGCAAAAGGGGCTGAGTGCCAGCATGTTTGTGGGTAAGTGTGGGTGACTGTGGGCGAGCGTGGTGAGTGGGATGAGCGTGGGTGTGTGTAGTGAGTATGGTGAGTGTGGGTGACCGTGGGTGAGCATGGGTGAGCATGGATGTGTGTGGGTGAGTGTGGTGAGTGTGTGTGAGTGTGGTGAGTGTGGGTGTGTGTGGTGAGCGTGGGTGGGTGTGGGTGAGCGTGGGTGAGTGTGGGTGAGCATGGTGACTCCAGCCTTCCTAGAGAATCTTCAACCCAACTGCGGCAGGAGAGCAGAGGGGGTGGACACACGCCCCAGGCAGCGGAGCTGACACCCTTTCACACTGGGGGACTCAGGTGCGTGCCCTGTGGGCCGTCGCTGGGCCCAGTCCCCACCCTCCACACGCGCTGGCTGTTCTCAGAGCCTGGTGCCGCTGGCGGTGCCGTGGCTCACACCTTCGACATGTCACGCGGGCCAGGCCACACACCTGCTTGATCAGAGCACGTGTTCCGGAATGCACCTTTAGAGACTGTGACACAGCCTACTGAAAGCGCCTGGGTTTTGCTATTTAAAGACACTTCCACAAAGCATTCTATAAAGAGAGTAAGACCTGGCTTATGTAATTACGTTTCTACTTTACCAGTTTTATGTGTACATACGTGGCAGTTAATTTTATGTGTCAACCTGACGGGGCCGAAAGATGCCCAGATGTTTGGCCGCACCCTGTCCCGGGTGTGTCTGCCGGGGCGTTTCTGGATGCAGTTAGCGTTCGCATCTGTTCTGGATGTAGTTAGTATTTGCATCCGTGGACTCAGTGAAGATGCCCCTCCCAGGCGTGGATGGACACTGTCTGATCAGCTGAGGGCCCGGATTGAACAAAAAGATGGGGAAGTATGACTTAGCTCTGCCAGAGTACTGAGCCAGGAATCCATTTCCTGCCCGCTGTCTTCCAGGCCCTCCAGCCTTCACATCATGCCTCTGGCTCTCCTGACTCAGCTTGTAGCCCCACACACGTGAGCCAGTCCCTTCTGATACGTCCCATGATATTCTATAATCTCAGGATATATCTATGTCGTTACCTAGATACACGAGTGTATGCATCACCGGGTTGGCTCTTTCCCCGGAGAACCCTAACACACAGATGGGCACGCGTGACATGTGTGCACGTGAGCATGTACACATGGGACATGCACAGACATGTATGCATACAGCGAAATACATGTGCGTCCTTACACACTGACCTGCAACTTCACAGACAAGTTTGAAATTTAATCATTAATATTAACATACGCGCTGAAGGAAAACCTCACCCATTTCTTGTGGGGCATTTCACTGGCCCTGCCCCCGATTTCAGCCACACTAAACCCAGGGCAACACGGGCGCTGCGGCTCTGTGTTGGGGTGCCTCAGCCCCCCCCCCCCCGCCGCTGAATCAGAAGCTGCATTTTAGCCAGGTCCCCAGGCGATTCCCGTGGATGGAAGTGTGAGGCGGGCTGGCTTAGAACGTCCTCTGGGCCCGAGAAAGCCCCGTCCCCACGGCCTCCTGCTGCAGAAGCCTCCTGCGGCCCGCACGCCCGCTCGGGGGCCGGGCCGGGAGGGGCAGCCCCCTTCTCCCGCCCTGCGAAGCCCCGAGCCCGCTGGCTGGCGTCCTGCTCCCAAGCGCCTCGTCCCCCTGTGAGCGCCGCCTTCCTCAGTCGGCCCGCACTCGTCCTGCCTCTGAGGCGGGGGCCACGGGAGCGGGACGGCCTCCCACTCAAGCCCGGCGGCTCATGCCCGTAAGTATGAACCACGGGGCACGGGCGCGGTAGGTTCAGCACGGACCATTTGATAATACAAATGATCAAAGTATTTGTGCCAGACTCCGGCTCAGTGAGAAGAGGACACAAACCCACCGATCATTAGTGCAGCGTCCCAGCTGGGCTGTGCTCCGGCACCCCTGCACACCTCTGGGGTCTGAGGGATGGGGTCGCTCATCCAGACCCCACCGGTGCACTGGCCGCGCCGCTCTGTTCAGACGCTGGCCGGGGGTTATCCCTGCAGCGCGCGGCTGGCTCGAGGGCCGGCTCAGAGGCTGCCTGTGGCCGGAGCGCCCGGAGCAGCTGAAGCACAGAGCGCCACGCGCTGCAGGGGGAGGCGCGGGCATCCACCAGGCTGGGGCAGGCTGCTCCCGACAGGCGACTCCCGAGAGGAACAGGTGCCCCCCACGACCGTGCCGGGGGGCCACCGCCGAGGGCCGGGTGCAGGGCCTGCACAGGGCACTTCTCTCTTCGTGGGGAAGCCCTGGAACCACACGCGATTGGGATTTGGCCTGAGAATCACATAAAAAGTTGTTGTCAGTCGACAGGCCCAGGGGACAGCAGACAGCGTGGCCATGAGGTCAGGAGGGGGCTGCGGCCGGGTCGGCCTGCCCGACCAGGGCGAATCAGCGACAAGTGCTCTGTAAGTGGGAACGAGCGGCCTTCTGAACGCGGGCTTCTGACAGGCACCAGCCACCAGCCCATCCAGCTGCCCCAGGGCCCCGTGGTACCAGCACCGTGTCGTCAGACAGCAGAGAGAGTTCGGTCACCAGTGACCACTTTGCAAACACCTACCGATGACAGGCACACGTCCGCCCTCCCGCTCATGCCCTCCAGACACAAATGCACAAATGTCATTGATCTCGCTCCAGAGGTGAACACCTGGGGCTCAGAAAGCTTGCACCCTGGGACCCAGACGAGGCTCACGCTTGGATCTGAGTGCACGCTGGCTGCAGAAGGCTGACCCCAAGCCACCGTGGCCACACTCCTGACGGAGGCAGTCCCTCCGCTCCCTTGTCACCATCCCCACGACACAGCTCGCGGGCAGACGGAAGAGGAGGGCGTGCAGAGCCCAGCAAATCTCCTGTCACTCCGCCGGAGGCCACCCAGGTCCTACCACTGCCTACCAAGCCCGTGACCTGCAAGGAGCCCAGTCAAGGTGCGCCAGTGAGCCCCGCTGACCCGCCGCGGACGGCCACGAGCACCTTGCCGCCGCCACCAAGGTTCCGCCCAGCACACGGAGAGAACCGATCACTGACAGCCCTTGCACCCCTGGCCCTCGCACCGATGGGCACACACTCAACCCCGCAGGACAGGCTGGGGCGAAGCCTGCACCCTTGACTGACTGCGTGTGCTCTGGTCCACAGCCCATTTCTGTTCACAAAAAACAGAGTTAGAGAAGTTCGTGAATCCTAAGGTAAGTTTAAAAATAGTGTTTGGGGCACCTGGGTGGCTTTGTCGGTTAAGTGTCCGACTTTGGCTCAGGTCGTGATCTCAGAGTTCATGGGTTCAAACCCCGGGTCGGGTTCTGTGCTGGCAGCTCAGAGCCTGGAGCCTGTTTCAGATTCTATGTCTCCTCCCCTCCCCCACTCATGCCCTGTATATCTCTGTCTCAAAAATAAATAAGCTATTAAAAATTTAAAAAATAACGTTGTTCCTTCTCTTTAAAATCACATTATACAGAAAAATTGCCAGGAGTGAAGTGATTGTGTGGACAGAAAGCCTTTTGCCAGGAGTTCCTTGTGGGGAGGGGGCGACTGTGAAGCCTCCAACCGGTCCCTCCGGCTCATGGGACAGAGGCCAGCGAGTGACACTCCCTCTTGCCCTTCTCGTCCCTGCAAATGGACCCACCAGGCGTGGCCAGCCTGACGTCTTTATAAATAGCTTTTAGAAAAAGCTACACAGAAGGGTTACTTCAGAGAATGATGTACACACAGCACCACGGGAGGTGTGAGCTGCCGACCAGTTGGAATGTCATAAACAGCTCTGCTGGGAGCCAATCTCCCGTCTCCTGAGACCAAATTCCCTTGAGGAAGATGATGGGTCAGAGACTGTCGGCGCTCACAAGGCAAATAACACGAGTTCTCAGAATGCTGGCACAAAGATACCTTATTCTGATAGAAGTTGTGTCTGGCTTTTTGATTATTAACAAAGTTACACTGATTCTGTATATTTATTAACTCATGTATTTCTACTTTCTTGATCCCTTAATGTTTCTATGCATTATGTTTTTATAAATAAGAGCTAATGTTAATATACCTGTGTGTATTATATATAGAGAGAGAGACAGAGACAGAGAGACAGAGAGAGACTTAGGTCTCTCTTAGATTATGCATTCACATTTCTGTCTTTTTATAACTTTTTTCTTTCATTGGTACAGTTTATTAGTCCTTTTTTCACCCTATTTTCTCTCGTTAGCGCTGGTTTTTATATGTAACTTTATAATCCATTATTAATGCTATACTTAAAGCATAAATTTTGAAACTATGAAATACAGATTGCAGAGAAAGAGGATCTGTCATTTTAATTTTCATTAAGCATTTAGGAACGTCCTTAATTCCTTAAAAATTCTTGAAGGCAGATCACCAGGTATTTTTGCTGCAATTACTTTCTGCTCCAATCAACCCCAGTCCATTGCTCCTGAGAGACTCAGTGCACCTTCTAAGTAGGCTGTCAGAAAAATACGCCATGGTCAAATAAGCTGATTTCACAAATGTCATTTCAGGAATGGTTGCTATGACAAATAATTTTTTTTTTTTGCCGTCTATCACTAGCTGTTAGGCACACCAAGTTGTTAAAATAGTGAATGAAATATGAGGAGCTATGGAGCAAATTATTAAAATTTTCTATGGGAAAGTTCTGAGGAAACTGGAGACAGCTCAGGGGGTCAGCAGAGCCAACCGCAGATGCGCTGAGGGGCTGCACGGAGGCAGGGAGTGTGCGTGCCTTCCTACCTCCTCCCAAGCTGCAGCGAGCACCCCTTGCCAAAAGCTCCCGAGGAGCCCCATTGGCTCAGCAGCGCGGGGACAGCACTGTAAGGAGGTGGCCAGCTGCCCTGAGAGGTGGCCACTTCCCACAAGCAGCAGGTCAAAAGCAGTAGGCACTCCAGCACAATGCTGCCAAAGGCCCCTCGTACCTGCAGGAAGGGCTTCGGTGACACTGAGGTCGTCAAAATCCTAAAACCAGCACCTGTGACAACCCCATGCCTAGTGCGGCCCCCGGACCGAGTATATAAGCAGAAGTGTCTTCCACAAGAATTTCAGTGATGCCGACCCTCTGACCGGGAGAGAGGCTGCTGGGACCTTCTGGGAAGCTGCTGGGCACCATTCTTTCCAATTAAAAATTAAAAATCGCTTAACTTTGGGGCTAATGATTTCATTTCTGGGAGTCTGTTCTAAAGGAACTGCACATGGGGCACCTGAGGGTGGGGGTGGGGGGTCGGTCAGTTAAGCATCTGACTTGATTTTGGCTCAGATCATGATCTCATGTGAGATCAAGTCCCACAGCAGGCTCTGCGCTGACAGCTCGGAGCCTGCTTGGGATTCTCTCTCTCCCTCTCTTTCTCTGCCCCTCCCCTCCCCTGCACTCACTCTTTTTTTCAAAACAAATAAACTTGAAAAATAAAGGAAGTGCACGTTAGCACAGAGACACGTGCCCATTGCTTGCAACGATCAAAGCTAAAAGTAGTATTTACAGGCCAGTGAGTCCTCCCTCCAGAGGAGGGAGTGTTCACATGCACTTTATTTTTTTTTAAAATGTTTTATTTATTTCTAGGAGAGAGAGAGAGAGAGAGAGAGACAGCATGAGCAGGGGAGGGTCAGAGAGAGAGGGAGTCACAGACTGAAACAGGCTCCAGGCTCTGAGCCGGCAGTCAGCACAGAGCCCGACGCGGGGCTCAAACCCACGAACCGCGAGATCATGACCTAAGCGAAAGTCGGACGCTTAACCGACTGAGCCACCCAGGCGCCCCGACATGCACTTTAACAGAACGAGGGGGATCGATGTGTGCTGATAGGGGAGCCGTTCCAACAGAAATGATTGCAGTAAACTATCAGTTTTCCCATAGACACTGCAGAAGAGACACTCCTTCCCCCTGGGTGGTCCCCGCACTTGCTGCCCATCGGTCGACTGTATTTGGGGGTTACTCCCCACCCCCTTCCACCCAGCTCCGCGACTGTCCTCGTGCAGAGCCACATGTCACCATCGCTTCCTGGTGTGTTTCAGAACCAGGAGGTTGATGCCTCCAACTCTGCTCTTTCTCAAGGTTATTCTGGCCACTCAGAGTCTTTCTGTGGCTCCATGTAAACTTGAGGAATGGCTTCCATTTCTCTAAACAACCTTATTGGGATGTTGATACATACAGCACTGAATCTGTAGCTGCTCATATTTCAAAAATAAAAGTCTTCCAGCCTGTGGTCATGGATGTCTTTCCATTCATTTGTGTCTTTAATAACTTACATCAACTTTTATAGTTTCCAGTGTGATCTCTTCAACAAAGAGTCTGGAAAACTGCCCAGGCCCATGTGAAAGAATGAGATCGAACCGTCACCACACCCCATACACAAAAGTCAACTTAAAATGGATGGAAGAAAGATTTACCTGTGAGACCTGAAACCATAAAACTAAGTGAACAGAGAAAAACTTCCTGGCATTGGTTTGGCAATGATTTTTTTGGGTCTGACACTAAAGCATAAGCAACAAAGCATAATTAATTGATTGAATTAGTTGCAATTAATTGAATTAACTGAAAAGGCAATCTATAGAATGGGAGAAAATATTTGTAAACCGTACATGTCATAAGGGATTGATATCCAAAATATATAAGGAAGTCCTACAACTCAACAGCTAAACAAATGAACAAATCACAGACTTAGTTAAAAGTGGGCAAAGGACTTGAAAAGACATTTCTGCAAAGAAGCTGTACAAATGGCCCACAGGTGTCTGACACTGCAACCTCACTGGTCACCAGGGAAGACAAAGGCTGAGCTAGTATCTCATGTTTGGTTGGCTGTTCCCAGAAAATCAAAGATAGTAGGTGTTGGTGAGGATATAGAAAAATTGAAAACCTTGTGCACTGTTGGCCGGAATGTGCAATGATACAGCAGCCAAAGGGGGAAAAATCATGGAGGTTTCCCAAAAACTGAAACATGGAAATTACCATAGTATCCAGCAGTCCTCTGAGGGCATATCTATCTACCCCGAAGAACTGACATCAGGGCCTTGGACAGATGTCTACACCCCTACACTCACTGCAGCACACTTCACAATTACCAAGCATAGAGACAAGTTAAATATGCAGTCACTGAGATGAATGGATTAGCAACACGTGGTACATACAGGCAGTAGGATGTTACACGTGACAGCACAAATAAAATTGGGGGACTTTATGCTACGTAAGATAGGCTAGTCACAGAAGACAAATACTGCGTGATTCCACTTCCATGAGGTACCTAGGAGTCAGTCACAGCCGTGGTGAGAAGGGAGCTGTCCAGGGTCCTGGAGTATGAGGCGGATGGGAGCTGTCCAGGGTCCTGGAGTACAGGCCCCCTGGGGTCTGATGCACTAACTCCCAGGCTCTGTTGTACAACACGATGCCTGTAATTAACACCACTGCCTTGTGCACCTAACAGCATGGGAACTGGAGAGGTCTCATGTTGGGTGTTCTAACCACAGCTTAAAAAAAAGAACTACTCATAGAACAACACTTATAATCCCTGTTCTTGCAAGGCTTCTGAGCAGGCCTGTGTCTATAGCACAGAAAGAGCCTGGAAGTTCTGGGGAAGTTGGGGGGGCGGTCACCAAAGGCAGACAGTGGGGCCAAAGCAGTGATATCTCGCTCTGTGTACCTTTATTCTGTATGAATCTTGTAACATGAAAATGCAGGGACGCCTGGGTGGCTCAGTCAGTTAAGCCACTGCTTCAGCTCAGGTCGTGATCTATGGTTTGTGAGTTCGAGCCCCACGCTGGGCTCTGTGCTGACAGCTCAGAGCCTGGAGCTGCTTCAGATTCTGTGTCTCCGTCTCTCTCTCTCTCTCTCTCTCTTTCTCTCTCTCTGTCCCTCCCCCACTTGCACGCTCTCTCTGTCTCTCAAAAGATAAACATTAAAAAAAAGAAAATTCATCTGTCTATGACTTTAAAATAATGTAGTCTCTAGGAAATAGTTTCTGAATTAAAGAAATATGCAGAAGTTATTGTAGAATTATAAAGCAAACAGTGTCTTTCGATGTGAACAAATGAGAGACATTTTATCACATGGAGGTTCACCTAGACGCCTGTGCCAAATGCCAGCGTGATTCCTGCTCTCTCCACCTCCCAAGATATCATGTTTTGTATCTTGGTTATGTGCAGACCTCAGCTCTTGAACCTTGTTAGGCCCGCTGTGGTCAGTGATCCTCAACATCTAAATGTACAAGGTCACACACCTCAGTCTATGATCTACGATCCAATGGATTCAATCATAAAGACCACTAAAACAAGGTTCTCAGAAGATTAGTCATTACTGCTATTTATTTAAGCGATGTAATGAAAATAGCCATTTGGTAACCGGCCACAGAAGCCAGCCTCATAGCGAGGTGGAACACTTGCTGTCATGGCTCCAGGAGGTCACCGCTGCTCAGAGAACAGCCTGTGAAGGTGCTGCTCCACATTGCTTCACAGCATCCAGCTTGTTTGTCAGTAAACATGGCACGTATGCCATCACGGCCATCCCCAGGGGTGAAAGGACTGGAGGTCTTTTTATCCACAGTCTCCCCACCTTAGATCACAGCTGTTGACTACCCAGGGGTGGAGACACTGAATACAGGCAACTGAGTCTATGACGAGACCCTGCCAGGAGCTAAAGCTCGAGAAGAAAAGTACTGAGTCAGGGAAGTAGGAACATCTACTCGCCCCTACAGGCTGGAGCAAGTAACAGGTTCTACTGACACGTTTTAGTTTGATATGAACTGAGGACCCATGGTTCTGATAAATTCCATCATGTGGACACTTGACGCATTTCCTTCTCAGCAGCAAGGACAGCAAGTAAGGCTGTTTCTTGCATGGCCACAGTGAAACAATGGGGTGAAGTCTCAGCCAAGTGAGCGGCTTTCTGCAAGTTACGTGGGTTCCCATTTATTATCTCTGGTGTTCCTCCCAAATTCTGTGAAATAGGAATCCCACTTCTATTTGCACCCTCAAAGCATGAGCTTCAGCCGGGAGAGTGAGGGCCTTGGTGAGAAGCACGCTCGGGGGAGGCTTGTGAAGATTGCTCCAGAAGTCCTGGGGGCCGTATGCAGGAGAGATGGGCCACCCTGTCCGCATCAGGAAGGCAGAGCCAGGCAGGAGGGGGCCCGGCTGCAGCTTTGGCTCTGCACAGCAGTGCCCGGAGCCCCTCTGCCCGGCAGAACTGGCCACCAGCATGGAGCCGGCAAAAACCACACACCAGGCACACGTGCCTGCTGGTCCTGGAGGCTCCTTCCCGCCACGCACTTGAACTCTGAGAACATGAAAGCAAAAGCCCCAACTAGCCTGTGTGCTTTTTCACCTGCTGTTAACCAAACAGATCACTTTCCCCAAAGGACACTATATTAAGGGCTGCCAAACACCAGGAAGCTGGGATATAATGAAACGCAGAGCTGAGCCCCTTACTTCCACCCGGAAACAGAAGTCAGATCTGCAGCTGGCTTTCGAAGGCCTAATTCTATGCCTTCACTTGAATGCAGCCTTTATCAGACATAAAAAAAAAAATAACAGTCCAAAAATTGTTTGCTGGTGTGGGAAGCAAAGATATGCAGATAGAAAGGACCTGCTGCGTAAGACATTTATGTAATGCCCAGATAAAAAATGAGAATTAAATGTCAACATACATCTTATCTCCTAAAAATAAAGGCATGTCAAACAAAGGATACATTCCCTTGTTATCTGTTCATTTATTTATTGCCCCAAAAGAAAGCTTATTGCAAATGTGACAAGCAGTCAAATAAAGGAAACAAGTTTGGTAATACTCAGACATCTCCCCCAAACACCACGCTCCATGATTTGTATCCCCAGCTTCTAAGCCCCACGTGCCCAGAGACAAAGTAACCAGAGGTCTGCAGGGCAGCACAGGCAGAGGGTCCTTACAGGATTGATCTTGACCTCAAGGCCGGGCATACTGGGGAGAAATTCCTTCCAGTGCTGTGGAAATCTTACCGCTTGGCCTCATGCCCAGCTTCCTGCACAACAGGGACTGTGGCTTCTTCCCAATCTGCAGAGACCCCGCATCAGCTCGTGTCTGAGTCAGGAGCTCCCAGGACTCCTCGTGACCCCCTGGCATGGGAGGCCTCCCAGGGTACAGAGGACACAAGTCAGGTGGTGTTAGGAAATGGGGTGCCTGAGGTTGGGGGAAAGGGTGCCTCCCCAGAACATCCCTTCTGCCCTGCCCCTGTGAACGGACATGTGTAGGCCTTAGAATTTCTGACCCTTGGAACCCAGAATTGCCACACCAACCCCACCTTTGATTCTGTGCAGAGACGTGTGGCCTCGTTCCGGGGCCACGTCCCCAGCCTGAGGCAGTCCTTTGTTACACCCAGATCTGGGCACGGCATGCGATGCGGCAGTGTCCCTGCGGCGCGGCAGCCACCGGTGTCCTGCCGCTCGTAGTGGGCGTCTGTCACCCACACAGGAACTAAGCTCTCCTCCTAGTCCCGTACTTTTCCTGTCCATTCGCTGACGGAATACATTAACGGGCTGATTTATAGTGTGTCCTGTGGCTAACCCAGAAGCTTCTGGAGAGCAGGGACTCTGGCCTCTTCCACAAATTGACTGTCTCCAGAACCTGGCACAGACCCTGGCACACAGTGAGTGCTCAGTACATGTCTGATGGATGACGGGATGGAGGGTGAATGGGTAAATGGGTGAATGGATAAATGGGTGAATGAGTGAATGGGTGGATGGATGAATGAGTGAATGGAGGGATGAATGGGTGGATGAATAGGTGAATGGATGAATGGGTGAGCGTCTACTCAGGAAGCCAGGGAGGCATGTGTGCTTTGGGACCCCCTGATAAAGACGTGGAAGAGCCAGACAAGATGGGGTGGAGGTGGGCAAAGGGGGTCCCTAACAGGTGGGGTTTCCCACGGGTCTTAGGAAGGAGCAGCAGATAGGAGCCGGGTCCCAGGGGGGTGGGGCAAAAGCTGCGGGTCCCTTGGCTGGATCCCGAGAGGCCCCCCACTGCTCCCACCAGATGGGACCCACACGCCTGCCCAGGATTTCTCCTCAACTCGGAAAGAACAGCTGTGCAGACAAGGCAGAGGCGAAGAGGGAGCCGGAAAGACAGACTGAGATGAGACGATCCAAGAGAAAGTCACCAGGGGGCTGAAGGCAGCAGCAAGTGAGACGGAGCGAGCTGCACCGATGCCACGTGTGCCACGGGAAGAGTAGAAAAGTGCGGGAGTGAGACACCTGCGCAGAGAAGGCAGCAGCGCCGGAAGGTGCAAACAGGCGTTTTTAAAGCTTCAGTAGATTTGGAAAACGAAGATAAAGAGGTCCCCTGGAATGTGGGGAAAAGTTAGAGAGGCAGAAAACATGAGAGAAAAGAAGAGATAAGGAAGGATTATCCGTGACGGCCGGCAGCCCCCCGACTGGAGCCCCAAAACGAGCTCACACCAGGAGAGGGGGGAGTCACAGATAGTGTGGAATTCCTGCTACACTGTGTGCACTGAGTATTCCACGTCCTGACGTGCACAATGTATACGATGTACTTAATACACAGTATAACATACAACACATAATACATCATGCATAATGTACAAATATAACATGTAGCATAATATACAAATGTAATATATATACTAAGAGCACATGTGTGACTGTGTGTCCATGTATGTATATACAGGAGAGAATTTTCCAGAAGTAAAGAAGAATAGGAATCTTTCTATTGAAAATGCTCATAGAATGATCCACTGAATTAATATTTAAAAATGTGTAGGTATCATCAGAAAATGAACATCAAAGATAAATGAGATCCTATCACCAAAGTACTTTTCCAAAAACAAAACAGAACACCAACACAAACCACCTATGACGTCACAGACTGGAATGAGACCCTTCATGGGTTCAGAAGGGACTCGTGATCTTAGAAGGTGACACAGCCATTTCTTTAAAATTTTGAGGGAAAATCAGTTCAAGCAACTATTGAATCACCTGAAAACCTACCAGGCAAGCGTGAAGGCACGTGAGAAATGTGACCATCAGAGAAGTGAGGACTATTTTTACCGGTTCATGGTGCTGGGACCTGCCCTGGGAGAGGGCGGGTGTGACCGGAGGGGACAGCGCTGGATGGGGGCAGAGGCTCCATCCCCCAGCCCGCGGCTGCTCTGGGACAGAACGAGGAAGGGGACAGAAAGCACAGCGAGCAGTGGAGAAAGTCGCTGGTAATACCAAGAGTGAGGAAATGAGGAACGCAGGGCGCCGGGCAGAAGCCGGTGGGAAAGGCGTCCTGGACGCCGTGTGACAGAAGCCACTGAGATGACAGGAGGACCTGTCGGACGTTGATCCCAAAACGATTCCCCGGTGGGGAGTCTCCATGGACCCCCATCTACTGCATTATGATACTGAAACTTTATGAATTGTTTTCTTAATTGTTAACACGTAGAACCAGGTTAGAACCAAGCAGGGAACTAGGGGCGTGGCTGTGGGCAGGTGTGACCTTTCCCACCCTTGACGATGGAGAAGTAGAGCTTAGGACTCAAAGTTGAGGGGGAAACAGGGAGGTGAATATCCTCACGTTATTTAAAAAAAGAAAGAGAGTCGCCATTTCAGGGAAGGAACTCACCTTTTTATGGAAGACGAGTTAGACATTTAAGTATTCTATTTACACTGTCATTTATTTACCAGTATTTAGTTTGAACCGTCTAAAGTGATATCAACAGCGTGGCGTGGCGTGAGCTGACCTCGTTCCTGCCGAGGCCGAGGGAGCCACGAGCTTCCGGTTTTCTCCCTCCGTGTCCCCGTCCTGCTCTGGCCGGCGGGGTGGTGGCAGACGTGACGCGGACACGTGAACACGGCTCGCACCTCGAGGCTCACCCTCTCTTGCTGCTCTCCAAGCTCCGTGTGAAAAACGTGGTCTCGCTCAGTCAAGGCTTGTGGCCAGCACCCCTCTCCCCCTGGCAGAAGGCTGCCGCCTGGCACGGGATTAGCGCCAGCCTCCGTCAGCCACGGCCGTGGGCAGAGTGACAGCGGACGGTGGCCCCCGAGGGCCACAGCCAGGAGCAGCGGGAGACCTGCCACAGAGCCCGGCCCCCGGCACTGACCACATAACCAGCCAAACAAATACTGGTGTATATCGCGGTAGATGAAGGTCACAGACTTCGGTACAGAAGGTGCTGCCAGAGCATAAACCTGTAAAGGGCAGCACTTCCGTAAGGACCGGCCAGACAGTGGGCACGTGCTGTGGTGTGTTGTGTGTGTGAATGGCGAGGGAGCAGAAGGCGAGCGGAGGGCAAAGCGGGGCTGACCCCCCACCACCCCCGGGTGGGGTCTGCCTGACGTTCCTCAGCCTCTCCAGCTGCCCAAGAGCAAAGGAAGGGGAAAAGCCAGCGGTAACTGACTCCTGGACAGGAGGCTCCATCAGTTTACACACGTCTTAGTCAATTACAAGAAAAAGGCAATCCTAGCAACAGACACCCACAGACTCCGTTTCCTGGAGCCCAGCATCCCCGCCCCCCACAGTGAGGGGGGGACACAGGCCGGAAGGAAATGGCAGGTAACCTCACTTTTCCTTCTAACCTGCAGCCCACTGATAAATACTTGAGGCAAATGCAGAGCAGAACATTCCTCCAGGAAGCCCCTAGGGTCCTAATGTTAACGCCTTAGTAGAGGGAAAAGAGCCTTAGCTTGAGAATAGACGCCCTGGGGTCACTCGGGAGTCCTCTTCAGCGCATCCAAGTCCTTCGGGAGACCTTCATTGCCTGCACCCCCCAGCCCCACTGCCGCTCTTCCTGCCCACGGCCCTGTCCCCCGCGCTCTAATAAAATCTCCTTTTTGCACAGATGTCTCAAATAGCCTTTCTTGGCCATGGGCTCCGGACCCCATCATCACTCCAAAAGCTCAACGTGAGCACCCCCTCCCCCCACACACCACCCGTAGGACAGGGACGTCACCTGCGTTCCCCCAGGAGGATTCTGAGGAAAACGCCGCGTCAGTCAGCCCATCGTCTGCTTGTGAGGAGACACAGAAGATGTGACAGGGGCCAAGACTGGCTGAGTCGGGGGAGCCAAGTGCTTACTTCTCGCCCCCAGCGGGTAAGTGATTCTCAAAGTGCAGTGAGGCCGAAGCCAGAGACCAAGCACCGGAGCTCCTGTAAAACACCGCAGCTCCTGTAAAACACCACGTGGGACCCGGCGGATCTGGGGCCCCGTCTGGCTGCGGGACAAGAGCCTCATCTACAGACGCCTGATCCCTCAGTTATAACTGAAACAAAGACGGGCCTCAGAGACACACCTGTCTGTCGCTTCTGTTGGATCTAATTTACAGAAAACCCGCAGTTTTAAGAGTGCTGTACCAGTAGAAGCAGCGGCTGCCCGAGCAGCCCAGCCCGCTGAGCCAGACGGTCACGGGTTACACACGAGGTCACTCTCTGAAGCCGCCGCACATGGGGCTGGTTTCATAGCTGCTGATATCACACAGCATCTTCACCTTTCATGTGAGGCCAGTAGACGTTGTCTGAGATTCACAGATGAAGAAATAAAGGCATCAACAGCCTAAGTTACAGTGGAAAGTTAACTGGCAAAAACGCAAGACCTAGAATAAAAGCAGCAGGTATAGAGAGAGGCCCCCTGGGGTGGGGGCTCCAGGCCCCGGGGGCAGGAGACCCTCCCTCTTCACCTTGACCGTCTGTCCCCACGAGCACAGGCGTGTAGAGAAAAATAAACGTGAAAAGGCGTGACGTCAGAGCGATGGGGAGTGCCACAGCTCAGAGGCGCTGGATGCATCCCGTCCGGTAACAGGCATGTGCTCCGTCTGGGGCTTCGGGACCATCATGGAGACGGACTCCTCGCAGCCCCCGGGAGGTAATCATGCAAAGGTGGAGGGCAGGGTGGGGGTAGGTGAGGGAGGGCGCTCTGGCTGCCTGCCCTGAGGTGTGCTGGGCGGAGGGACACATGGAGCGCAGTGTCACTGAGATTTGCTAACGGTGGGGTGTGGGGGGGTGGACGATTACATCTGGCTCCACAGCGGACAGCAGGTAGCTAACACAGGATGCTGTGTCCCCGGCCCCAGCCCGGACTTTGGTCTCAGGGAAGTGCAGGGCACATCCTTGGTAGGTTTGCCTCAGGAGGTTCAGCCGGGCGTCTCCAGCTCACGGCCGCTGAAATCGTGGTGCAGAGTGACTGTGCTTTCCCTGCGGACAAACAGTGCGGCTTCGACACACCACGGACTGCAGGTCCAGGGACCCAGTCCCGCTTGGTCACCAGGTAGTCTCGGGGGGTCTCCCCCGGGCGGAGGAGGCAGTCACAGGAGACCAGACACATCTTCTGGACACCACAGGTGGGGTCAGATGTCTTCCTGCCCAAGACACCCCGGCCTTGGGCAGCAACACGGGGCGCCTGAGCAGGAGGTGCTGCAGAGACCCAACGCGGAACGCTCCGGGCAGGGGTGAGGAGAAGCCCCGTCCGGGTGCGTCAGCGCCGACCACGCCCAGGGCCCCAGGACAGGCCCTCACATTCTCTGGGCCAGCAATGGGCCAGCAGGGCCTGGCTCTCCCCAGGGGTCCCCTGGGCCCACGTCACCTGGAGAGAGGGTCAGAGGAACGAATTACGGAGCCGAGCGGAGGGAGGCAGCAGGAGGATATTAATTACAGCGTTTAATCCATTAGGCAGTGCCGCCAGCTTAACCTCTTTGGAATTCTTAGTGTTTGTCTGTGATTAATTATTTTTGGAAATAACAGCCAGCATCATAGCTTGTTAATAGGCTTAAAATAATAAATTTTAAAAACACTGTGAGAGGTTTATATGGATTTAGCTTCCAGAATGCCAACAGTAATTTCGCGTGTGAGGCACAGCAGCCTCGTTCCCCTGACTTGCTCCCTCTGCACCGGGCCAGGCTGTGCGCGCACGGGAGTCCGAAACGCCGCCACGTCGGCCCCCCGCCTCTCCCCCACCGGGGCAGAGGAGTGGGGGTCCTGACAGATGCAGGCCTTCTCGTCAGCCAGGCCCTCGGGGACACAGGGCTTCTCCAGCAGCCTTCCGTGGTGACAGCCCAGGCAAGAGAGGGGCTTCCCAAAGCAGCCCCTGTGATTCATTCTGACTAATCGTTACTATTATGTCTGAACAAGGAGCTGGTCCAAGGCCCGTGTGCGTGGGAGGGAGGGTGCAGTGGGCGTTGCACGATTTGGGACGTGTGCCCAGGCTGCTGGCGTCTGAGAAGGGAGCTGTGCGAGGTGGACTGGGATTCGGCGGGTGTCCGGGCCAAGGGGCACCGGCCTTCAGCATCGCCGACGCTCTAGTCAGTTCCCTGCGCCTCCTGCGCTCCCGGCTCTGACCCTCCTGACCGAGAACCACGGCCTGAGAAGGTGCTGGTCCCTCAAACATGTGCATCCCGGCCACGGCACTGCCTGGTTCCCTCCTGGTGCTGGGCAGCACCCGGCATGGGGCAGGTTACACTCCAGCTGGGCCTCTGGGGCTCCCTGCCCTGCACGACTCAACGGCGGCGGATGGGCACAGTGCCGTCCAGAGCACATGCAGCACACGACCCGCGTGCAGCAGCCAGCCTGGGGCAGGTGCCCTCGGGGGGGTTTCCAGGGGTGACACCGGCTGGAAGTCTGAGGCTGAGCAAGAGCTGGCCAGGACCACCGTGGACAGGGGAGTGGGGCTCCCCAGAGGTGTGGTGAGTGCTGGGCATGGGGAGGGAGGGAGGGAGACCCGCTGGTGAGGGCGCAGAGGCTGGGCCAGGAGGCGTCCACACAGCGGGCCAGGACTGGATGCCGGAGCCCGAGCGCTGGGTGCTGTGTGGTCTGGACGGCGCACTGTGCTTTGCTGTGACCCGGAAATAATGGGCAGGGAGCGCTGCTGGGCGTTTGCCAACTGGGGAAGGGACGGCGGGAAGGAAAGAGAAAGTTGGGGGGCCCATGAAACCCTTCCTCTCCCTCCTCTGCCCGCCCCCCGCAGGGAGCCCCTCCACATCCTGCCTGTGCCCGAACTCAGGGGCGTCTGTAGGGTTGCTGCCGACAGGGGCTCGGTCCCGAGGGCACCTGGGCACCACCTTCTGCCCTCAGGCGGGACCCGCCCGGGCGAGAGGCCCTCGCCGCCGCAGACCCTCCGTGCACTGTCCCTCCCCGAACCCCGTGGCAGGCGGTTGGCAGTCAGAGTGACACAGCCAGGGACATGGCCACCACCAGTCCCTGTTCAAACGTAACCAACACCCTTTGCCTACACCCTCTCCACCCGCCGCTCGCGCAGTCCCACGCTGACGGATGTGCGGGGAGGACAAGCCCGTCCGTTCCACGCGGAGCGCTGATGAAGCCACAGCGCCTCTCACACCAGATGCAAGCGAGCGCCACGCAGGCGGCAGGTACGCGGCCCCCCGCACACGCAGCGACTGGCACTTTCCCGTCACTGGCCGCCGCCGCCGCCGCAGTACTCAAAGCTGCCTGTGTCTTGTGTGTAAATTCGTTTCTATTAATTACTGTAAATTAAGTATTTATATACTTAAGTATGATTCTGCATGAGCTGTAGCAAACCACACCTGTGCGTACTTGCTCACCAATATCGAACTTTGCAACAAGTGCGTATAAATCAGCGTCATCCACTAGGCCTGGCCTGACTTATTCTCTTCCTGTCCGGGACCTCTTCCCTTCAACGACCTCAAGCGCCCACAGGACCCCCTGGACAAGCCCCTGGGGCGCAGACCCAAGCCTGTCGCGTAAGACGTAGGACGAAAGTGACGGAAGGAAGCAGGAAGGAAACAAGTCCCCGTGCGTCACGAAGGGCTGTTGGCGCGGTCACCTGTGCCCCTCCCCCCTCCCCCGCAGCGCGTCCTCGGTGCACCCGTGTCTGTCCCTTTGCCGTGACCCAGGCGCTCAGGTCCACTTCTCAGAGCTGTTTCCCTCTGTCCCCGTCCCACCCCGTGCCGAGCGTCACCGAGGTCACCCAGCCCCGTTGTGTGACACGCACACACATGCGATATGCACGCACCCTCACGCCTGCGCACGTCCCCTACGGCTCACACATCCTGGTACATGTTTACACACGAACGTGAATCTGGGGGGCTCGCCAGCAAACCGGGGAGGGTTAGGGATTCCAGGCACAAACTCCAGGTCGGATCCCTCTGCTCTTGCACATGCACGGGGGGATTAAGAGAGTCCCTCGCTCCGGCTCACACGGGGAAGCGAGCGTGCGTGTACCGTTTCCCCCCGAGCCGCTGTGCAGGTGGGTCCACAGCCTCGGCTGCCCGCCCGCCCTGGGGGCCCAGCAGCCGGCCGCTCTCCAGAGAGAGCTCTGGCTTGAGCTTTTCCGGACCGAGCAGTTTGCTTCTTGGGAGCAGCGTGAGCCGGCGAGTGTCCCCCCTGGGGCCTGGGCTCAGCTCGGGGAGTCACCGGCCCAGCGGTGAGGACGGGACCCGACACGGCACAGGCCACAGGGCAGCTCTTCGGGTCGGAGGGACACAAACAGCCACTGTGATAAACGCGGGCCCTGCTCTCAAGGCAAAGCAGGGGCTCCCAGCGCCCACTCCTCGGGAATATCGACGGGCCTTCGGGAGGGACACACATCACCTTCTGGTGTCATCGCCGCAGGAAAAGGATTTACAAACTGATAAACATGAGCAAAATAACTCAAATAATTGTATACACGTTTGGAAAAATAATGAAATCACTTTCAAAGTCACAGATTTGCCAGTTGATAAAATGTGGCTGAGGACGTGCGTGTGAGCACACAGGGTGCGTGTGGTTTGGGTACCAGGTTCCCTTTCTGGGGGTCCCCCTCCACGACTACCCTGCTGGCTTCACCTCGTACCTGGCCGTGACTCGTGCCCTGAGGGCCTAGAGAGGAAGGGCCGGTCCTGATCCCCTCCCCGTGTTAACTGCACACGGACCCACACCTCAAACCAGACTCAGCCTCCTCTTCCTGTGACCCCAGTCTCAGGGCTGCAGGGGCGCGCACTGCCTTTGAGTCCTCTCTCCTGCCCTCCTCCATCCCCATCCCCCATCCNGGCCAACGCAGCAGGGCAGTGAAGGCACTGAGACCTGAGACTTTCTCTTGCAGGACCGGGGGCCCTTTATGAACAGCCCCCGGCCTCTAATATGATGACGGCCACAGCCATGCAAATCCGCAAAGCTACCAGGAAAGAGTTGAAAATTACTTGAAGACATGCAAATAGAAAATTACTGAAATTAGTCGATTTGACAGGACACTTTTGCACTCTTCCCGGGAGGAGAGTTTAACTGCTGGGCTCGGAAGCGTTTTCGCTGCCGCTTTATTCCAGAGAGATCCCGGTATATGGATCGGGGCGGCGCAGGGCTGAGACCCGCCCCCAGCAGAGCCGCATGTGGGGCCGTGAGGTAAACGGGTGCTGCACATATTTGTTCTTCTATAATGCTTTCATCAAGACACAATTCACGTACCATGACATTCGCCCACTTGAGCTGGACAAGTTGGTGGTTTTTACTAGATTCACGGAGTTGTGAAACCACCACCAGGATCAGTTTTAGAATATCGTCACCCCAAAGGGAAACCCCGTACCCTTTCGCGGTCACTTCCCTTTTCCACACACCCTCCCCACCGCCCCTCTACCCTCCAGGACCTGTCATATTCTCCTTTCTGTCACTGTATTTCATGGTGGTTTTGATTTGCATTTCTTGATGACTTAATGGTATCAAGCATCTTCTCATGTGCTTATTGGCCATTCCTATGTCTTTTTCTTTGGAGAAATGTCTATTCAGATCCTCTGCTCAGTTAGTCATTGGGCTGTTCATCTTGCACCTGTACTTTTACAGGTAAGCGAATCTTTAACAAACTTGATAATTTTACGACGCCTGGAAAGTGAGGGCCACATACGCACAATCAATGCAGACTGCATGGTTTGCGTAGGATGCTGTCAGACCCCAGGCTTCTGAGCACAGTCTCCCGGTCCCCTCCAGGAGCGAGGGCACACCGTCAACGGCCATGGAACTCTAACACAAGGACACTGTAAGCCTCCGGCCGCCTGCCCCCCTCCGTGGCCCATAGCATATCCTCTGTATTTCATACCACAGATGCCCTTTCTGTTTTTCCCCCAGACTTGGCCTTGAGAAAAATGAGTGTAATAAAAATGTGAGCTCGTTTGATAACATTACAAGAACATTTGGGCTCGGTCTGGGATCTGTTCAGTGCGAGGTGGTTATTAAGCACCCAAGTGGGAATGTCCTGTAGACATCTGGACACACAAGCGGGAGTCGGGGACGTGGTCCAGCGTCCAGTGGTCCAGGACGGAAGTTTTGGGCACCAGCGCAGATGTGCTAATTTAGCCATGAAGCTGGATGATTTCACTGGAAGTTGTACCAGTCCAGGCGGTCATGTTGGAGAAGCCAAGTGTGAAGCGAAGGTAGAAGGTAGGAAGTGAGGTCCGAGCTGGGGGAGCTTGGTATTTAGGGGGTGGCCGTCTACAGGAGTGACACCGGGTGTGGAGGAAGTGCATCTGGGACAGAGGGACGAGCTCAGCACATGGGACGGCCTGGGGACAGACTGGCAGAGCCATTTCAAGGAGAAAGTGATCACTCCGTCCAATGTAGATACCAAGTCAGTAGCAGCAGGACTGAGTTCTCACGGCACCATTGGGATTTAGGAAAATGCAGGTCTTGGTTACCTAACACGAGCAGTTGCAGTGGAGCAGAAGAACCAAATCCTGCTTGGATTCTGTTCAAAAGAAAATCGGAGTTGGGGTGTGGAGGGGGGGGTCCGTCGGCTGAACGTCCGACTTCGGCTCAGATCATGGTGTCACAGTTTGTGAGTTCAAGCCCCATGTTGGGCTCTGCGCTGACAGCTCGGAGCCTGGAGCTGCTTCAGATTCTGTGTCTTCCCCTCTCTTAGCCTCTCCCCTGCTCTCGCTCTGTCTCTCTTTCTCAAAAATAAATAAACATTAAAATACAATAAAATATGGGGCAACTGGGTAGTTCAGCCGGTTGGGCATTTGACTTCAGCTCAGGTCATGATCTCACAGTTCGTGGGTTCAAGCCCCGCGTCGGGCTCTGTGCTGACAGCTCAGAGCCTGGAGCTGCTTCAGATTCTGTGTCTCCCCCTCTCTGCCCCTCCCTGCTCACTCTCTGTCTCTCAATATAAAATAAAGACATTAAAAAAATCTAAAATAAATAATAAAATAAAATAGAATAGAATAAAAATCAGAGAGAAAGACACTGAAACAGCACGAGAGCCAGCAGGCTGATGCTACGGGGGAGCAGGCCCGGCCCCGGGGTCCGCCCTCCCATGTCCACGCCGCCCAGATGCCCCGACGGGTGGACGGTGCTCCTATCCCCTCCCGTTGCTCGGGAAAATCACCGACGCCACTCTGGACTCCGTCTCTCGCACAAGCACCCCGCCAACCAGCCTGCCGAGTGAACCCCTCAGCCGGGCGCAAAGTCAGACCGCTGCCCAGCCCCCACTACCTGCTCGACCCAAGCCTCCAGCACCCGCTGCTCATGTCACTGTGACAGGTCTCTGCCTGCCGGTCCAAAGTCACATAAGTAACTTAGCCATGACTGCACTGGACCCGTTAATTACTGCAAAGAACTGACAGGGTTGGTGCAAGAACGTTAAGCCGTGGACACATTCACAGGGGCCGCACGTGGCAGCCGTGGCTGCCGTGGCTGTGTCTGTCCTGACCTCGGAGGCCGTCAGGCTCCTGCGTCCTTGCTCACCCGGATGCACAGACCCTGCTCCGTGGACTCACGGCCCATTGGAGGCAGGGAGCCCCTCAGAGGTGCCCTTACCCTGGCAGCCCTCTTCACCACTGAGCAAAGCAATGTCAGGGAGAGGAGTGCTGTGACCAAGTCTGCAGGGCCCTTGAGGCTCGGATCCCCAAGGTACAGTCCCTTTTGTGCCATGAGCCTTAACATCACTAAGCTCTTCTGGCCAGGGGCGGTGCCTGGTTCCTACACACCCCTCACCCCCGGGCCTGGCACCTGGAGCACCTCCATGGTGATTATGCCCACAGGCTGCCCCGTCAGTCAGTGGACACTCACCGAACACCCACCATGTGCCGGATGGTTCCGTAGGCCAAGAACCAGTTGTGAAGTTGTAACACCCCCACGCTGCACCCATTTCTCTGCATAACCATCATCGGCAGGTCCACCCTGGCCCTGTGTTGTCCGGGCCAGTGTCATCACCGGGTCATTCAAGAACAGTGGCCCCAAAGATGAAAGAAACCTTGCAGGGGAGACGTGAAGAATGGTCTAGAGTTGGGGGTGCCCTTCCCCCCAACATCTCAACTCCTCGTGAACCAAGGGGGGTTCCTTTCACCAAAACCATGGTCTCAGATGCCACCCAGGCCTGGGCCCTGCCTCTGGACAGAAAGGTCACAGTTCCAAGATGGCAGAAAGGTCTCTACGTCCCCAGCATGAAACCCTTACTAATCATGATGTCTAGAAAGACCAGGCTTCATCCAATCTTAATGTCACTGCCCCACCATGTTCTCCGAGCGCCCAGCTTCCCCGCACAGGCCAATAGCCACTGCCTGCTGCCGCCAAGTCTCTCTTGGCCTTGGGCCTGTCGGGCTGAGGGTGGTCTTGGCCCAGGTGCAGGCTGAGCCTCCAAGAGCTACCCTTTGACCAAACACAGAGGAGAATCAATGGACGGACGCTTGTGGGAAACACCCTAAAGAACATGCTAGAACTTCCCCCAAGTCCCCAGTAAGCCTGAGCCCCCACGGCCAGGAGGAATTGTACCCCACGGAGGCCCCACTGTGCCAGGGTGCTCAACTCCCCCTATGGAGCCCCACACCTGCATCCCAGAGTCTGCTTCCGGGACGCACCGTCTGCCCTGGGCCGGCTCTCCACAGGACTGGCTGACCCGACAGGGGCGGGTCCTGGGCTGCCAGGGAATTCCCTGATTTAGGGCATGAGCATCCTCCTGGGGGAAGGGGTCTCCTCTCTTTGCTCACTACTGAATATGCAGAGCCCAGCCTAGCGCCGGAATACAGTAGGTGCTCAGAGGTGCTCAGCTGGTGGTTTATTGAACAGGGAACAGAACACAGTAGTTTACTCAATAAAGTGAGATTACTGTCTACACTGAGGTGCTGAGGAGACACCATGTCCGCCGTCCCCCTCATCCCAGCAGGTGCCACTTCCCAGCTTCTCAAGAAAACGGGGCCGATGGAGGCTCTGGACGGCTGTTCCTCGGGCTCACACGGTGTTTGACCTGGGAGATCCCGACAGCGGCCTCCTCGTGGCTGGGTACAGCCTACTGTCTGTGAGTTCCTGGAGGAGANCATACACCCACACACACACACACACACACACACATACACACACACACACATACACGGTCCTTTCCAGCACAAGAAACAAGGTTACTGCTGTAATTTCACTTCTTTTTAAATTTCTATGTTAGAGAGAAAGAAAGTGTGAGCAGGGGAGAGGCAGAGGGAGAGAGAGAGAGAACCCCAGGCAGGCTCTGCGCTCAGTGCAGAGCCTGACACAGGGCTCGACCCCACAACCCAGGGATCGTGACCTGAGCTGGAATCAAGAGTCAGACACTCAATGATTGAGCCCTTGGGGCCCCAGTAATTTCAGTCCTTGAAATGCCTCNTCAGAGCGCCGTGTGCTCCTGCCCTGCCGCACCACTGCAGGGCCTCACCACTGCAGGGCCTCACCACTGCAGGGCCGCACTACTGCAGGGCCTCACCACTGCAGGGCCGCACCACTGCAGGGCCTCACCACTGCAGGGCCGCACCAGCTGACCGCCCGCGCGTGAGGACCCGGGACAGAGGCCCGCGCTCGGCCCTCCTTGCGCAATGGTTCAGACGCTGGTCCTCGACCATGAAGACAGCTGCCCTTACAGAAAGCAGGATGCCCCTGCCCCCAGCGCCCCTGCCCGCAGCGCCCCTGCCCGCAGCGTCCCTGCCCACACAGCACCCCTGCCCGCAGCGCCCCTGCCCGCAGCGCCCCTGCCCGCAGCACCCCTGCCCACACAGCACCCCTGCCCGCAGCGCCCCTGCCCGCAGCACCCCTGCCCGCAGCACCCCTGCCCACACCGCACCCCTGCCCGCACAGCACCTGCCCACAGCGCCCCTGCCCGCAGCGCCCCTGCCCACAGCACCCCTGCCCACAGCACCCCTGCCCGCAGCGTCCCTGCCCGCAGCGCCCCTGCCCACACAGCACCCCTGCCCACAGCGTCCCTGCCCGCAGCGTCCCTGCCCGCAGCACCCCTGCCCGCAGCGCCCCTGCCCACAGCCCCCTTACCCACAGCACCCTTACCCGCAGTGCCCTTACCCGCAGTGCCCTTGCCTGCAGTGCCCTTGCCCAAACACCTCATGCAAACACCACACCCAGACCTGCTCCTGGGCCAGCAGAGCCGCCGGGAGGGGACAGAGCAGCGCAGCTTCGCCATATGGTTAAGTGTGAGGGTGAGCAGACCAGGGCCTCCTGTCCCGAGTCAACTGAAGACACGTCCTGCCTGCATGCCCAGCGGCAAGCCGGTGGGGCCCGCCTGGCCCCCGAACGACCCTCTTGGAGGCAGTCCAGCAAAACCCACCCACCCCAGCCAACAGCCTGGGCTTTCCTCCCACGGCTGCACCAGCACGACTGTAAGGACCCGGAAGGGGGCAGCGGGGGCTGAGAAGCGGGCGCGGCTGCGCACGCCAGGCCACCCCACTCGGTCCTGCGCGGCCTGCGGGAAATGTTTCAGCGGTTCTCAGAGGCCGAGGGATTATGGGCAATTTTAATTTTCTCATTTACACTTCTTGATTTTTCCTGTGTTTTAAGTGAGCATTAATCACTTTAATAATTGGGGAGATCTATGAAGGATATAATGAAAAGGAAAGCAACAGCCAAAAACGTTGCCTGCGGGTCTCCAGCAGCTAGAGCGGAGGCCACTGCCAGTCACCAGGACTCGGTCACAGCGGAAAGGGATGGACAAGCTGTGGGTGCATTTCTTCCTGTAAATGGAGTCAGAGCCGGGGCTGGGGTGGGGGCGGGGGTTGGGCCGAAGCAAAGGGGAGAAGGAGCCGTGGGTGGAAGTATTGAAATGTGAGGGACCCACGCGGGGGGCGATTGGGACGTGGCCTGCACACCGCCGCCCTGGGAGCCGAATCCCAGGCCCCTGTCGCTGGGCTGTGTGCGGGGGACACAGACGGAGACACCCTCGGAGCCCCTCTCTGACCCATGGAGTCCGTGGAGGGCACAGTGACGCGCAAAGTACTCCCTACAAGTACTGACAGAGGACCTCCACGAGGTGGGGGCCTCCCAGCATGAACCCCGGCCATTTGCCCACGGGAAGAGGCAATCTTCCCATTCCACAGCAGGACCAGCCACGGCCTAAGTGACAGTGGGGAAGAAAACCACACCCCGCGCCCCACCAGGGCCGGGCCTCACTCTCGGGCACCACGGAACTGAGGCTCCTCGTGGCATGAGCCCACAGCCACAGGCTCAGCACGGACTCGGCCGGGGGCAGGGTCTCGGCGCCCTGGAATCTCTTCCACATTCCCAGGCCCTGATTAGACCCCACTCCCCACGCCCCGTCTCCGAGGGGCCTGGGCCCCACCCCTTGGAACTCTCACAACACGCCCCTGGTGGCCTGTGGGGTCCTTCCCGCATCTGCTCCCTCCAGCGAAGGAGGGAGGGTGCCTTCCGCTCCCCCGACGCCGTCCCACCGCTGCAGGCTCACACACACACCCGCCTCCCCCTCCTCCCCGCCTTCCCCCCAAATGTGTGGGGCACCTTTGGGCGGGTCTGTGTGAAGCAGTAGAGACCAACAGCAAAGGGAAGAGTGTCCCATCTTCACAGGCTCAGCGGGCACAGCGGATGGAGGCCGCAGGCACATCCACCTGATGGCAGACTGGCTGGGGCGCCCAGGAAGGCGAGGCTGATCATTCTACAGCAATAACTCGTTTCATTAACTCTCATTCTATGCGGGCACAACAGAAATTTAAAAATTATGAGGAGCCCGGGAATACGTTTTTATCAGTAAATTTAAAAGGTTAGAAGAAATGGTCAAATTCCAGGGAAGAAGCAATATTCCAAAATAGACCCCGGAAAATAAACAAACAAAAACTTAGTCGTGTAGTTAGAAAAACTATTCAATTATTACTTAAAACTCTTCCAATAAAGAAAAAATACAGAGTTAAATAGATTTGTAGGAGAATTCTGTCAGCTCTTCAAGAAACCAGCCATTCCCAGGACGCCTGGGTGGCTCAGTTGGTTGAGCGTCCGACTTCGGCTCAGGTCATGACCTCACAGTTGGTGGGTTCAAGCCCCACATCTGGCTCTGTGCTGACAGCTTGGAGCCTGGAGCTGCTTCAGATTCTGTGTCTCTCTCTCTCTCAAAAATAAATGAATATTAAAAAAAAAAAACAATTATTTCTGTCTTACAGAAATTCTTCCAGAATGAAGAGAGAGACGGAACGTTCAGCTTGCTCTCCGAGGCCAGGACACGCCAGTCTCGAAGGGTCACGCAGAGCTCGTCACGACAGCTCAGAGGCCAACGGGGACGGGCGGATCCGTAGCGGAAGGGGCTGACAATGAGCTCAGAGTTTTCTGGGAGTGATGAAGATGTTCTGGAACTAGACGGTGGTGTTGGTGACCCAGCACTCGACCTATAAGTGACACTGAAGTGCTCACTGCAAAGTGGCTAATGGCCAATTTTGTGTGTGAGTTTAACTCAATAAAGCTGTGCACATCCTGCTCA
The DNA here is from genome assembly GCF_008692635.1 of Crocuta crocuta. Lineage (NCBI taxonomy): Eukaryota > Metazoa > Chordata > Mammalia > Carnivora > Hyaenidae > Crocuta > Crocuta crocuta. The sequence goes on from NW_027529672.1 coordinate 7,158,900, forward strand.
CCCATAAAAGGAGACACACTTTCGGGCGTTGTCCACAGGAGATGTTCTGAGCAAGGACCTGGGAGGTCTTCAATCCCACACGAAGGGGCAGGGCTCTAAGGTCAGGGGCTCAGATGGCAGGAGCCCCCTCCTGCCCAAGGGAACGGTGGGGCCACCAAGCGCAGCAGACCAGGGCGGGCCTGACCCGAGAAGAGAGCAGAGAGCTCTCTGGGGCTGGGCTGCGTGGGGAGGGCTGGGTGAGGGTCTGGACCACCTTGTCGCCTCTCTGCAGGTGAGGAGCTGATCCTCCCTCCGGAAGCAGTGGCTCCTCCGCGCCTTGCCTCCCTCGCTCTGAGGCTCTGGCCTCCCTCCCTCGAGCGGGGAGGACCTCCCCAGCCCACACTTAGCACACGGTGACGCCGGGCAGCTTCCCAGCCTGCGCAGCGGTCAGCCCCCAGCGAGGGTAACATGGTCCTTCTCAGGCTCTGAGCCTTGAACTCGTCCTTACACTGGATGGCACGGGAGCTTCGCCAGCGGCTTACAATGAAAGTGTTAAGAGTAAGAGGTTTTCTCCACATCCTCCTCAATGCTGTTCTCCTGGGACTTTCCAAATCCCCAAAATAAACTGCACTTGGGTGCACGTGCGTTCCATGCACAGCGTTTGTGTGGCCTTGATCTTACTTCCTCACCAAATGGGTCTGTTTGGGAGTTAAGACCAAAGCAGCTTAGCCCAGAGACCCTGTGGGTGGGGCCCTGGACCGGCCGCCCCCCGGGGGCACGTCAGGGCACGACGTCCCTTCCCGAGCCCCCCCGAGTGGGGCTGCCCCCTGCCTCCGAAGGCCACAGGCCACAGACGCTACTGCAACGTGCCGTCGTCACAGATGCAGTGGAAGCGCCCAGGAAGGACCCGACGGCAGGACGGCAGCGGGCTGGTCTGTGGCCGCAGCAGCCAGGCCTCCTCGGAGGAGGTTTTCCGTTAAAGCGACAGCCGACAAGTGGCCCATTCCTCCCTCCCTGGCTCGGACCAGCCCGTCTTCCTCACGGTCCCTCCAGGGTCTCCTGCAAAGGCGGCTCCTTGGAAGGCCACCAGGCCCGCCACGGCGTCTGCACCGTGTGCACGCTGTGTGTCAGCATGGCTTTGCCACCCTCCCCCACCCGGGCTGGCCACAGACCCCTGATGAAGCCCCCACCCCCGTGTAGCTGGGACGGCCACAGGGCTGGATTTGGTCGACGTCCCCAGGACACCGATGGCCCCACCACCAGAGTCCTGGTCACCGATCTTTAGCATGAAATGGTTCAGTGGATCACGGAGTGTGAATGTGGCCTGTGGGACGGAGGGACTGGCCGCTCTGGGACAGGGGCTGGGGGCTTGCGGCCCTGCGCTTCCAGCCCCGGGGTGGAGGTGAGGCGGCCTTCACCAGCCCCCCCCCACCCCTGCTGTAAGGATCAGGACGGTTGCATGGGGTCCAGGAGCCTTTTCAGGGTGAAAGTCTGGGTTCAGGAAATTCAGGGCTTGTAAGAGCATAGCAGCCAAGGCATGACCTCTGCCGTGAAGTCCTTCGCCACCAACGCTGAGCCGACAGGCAGTGTCAGGAGCACTTCTGTGGCCCCGATGCTGCTGAGGAAGCCTGTGGCACGGAGAAGCCTCCCTATGTCACCCTGTGGGGGAGGCCTGGGTGGGCGGGAAGGGGTGTAGGGCGAACCCCTTCAGAGCAGCCTGTCACCTGTCCGGAACAGCAGGCCATGTTACTGGGTGTATAACACGCAGCAAAGGCGTAACGGGAGTCAGCTTTGCTCCGAGACCCAGCCTTGGCTCTAGACTCACAGTGAATAATCCACACAAAGCCTCTGCCCTTCTGGGTCTGACACTCAGGGTTGGAGGGAGGAGAGAAAATAAGCCAGAAACAGACATTACAGATAATGCTAAGGGGACGATGAGAAATGCTAAAAGTACTGCAAAATGGGGGATGGGGGGGTCTCAGAGCTGAGGCCCAAATGACGGAGGAACAACCAGCCATGTGCAGCACTGGGAGAAGACATTGAAGGCAGAAGGGTGGCCAGTGCAAAGGCCCTGAGGCAACGTGGGGAAATGGAGGCTGGTGCAAGCCGCAGCCAAAGCACGGGCCGGAGTCACAAAGGGTGGGTTCCGGAGACTCTGGGTAGAAGTCTGGGGTTTGCTCCAGGCTCCTGGAGACAACACCTGGGAGTCCTAGGCAGGTGGGGGCTTGACCTGGCCTGTATTTTCGAGAAGCGACCTGGGTGGGGCTCCTGGCTGGAAAGCAGCTTATAGGAAAGGGCGAGGTGGGAGCAGAGAGACTGCGTGCGGCAGCCACGGTCCGAAGGTGGCGCGGGCCCGGACGAGGAAGGCGGCCTCGGGTGCAGGTTTCAGGAGGGCAACGGCTGACGAAGGGCTGGACGTGAGGGGTCAGGCAGGAGCCAAGGGTGCGGCTGAACCGGGCCAACCGGCCGGTGCTCAGGGAGAAGGGGGCTTGCCCAGAAGTGCAGGAGGAGCAGGACCTGGGCCGGGATCATACTTCCTTTACAGGGAAGCCTGTGAGACACGCTCAGGCAGAGCAGGCGCCACAGGTCCCTCAACGCAGAGGCCGGGGGAGAGACGGGCCCTGCAGACGCGGGAGAGGGCTTGGGACGCCAGAGAGGCGGTGGGCACACTGTAGAGTCCTGTGCACAGCGCCGCGCCCCCAGGAGCACCAGCCGGGGGCAAAGTGCTGCCGGAGGGAAGAGAGGACCATTGCACTTAGCATTTCAGGAAAGAGCCCAGACGCCCGCCGGCGCCGGGACACAGGACGCATTACGCGGATTCCCACAAACGAAGGAGGGCTGTGCCAGAGGGGCGTGATCGCATCACAAGCACACGCATCATGGAATGACTTAACAAAACAAAAAACAACCACAAAACCGTCATTTTGAGCAAAAAAGGCAATCACAGAAGGATGCATGAATTATGATATTTATGTAAAATTCAAAAAAGCCACAATATACTGTTTAGAGATAATATGTAGGTAGTAAGCATGTGTCTAGAAACATCAGAGCAACGACTGGCACATATTCTAGAGAGCACTTGACCCGGGGAAGTCAGGAGTCGAGGCTCCTGGGGGCACAGGGTACGGAAACCTCTACTTTCTCGGCTCAGGGGGAGGTATTTGCGGGTGCTAGTGTGTCTGTGTTTCCGCCTGGCGCAAACATCTACGTGCTTTTGTGTGAGCGATGGACTTGCCATTTTTCTTCTCAAACAAAGAGTGAATTGGAGCTGACAGCACAGATGGATAACGGAGCCGAACAGCCAGACATTTCTCAGGGGGGGTAGAGGGAGGGGACCAGCCCGGGGGGAGGACAGGCCAGGCGAGGACCTTCTCCAGAGCACCCGCGCTCACTCACAGGGAGCACCCACTGCGGCAGCGAATCCCCCAGCCCCTCCGGACCCCCACGGCGGGATAGCGGTAGGAAAATCTGCACTTTATGTGCAGAAAGCCCATGATGCCAACTCGACTATATGTAGCTCGAACCCTTATCCTGAGTTCACCGTGGATAACACACTATATACAAAGCCTCTCTGTTTATTTGAATCCAATGACTTTTCTACAAGCAGCAGCTCGATGCCTGTATCACAAACACGTACGTCTTTCTCACAGAGGCCAGCAGAGTCCCAAGCACTTTGGGGTGTGCGTAACTTCACTGTGGCAGTATTTTTGTCTCTGAATGTCTCTAAAATGTTAATAGGCATGACGATGTTTTGGATTACACTGGAGGAAGAAATAATTCCTGGATGAAAAAAGAAAAGGCTTCCTCCCCAGGCACCAGGTCATTGTCCTGAACCCACACACGTCGCTAAGGAGGGGAGCCACGGCCCCATGGACGGCGGTGTGGCCGCGTGCGGGCGTGGGGGCTTTTCCTGGCTTGTTAAGGAGCTCGGGCGGTGCGTTCCTGATAGAAGAAAGAATAGTCACTTCCCAGCTGTTGTGTGGCAGGACAAAATGTGAAATTTAAACCATTAAATGGTTCTGGAAGCAAAGGAACAGGTGGTAAATGGTCTGCAAGGCAGATGGTACTTTTTAATCGTTGTGTTTGATCGTCCTCTGCTCTGCTAGCGACCATAACTATCGCTCATATTTTACCTTTTTCACTCGAATGCTTGCACAATGGTGGCAAAGGTTTAAAAATAACTACCGTCACTCGTAAAAAAAAAAAAAACAGAGGGGGAAGAAAAAGAAAAAGAAAAAAAAAGAAGAATCGGTTCATTTATGTCCTCAAACAGGGCAGTGCTGGAGCCGGGCTGCACCATGGCCATGAGTGGCGGGAAGACAGAGGCCTCAGACAGGCTGGGGGGCTGGCGCCCGGGGGGCTGGGACAGCAGCCCTCACGGGGCGCCTCGTCCTCCCCGGAAACCTCGGGGTCTCCATAAATAGGACACAAGATAGTCTTTCCCCTACGTTCTAACAGGTAAAGGAGCCGTAGGAAAGGAGGCCAGCGGCACTCAGCTGCAAGCCCGCAGAGAGGGGACCGAGGACGCCCACCTCCGCTGGCCCTCCCGCCGCCACACGCCCTCATCGGGGAGCCCTGCGAGGCCAGCATCGGGGCCGGGCAGCCGCGTCTCAGGTCGCCTCTGAGTCACCTGTGATCTGAGGGCACGTGTGTGAATAATGGAGCCATGTGTGTTCAAGGCACGCGTGTGCAGTTTGCAGGATGATCGCCCAAGTCAGGGAAGCCGCGAAGGATGTGGGCCCAGAGCCACGGGCCGGCGGACGAAGCCAGCACACCCCGCTGCCCAGCGCGGGCAGGGCCACGAGAGGGGGACACAGCCCCAGCAGTCCACGACTTGCAGGCCACGGACGGGGACAGACATGTGACAGACGGGAGCACGCAGCCCGTGGGAACCCCGAGGTGTGCACGGGTCCTGTGGAAGCGCCACGGCCAGGACCCGCTGTACCACACGCAGGCAGTGGTCTGGAAGGAAACCCCTGCTTGTGATAGGCTGGGAACAGCGCACGGGGCTCTTCAAATACGGGGTCTTCTTGGAGATGTGAAACCACGTAAAAGGCATATAATCAGGCATAACCCTTATGGCTGATCTTTCCAGGAGGAAGCCTGTTTCAGTCAGTTTCTAGATCACTACCTGTCCCGGGANCCGGAATATAAACCAGGGTTTCCCAGTAGAAGCACCACTACCTTCTGGGGCCGGGTACTTCCTCACCGTGAGGCTGTCCTGGGCGTGGGGGGTGTGGTGTCCTGCTTCCGCCCCCAGACCCGGGAACACCCCCCCAACTTGTCGGACGTCCAAGGCTCGCTGGCTCTCATGGCCAAGCCAAGAGTATAAATAACTAGTCCAGCTCATTCACCAAACACGGGGAATCTCTGAAGGGAAACGAGGTTTCCGTCTGTAGATGAATGGAAACCCTGTGCTCTTACGAAATCAATTTCAAATATGGAATACGCTGCACCGACAGGTGCCTTTTTCTTGGTCTGGGAAACCTGCTTTGCTGGGAATGAGGTTCTGCCTCGACCCCCCTGGCCCCGCCCAGCCCTGACAGGGCCCTTCCTCTCCCCCTCCCGTCCCTGCAGGCCGCACCCCGTCACCTGTGTGAGGGTGTCAGGAATGTCCCAGCTGGTTGGAGACTGTTCTTCAACCTCATTGAATCTCACTGTATGGAGTTACTGACTGTGGTGGTTAAAGCGAGTTCTGAGGGGCAAACTGCTCAGATGCCTCCAAGCTCCAGTTCTCAGAAAGGGTTCAAGGAAATTCTGGAAAATTCTGGAAAGCCTTCACCACAGCTATGGCCGGTGTCACTCACTGACATCAAGGGGATCACCACCAGGTCAACACCGCCAGGTGGTGTTATCTCCCAAACAACCTGCTTTCTGGGGCGCCCCGGGGAGGGCCACACCCACACGGGCCCCAGGGACGGGCACAGAGCTCAGCGGCCACCCGCCGGGCCAGGGTCACGTGTCCCATCCAGTCCCTGGCCTTGATTTTGTTTCCACCCGGCCCCTCTGTGGCAGTGTGGCTTTTTCAGATCAACACCGTCCAGGCTATTGGAGAAGCCGTGTCTGGAGCGCGGCCCCTCCCCTTTCCGACGGCACCTGTCGGCAGTTACCTACAAGATAGATAACGCCGATGCTGGCCTCCTGACTGAGTGCGAACCACGGCAAATTTGATTACAGGGCCTTGTAAAACGCAAACATAGAAAGACACCTAATTATTATGTCACTTTATAAATCATATGAGGCATAGAAAGTGAAGCCACTTGGGGGCACGTGGGTTTTGGTTCCTTCTAAGATTAATTTTCTCAGAAAATAGTAAGTCATCCTTAATAAATGCCAATGGACTGATGGATTTTAACTGAAATCTTGACACAGCTGTAAATTATGTTCCACACAAGAGATTATTTATGCGTTTTATTTATTTCCCCCATCACACCCTAAGTGCATGTTCACTAACAGCGTGAAATAGAAATAAGATTTTGTTCTTGAGACTACAATGTTCTGGTGGCCAACTAATTCATCAAGCCAACAGAGAAGTATGGACGTCAAAGGTCTAGTAAAAGGACTACATTAGATTCACCAAAAACAGGGCCAGAAAACCAAAACAGGGAAATAATGAAACTAGGTTATTCCTCTTTATACCATGAACTTGGATGTGTGCATCTCACAATGTAGTGATGCTTCCTGTTACTGATAAGCTAGCAGTTGACGATATGAATTAGAATTCTAGAATAGGATTATCATTAGAACACACAGAACATTTTTTTTAATTTTTAAGAAAGAGCAAAAGCAGGGGAGGGGCGCAGAGGGAGAGAGAGGGAGAGAGGGAATCCCAAGCAAGCTGTGTGCTGTCAGCTCAGAGCCGGATGGGGGGCTCTTTCCCACAATGGTGAGATCATGACCTGAGCCAAAATCAAGAGTCAGACACTCAACCGACTGAGCCACCCAGGCGCCCCAGAATTTTTATTCAGGCCTTATCACATGCAAACCTAACACAGAAGTGGGAGTAGTGGCTCTCAAGATTGAGTCCTTCCTAAAAGTCATTGCAAATTACTGTTGCTCTTGCCACACACATTTAAGGGAAGGACCTAAGCCCGGGTTCGTGGGTAGCTTGGACACATGGCCTGCTGGTCGCTGTTAGCAGACGCACCTACAGCTGTGACCACACACGGACAACAACGGAGCCGTGGCCAGCCCAGGGCCCGGAGCCCCCATCTCGTCCTGAGCCCCTCAACACGCCCCTGGGCGCCACCGGGACACCAGAATGTCTCCCAGCCCCACACGTGCCTTGAAGACTTTCCAGAAGAAGCACACAGCCACGATTAAGGAACCCAAGAAGCTTCGCGGCCACGCCTGCCTCACGGTGAGCCGCGCTCCGTGGGGACCTCCCGAGCCCCCGACCCGTGTGCTCAGGTCCAGCCCAGCCGGGAGGCAGGGGTGCGTAGTGAGCCTCAGCACTGCACGGCTTGGTGTCTCACTGACTCAGGTGCTCAGCTAGTTTCTGGCGTGTTGTCTCTGCCTCCCCCTGAGCTCCACGCACGGACACCGCAAACCCGGGTGTCCGACACCGTCAGGTACACCCCCCCCAACACCTTCGTAAAGGGAAGCCTCGTGTCTCCAAACAGAGACTTCGAACCTGGCGTTACGGCAGAGAAAGCCCAGGCTGGCTTAGCAAGAGCGTCCTCGATGGGCCTGAGGTCCGTCTGTGCAGCGGAAGCTGACGGAAGCTGAGCATAACCTGTATGTCCCAGGTTCTGGGCTCGCGCGTCCCCGGCCCTGCGCAGGGGGGCGGCCGCTCCCTGCCTCGCTCTCCCGCCTTGAGCTCGGGGCGGCTCCAGGCGCAGAGGGCGTGCTCTGTGCTTACCCGAGAAGGGGGCCGTCCGCAGGGGTATTTTGATGGGTGCCAACGTCAGGAAGTGGCAGGGCTGCACGCTGGGGGGGGACGGGCCCCCAAGTCCCTCGGGGTCCACAGACACCACGGCGGCGGCGGTGATGGCGATGGCGGGGCTGCTGCCAACAGGCTTAAGGCTGTTGTGACAACCACCTGCGGAAGAGGGACAGGGAGGTCAGCGCGGGGGTGCCCGGTGGCCGCAGAGAGAGGTGCCATCTCATCATGCCACATACGAGCGCCCAGAAAACCAGGGCAGCACAGCCCTTTTCTCAGAAGCCCCCGCCCCAGAAACGAACGGGACGCATTCCCAGCCGGCCAAAATGCTGACCGAGCCCGGGGCACACGCACACTGCTGTGTGGCGTTCGGAGTCGCCAGGCTTCGTCACCAGGGGCGCGCGTGCCCTAGAGAGAAGTGGCTTTGCTGCGGCGCACACGCATGACACACGCGGCTGGGGTGCTGGTGACACGTTCACAGCTACTCGGAGCAGCTTGAGGGCCAGGGAGGAGCGCCGGCCCAGGGCAGGCGGCGGCCGGGGGGCGGGGCAGGTTTCCGGG
>NW_027529672.1:7167374-7181149 GCF_008692635.1 Crocuta crocuta
CCCCCATCAGCCTGGCCCCTTCCTTGTGGGGAGTCGGGCTCCAAACCGGGAATTCACGCTGTCTTTCCTGGCATAACTGGAAATTTGTGAAAGTTTGCCTCTGTGCCTTTTCCGTAAAGTTTTATTTTTGTATTTACTTGTTTTTCTTATTTATTTTTATTTTTTAGTTTACATCCAAGTTAGTCAGCATCTAGTGCAGCAGTGACTCAATGGTCCATCTTTCCATGTAACACCCGGTGCTCATCCCAGCAAGTGCCCTCCTCAGTCCCCTCACCCATTTAGCCCATCCCCCCACCCCACCCCTCCAGCAGCCCTCAGTTTATTCTTTATATTTAAGAGTCTCTTGTGTTTTATCTCCCCTCCCCGTTTTTATATTATTTTTGCTTTCTTTCCCTTGTGTTCATCTGTTGCGTTTCTGTAAAGTTTTTTTAAGGAATCTCTGGTCCCTAAAATAAGTATGGTTTCTAGGAAATATTCGGTAGCTACGGCTTGTATTGATGGGTCGAGCTCTGGAAAGCACTTTGAAAACATGTTTTTAAAATGTTAATGTAGATCACCCAACTTTTGACCTAATGTTTCCCTTCCTGTAATTCGCCCACGTGCCCAATGCCTGCAGATAAAGGTTTGTGGTGAGAGCCCAGAAACACCAGCAAAGGGCACGTGGCTGTACAGACAACGGTTTGTCCACGGTGAGCCCCGGGCAGCCAGGGAGTCGCAGCGGAGGAGCAGGCGGGGAGCACGCGGCGCCCCGGGGACGGCCGCAGTGTGTTCGGCAAATAAAGCAAATTACAAAATCGTTTCTATTTCTACACCGTAGAGTCGCTCAGCCAACAAATCTTTATCTGGTTGACTAGATGCCAAGCATATCCTAGCTCTCAGGGACGGAGCAGTGAGCCAGACAGATGGCAGCAAGGCCAGCCTGCGGGAACCTCGGCTCCCAGGTAGGGAGGACACACACTACGTCCGTCCTTGTTTATTTGTTCTGTGTTACACGCTGATGGGCACAGCGCCGCAGAGGAAAGCAGGGAGAAAGGATTGGGAATGGGTGGGTGGGCCTCACCTCACACGAGGGTGTCAGGACGGTCTGCCCTGGAACAAGAACCCATAGATGACAGCCTGCGGGAGGCTAGAGGGGACGAGCAGTGCAGGAAGAGGCGAGGAAGTGCAAAGGCCCTGAGGCAGGCGCCTACCCAGCGTGTTGCAGAAGCTGCAAGGAGATCCGGGGGGTGCGGTGGTGGGGCAGAGATGAGGAAATGTGGGGGTGGGGGTGGGGTTGGAGCAGCGGATGACGGGAGGGCATGGTGTGGGGGAGGGGCCTGCTCTGACTTCCATTTTAAGGCATCGTCCCGGCTGCTTTATTGGAACAGACAGGAAGGGCGCGAGCCGGGGTCTGGCTGCACTCTGCCAGCGCCACCGAGTCTGTCTTTGTCTCTGTCTTTCCATATTTTTCAAATTCCCTTTAACAGGCACACATGAGTTTTAAAATTTTTAATTCTTATAGAGCAGTTTCAAGTGTATGGAAAATTGAGCAGCAAGTGCAGGGGGTCCCCACACAGTCCACCGTGGCCGCCCCTGTCACCACCTCCTGTCAGGACCATCAACCACCTGATGAGCCCACGTCGATACCTTATTACCAAGTGAAGCCGCCGGGGTTTGTGCCTGTGAGCTCCGCCAGAGCCGTGGCGTCATGTGCTCCCCATCGCCGTCCGGACAGAAGGGGCTCCGTGCCCTAACCTCCTGTGCTCCGCCTGGTCATCCCCCCCCGCACCCCCCAGACCACCGACCAGAACATTTCACTGTCTGTATAGTTGTGCCTTTCCAGAAGGTCGTACAATCGGAACCACACATATGCAGCCTTTTCACACTGGTTTTGTCCACGTATCAGTGTGTCTTTGACGTCTGTCTTTTCACGGCCAAGAGAGCTCCTTTCCTTTCGTCACCGCAGAACGCCCCGCCGTTTGTTACTAGTGCATCACCTGCTGAAGGACACCTTGGTTGCTTCCAAGTTTCGCAATGACGAATAAAACAGCTATAAGGTGTGAGAACACGAGTTCTCTACGTGGGTAAATACCAAGGAGGGACCTGCTGGGTCGACGGGAAGGCAGCACGCAGCTCTGCAGGGAACTGCCGGACCCGCCGCTCCAAGTGGCCGCCCGCCCTGCGAGCCCAGCACCGCGGCCACCAGCTCCTCTCGCTGCTCGTCCTCCGGCCTTCGCTCTCAGGGTCTTCGGATCTCGGCCGTTCTGACGAGGCCGTAGCGGTATATCCTCATTGTCATGGTCGGATTTACAGAAAAAAACCCACTATTCTGAATATATAATCTTACTTGATAAGAAAAGCCCACTAGAGAGAGTTTATGAGACGGAGTGAAGAGGTGTGGAAGGTGTCCCCACGGCCTCCCCCGCTGAGCACCGCTGGTCTTCTGTCAGCTTCCAGGCCACATGGTCTGCCCCGTGCTGTGGGGCCACCGTCACAGCACAAGTCCCGCCTTGCCGTGCGCTTCACAAAATGACCACGTCCCTCACCTCCAGGCGGCTCGCCCACGTCCAGTCACTATGGGAGTCCGGTCGTCCGGGCGCTAGGCCTGCCTCCCAGATTTGCCGTGTTCACTCCCACCCCCCCGCATAACAGGCACTGCCTCCTGAACACAAACATGACAGAAACAACGGTTTGCAAACAAGTTCATTTCTGCACATGTTGCTCTAGGATAGAGTATTTTGGGGTGTGCGTGTCTCAGTTTAATGAGGCAGTTTTGTGAAAGGCGACACGCGGCAGAGCCCCCTACAAACGTTTCTTAAGTGTGTCTTCTCTCCCCCAGGATTCATCCGTTCAGATGCTCTCACCATAGGTGTTTAGCCACCTGTTTGCGCTGGTCAGAGACAGACCCGCCGCCGTGATTCAGCACCAGGTTCCATGGCCCTGGGGGCGTGTCGCCCAAGGACTTTCTCTAATAAATCCAACCTATTCTTCAAAATGAAGATGACCTTTTAGCAATAAATGGCAAAGTAATTATTGATGTTTTCAAAGAAGCAGGTGTTAAGGCAAGAGTGTTTTATAGATGGAAGTGTGCGGACACTTTTATTATCATGTGATTTTGCTGTCAAAAATAATACGTCACTTCCTGATTTCAAGCTATACTATGAAGCTATCATTGCCAAAACAGTATGGTACTGGCATAAAAGCAGACAAATCGGCCAATGGAACAGAACCAGAAGCCCAGAAACAAACCCAAGCGTAAAGGGTCAATTAACATTTCACAGGGAGCCAAGAGCACTCAGTGGAGAAAATATAGTCTCTTTGGTAAACGGTGCTAGAATAACTGGAAGAATGAAACATGACCCATGTCTTTAAAAATTTCTTTTTGATGTTTATTTGTTTTTGAGAGAGAGAGCGAGCAGAGGAGGAGCAGAGAGAGGGAGACACAGAATCTGAAGCAGAGTCCAGGCTCTGAGCTGTCAGCACAGAGCCCAACGTGGGGCTTGAACCTACAAACCATGAGATCATGACCTGAGCCAAATTTGGACGCTCAACTGACTGAGCCCCCCAGGTGCCCCAAAACTGGACCCATGTCCTACACCACTCACGGAAATTAAATCCAAGTGGATTAAAGACAGAAATGTAAGACCTGAAACCGTGAACCCAGAAGAAAGCAGATGATATTTTGGAAATTATACCTGAAGCTCAAGCAACATAAACAAAATCAGCACGCGGGACCACATCAGACTAAACAGCTTCTGCGCGGCAGCACCAACCATCAACAAGGTGAAAAGGCACCCGCAGCACGGGGAAATGAGTCATTTGCAAACCATGTATCTGATAAGGGGTTTGTTCCAAAATATGTATTAACAAAAATATAGCTCCTACAGTTCAATAGCAACACACAAACAAACCCAAATCACACAATTGAAAAATGGGAAAAGGATCTCAATGGCAATTTCTCTAAAGAAGATACATGAGAGGCCAGCAGGTAAGTAATGAGGTGCTCCACACCACGCATCACCAGGGAAATGCCAATCTGAACCACAATGAGGCATCGCCCCACACCCGTTGGAACGGCCATCAACCCCAAATAAGATGACAGATGCTGGCGAGGATGTGGAGCAACGGGAGGCCTCGTGCACGGATGGTGGGCACGTAAGCGGTTGCAGCCACTGAGGAAAACTGTAACGCCCACCAAAAACTTAAATACAGGACTACCCTGTGACCCAGCAATCCCATGTCAAGTGGTGTGCCAACGGTAATGAAAACACTAACTCAGAAATCTATGTGCACCCCATGCTCATAAACAGATTTCCAGCAGCCAAGGCACGGGGGACACAGACGTGACCCACAGACGTGAATGGAAGGAGACATTCGTACACAATAGACTGTCCTCCGTCATAAAAAAATGAGGAAATCTTACCATTTGTGACAACATGGATGGACCCTGAAGGCATTATTCTAAGTGAGATCATTCCGACAGAGAAAGGCACATGCCACATGATTTCACCTATATATGGAGTCTTAAAAACCACAAACATAAAAAATAAAAAAAAAAAAACTCATAGAAAGAAATCAGTCCTGTGGCTACCAGAGGCAGAGAGTGGGGAGGGGTGTGGCGGGAGGTGTCAAAACGTAAAACTTCCAGGTGTACTAAGAACAAGTGTGGGGACGTCATGTTCAGCGTGGGGACCGTGGCTGGCACCGCCGTACGATTTAGAGGAGCGCGGTTGAGAGAGCAAATCCTGAATTTTCATCACACGGAGAACAATGTTTCCCTTCTTTCTTTCTGTGCATCATCTCTATATGAGCAGGTGGGTGTCAGCAGAGGCTGTCGGGGTGACCATCTCACAAGAGATGTAAATCACGCCAATGGGCCGTAGGCCTTAAGCTTCTATAGTATGTCACTTCTCAATAAAACTGGAAAAAAGAATGAGTCAATCGAAAAGGAAACTAAATAAGTAAACCTTATCTGCCTCTTAAAAAAGAAAAAAAAAGCTTGGAAAGATAGTTTTTAACCTGCTTTGCATTCACTTGGTTACATATAAAAATGCAACCCTCTCCAGTTCACAAAATCGACTGATTGAAATTAGGAAGTTAATATCCGACATCAGCAAAATGATGGTCGTGATTGGTGGCTGGGACGGGAAGGAGGCCTGGACTTCCTGCTGCGAGGCTTTCACCAGGCTCCAGGCCGGGGAGTAATCATCGTGTGGATACACGAACCGGGCGCCTGGCGTGGAAGCAGAACCCAGCACCGGCCTCCACACGCCGCGAGCGTGCGTGAGCCCGGCCGCACACGCGCCTGTGGCCAGCAGCACGTGCGTGGGGAGGCTGGCGCCGCAGAACTGTTACAGAGGTAATAAAACCCCGGGCACCCAGCTTGGGAAGGAAGTTGGCTGCTTCGTGTTTTTCCACTCAGTTTCCTTTCCTGCACCCCTTGGCCAGGCATCTACCAAGCTCCTCTACCTGCCAGACGGCGCACAGCTTGGGACTTGGAAGACGACCTGAAAGGAGACACCGATGCAAACAGATAAGCGCCCGCAGGTGCCTCCTGCCCGCGGACGCCAGCCGGCAGGTGCACAGAGCCAGTGAGAGGCGTGGGATGCCAGCTGTGCCCCCGGGATGCCCCTTGAGCCAAGTCTTGGAAGATGAGCAGGCACTCAATAAACTGTGTCGACTGACAATAATTATCATAACTCGCTTTCCCCAAAGGACTGCAGAGAATCCCTTAGTTGAGTAAATAAACAGCGAGATAAGAAGCGCAGCCAAAAGAAAACTGCTAAGCCAGCTGAAAGATAAGCCAGGAAGCCTATCCCACAGGGATTACTTATAAAAAATCAATGTTTTAAGCAAAACCGTAATTAACGGTGAGCCTCACTTGAGGACGGGCTGAGGAGAGGCAGGCGGCCGCTGGGGTGCTGCTCTTTAATCGCCATCCCCACGGTCTCCCTCCTTCTCTGACTCCAAACTTGCAAAAGAGCTCTGATTGCATGTTGTATCCGAGCAGTCCCTCTCATGCCACAGGAGGGGAAACTCTACTGCCTTTGCTCCTAGCCGGGGACGGTGCTCTGGGTGAGGCTGAAGGAACATCACCAGGGCGCCTGAACCCCAGCGCGGGTGGTCTGACCCAATCCCCCCGCAGAGCTGATGCCGGGGCCCCGCCTGGCCGGCCGGGCGCCGTCTGAAACACGTGGTGGACACCGAGGCTGGAGCCCTTCCTCCTTTGTGGGCCGGAGCCCCCCGGGGGCCACACGCACAGGGAGCCCTTGGTCCCGGTGGATGCTCTGGCTCACTTAACCCGCCACTGGCCTCAGGACCCTGGAGGGCAGGCAGGCCCTCGTCATCAGCTGTGCCCACAGGCACACTGACTGTGGACACCCTTCCAGAAGCTTCCTCCCAAACCAGAAGTCAGCCAGCAGCTGCATTTTGCTCCTCTCAGGATTGGGCAAGAAAACAAGGGAAAGGCTGGTGGCCGTGGGAGCCGGGACGTGGGGGCCCGACGTGGTCAGGAAGTCTAGAACCGCCCAGTGCAGGTGAATGTTCTAGGCACGCACTCGGTTGGGGCGGCGCTGTGCGTCCTGGTCCCCGGGTCTTCCCTGCCCCCCCCAGGCGTGCTCTCCACCCAGAGGGCCTCAGCTGCGTCCTGCAGACAGGAGGGGGCGGGCGGTGCTGGAGGGGACGCACCCGCTCCGGCCACCCTGCGGAGGGACGCAGCACAACGTCACCAAACACGAAGCTGGGGTTTGAACGGCCAGTGGGCTGTGGAGCAGATGAAGCTAACCGGTTAGCTTCTGCGTCTTCTCGGGACAGGAGGCAGGCGGCGCACACCTCGTGTCTGTGGGAGCGCCCCGCGGAGGTGGGGGCCCTCGGTGTCCAAGACCCAGAGGGTGCAGAGTAAACAATGGGCGGCTGGCACATCTTGGGAGGAGGAAAGCCCGCCTGACAAACGCCAGCTGCCGCCTTCTCTGTGCTGAGCCACACATTCCAAAAAATAAACAATCATTAGTTTATTATGTCTATTTAGCAAATGATTTCAGCTCCGGTGGAAATCCTTCAGGCGATAGATCTACCAACTGGTAATTATTTCTGCAAAAACGACTGTTTGATCAGAGCGGTGACTTCAGGCGCTCCGTGTGTGTGCGCGGTGCTGGCAGAGGCAAGCCCGGGGTCTGCGGCGGGCAGAGGGGCAGCGTGCAGGGCTCGGCGTCAAGGCTGCAGGTGCCGTCCCCCCTTCCTGGCCCGAGAGCCCGGACACTCAGCTCCCGGAAGTGAAGACATCCTCTTAGCAAGATGGTGGCGGGCTCTGTGCGTCCACGTGATGAGTCAGCTTTTCCCGAGGAGCTGAGTCAGAGCCGGGTGGCTTTTTGTCTCTTTGGTGGACACCCGGGTGCTGTGGTGAAAGTGGACGTGTAGAGCCCCCCTCCACATCTCTAGTCTCCGCCCCCCAGCATTCTGCCTTGTTATCTTAGGTGAAGCTGGGCAGACTCGGGGTCTAGGAGTCCAGCCCACAGCTGTGGGTGCAGAAGTTAAGAATCCACGGTCGTGCTCTGAGCCCCGCACCCCCTGAATGATGATCCTGGATCATATGACGGAGGTTGTCCGTGGTTCCTGGATCCTGAGACTGAAGGGGCCACCAGCCAGGATTAAGTCAGTTCCTTCTCCCGGCCACGGGGACCCCCTGGGTCTCCTCCCAAGGAGCTAAAGAGCAGAAGGTATAGCTCTGGTGTGTGTGTCTCTATCGGGACACCCGGCGATGGCTGGCCAGACGTGCGTGCATCCCAGCACATGCGTAGGAACGAGCACCCCTCCCCCCATGGATAGAACCCAGGTCCCTAATCACTGCGTCAGCCCCCGGGAGCAGCTTGCACGGAGCGGGGCATGGAGTTAGGTCTCCCTTCCTGGGTGCTGTGGACGGTACAAGACAATGGCAGATGAGCTATTTAATGCTAAGAGGGTGGCAAATTCACTTTGCTTTGCTTATCAGTTTAGAAATACTAGCTTGCTTTATTTTTATGATGTCATGTAACTCGGCACACGATTATTTGAAAATTCATTTTATTAAAACCAGAGATTAATTATACTACCCCAAAGAACAAATTGCCACTAACACCGGGTAATCTAAATGTCCTGACTGCTGTAATAAACTGAGTCAGGGAAGGAAAGGAGAAGAGATAGCAGGGTGGCAATTGTCTTCGTTAGGAAGCAGTGCACCGTCTAACAGCAGCTTCTCCTGAGCGCTGCGAGCCCAGGCTTCCGCTCTGGCCCAGCACCTCACGTGGCAGACGGCGCTCTGGATTCCCAGCTCCACCGCAGGAAGGAGCGGGATGGGCGGCAGACCAGGCTCGGGTGCCCGAGATGGCAAGGAGCTGACGACAGCTGGCCACGCTGCACCCGAGGGCTGGCTCACGCCTGCCCTGGACTCACTTTCCATCAGAAGGCCCAGGACACAGCCACCTCTACACACACACTAATAAATCCCCTGGGGCCTGGGCTGTACCTGTAAGACATGCCCAGGCCCTGTGCATGCAGCAGGTACTTAACGGATGCATGCCAATCGAGTGCCTCTGAGACAGGTTTTGTCTCCTGAAGGACTCACTCTCCAAGTGGCTGAGTGGGTCCAAACGGACGTCTGGGCACGCTCCTGGGTGGGGCCTGCCTTTGGGGGCTGGGTGTGCCACACTGTCCCTAAAGGCGGTGCCTTATTCTATGGAACATGGTGGCTTTGGTGAAAGATTGACCTTTTGCCTGAAAATAAATGCATTCACATTCCCGACAGGAAGCCTGAGGATTTGCTGACCTTGACGCAGGACAAAATCTTATCTGCTTGCACGCCAACAAAAGTTGTGTGGAGGGTTCTTTAATGCGTTAAGCAAAACTATGCTGTTTATCATCAGGCAGCTGTTTTCAAACCACTTCATTATGCTCAGCGCGCACATGATTTACACTCACCTCTTACCTGACTCATAATATCCCCTGGCAGTCATACAGCACGGGAAATTATTCTCAGCCCATGTCTTTCCCTTCAGAGACACATTTAGACAGCGATGCCATCAACCAGCTGACGACTTTTAGGAATTTTCCTGCTTTGCTGTGCCTATCTTCATTATGAAATTAAGATGATTGAATGCCTCATAATGGCGACACCGAATATGCCTTTCCCCTCACCACCTGCCAAGGTGGCTCTGCCCCCTGAACTTCCCCAGGTAGATGCGTGCGGCTGTTCCCTGGTGAGACGGCTCGGGACAGCGGGTGGGGCTTCCCGGGATCACGCCCGGGTGACCTGTCCGCTGATGACATTCTTCCTCAGGCCCCGCGTGCTGTCCCCGGACACAGCCTCTGGAGCCCCTCCACGACACACGGTGCTGGAGAATAGGCATGTTAAGGCGGAAACTTTCAGAAAGATGTTCTCATCCTTTGCAGCTGCTGCAGAAAGATGCTGCACAGGATCCAGGCTTGGTGCGGAGTGACTGCCCTTGTAGAAATGATACCCTGGGTGGGACCAGACTCTGAGCTCTGAGTCCACTGGTGGAAAGCAGGGTGATCACAGCCTTGCTCACCGGAAACTGAGGCGCAGGACGATGGGCCCCAGGCGCACCGGGCCGGGGGCGCCAGGCTCGCCCAGCGCTTCCCCTGCGGCCGCACGCGGACCGATGAGGACCGAGGGGCTTAGACTCAGCAGGCGCGTTGCACGGATTATGAACGATACGAAGGAGGTCTTGGCCCGCTTTTGAACCCCGGCCCCTNGTCAGGTGCCGACGCGCCGGAGAGGACACGGAAGCCTGGCTGCTCTTCTGTAAAAGGGCCGGGCGAGGGGGCTACCCCCGAGGTCACGTCTCAGCAGAGACCTAGAGGAAGCAGAGGGTGAACTGCAAGGATTTTTGGAGGAAAGGGGATCCAGGAGGAGGGAACAGCAATTGCAAAGGCCACAGGCCACTCGCTTGAAAAGTGGAAGGAGCCAGAGGGGCAGGAGCTTCCTGGGGCTTCCTGGNCCTGCAAGGCTCAGGCTGGAGGAAGAGCCGGAAGGCTTTGCAGACGCTCCTGGAGAGAGGCCTGGAGAACCAGGCTGCTCAGGAGGCCGTGTGCAGCGGCCACTGGCCCCACCCGGCCCCACGGGGCCCCAAGGGCCTCTACTGGGGACCCTGACCCCACACTCCAAGCCTGGGGCCGTGGGAAGGACCTGAGCTCCCAGAGCCCGTGTGGGTCCCGTGTGCAACGCGCACCTCCTGGGGGTCACGTCCGCGCGGTGCAGGCAGGGCCCCCACCCCCGAGCTATCGCCGCACCTGAGCTCCTGGGGCCTTTCCGGAGCTCACAGCTGACCTCTGCCGCCGGGCTGCCCCGACGGAGGCTGTCGCGTCCCCGAGGGCCCGGGCTCCGTCCTGCTGCAGAGCTGCGCCAGGGCCAGCGCGGTGGCAGCTTCCGCGTCCCTCCCCGACGTCCCCCCTGCCCGGCCGCCNCCCGCCCCAGACATCTGCAGCTGTGCACACACAAGCGTTCATCCCTGAAAGCCTGTCTCTCTCTCGCAGCCTCAAAGACCTTGGCCAGCTGGCTTAGCAATGCCTTCCAGAACCTGGTCCGACTCACGGCCGCACCGAGCGTCCCCAGACCCTGTGGAGTCCACACGGCCTACGTGAGGAGCCGGTGACTAATTCCCCTTATAAAGTGCCCGCACACGGTTCATGCTCAAGTAAAAACGGTCACTGTCCTTGCAACTGGAAGGTGTTGTAAACAGGAGCTGACGTCACACAGGGACGGAGAGCGGGGAAGGGGGCAGAGGCAGCAGGCAGGAGCAGGGGCACTTGGGGCCCCTTAGGCTCCACACCCACCGCTCCTGTCTGTGAATCCCGGGCATCGTGTTGCCTCGCTTCTTACACCCAAAAGCATTCCCAGGACGGGCCAAGGAAAGTCAGGACCATCAGTGTCAAGAGCCAAGCGCACAAGTCGCAGAAGAAACGACACTGACGAGATAGATGCACATCACACGGGTAACAGCACCCAAGGCAGAGAAGACTATGGTCACATCAGTCTGGAATCCATGAAAATTCCCACGAAAGGAGATGGGAAATCAGGGTGGCCACCCAGTGTCCTTCAGTAGACCCACCTCAAGTACTGAGTCCCCAGAATAATCCAAAGGTATGGAACAGGGATGAGTTCAGAGCTCTAGTGCCCCCCCACCCGGACCACCATAACACCCAAGGCAAACCTGTCCAAACCCACTTTCAACCTCTCCTTCTGCCTCTCATTGTAGTGGTGAAGCCACACTCTCGGGCGGTGCATCCGAATCCCTGTGGGAATCCCTTGGGGAAAGCTCCTCCCTGTGTCACGGGGCCCAGCAGGGCGAGCCTGCATCCTTCAGTATTAAGCTCCATAGCACATCCGCGCCTGCACAGGAAGACACGTGTGGGCACACACCTGTTCCCTTCGAGGCTGCGATGTGTGGACTGAGCTACGGTTTTACCTGAGGGCCTTGGACACACTCGGGGCGGGCAGGGGTGAGCCCCACCACCAGAGGCTCTGTGGCCAGAGGGGCCCATGTCGGGCTGTCCTGGGCCCTGTCTTCTCCTTTCTGCAACATAAGGAAAGAAGTTCTGCCACCCGTGGAATCCAAGTGAACCCCGTGACCGCGCCCTTCCTCTCCTATCTAGACCTTTAGACTCAATCACAACACTTCATGTCTAAACTTGAGGTCCTCAGCAAGGATTGTTTTCCTCCCAGCCAAGCCTGCATTGATGTCTCTGTGCCTCTTCGGATCGCCAGGGCAATAATCCACCGCCACCGGTCACTAACCTCCTTCCTTCCCTTGCAAACTGTAAAACTCCATTCTCCACATTCCAAATTGCATTCAGCCTTCCATTTAATGAATCAGCAGACGTTTTCTAAGCGTCTATTATGTGCGAGGTCTTGCAAAAAAGCGTCTGAAGGGTACCCTGCCTCCCCCACACTGCGTAAGCAAATGTTCAAGGCAGGCTTGTCTCTCTTTCATGGGGAATGAATGCAAATCGGCTAATTAGATCAGAAGAGATTCCAGGTTCATTTCCAATTTAAAAAATCCACTTGTATTGAAGATAACGTTACCTGAAATGAATACTTATTTTCCTTAAAAGAGTGACTAACGTATTGTTTATATAAAAGGTATCTGTATTGATGTAACGAGGGACAAGGAAGTTACGAGTAAAATTCAGGACCACCGGGTCATTATCCCAAGAAAAGATACCAGGATCAGTCACTGGGAAACACAGATATTTATTCTTTCCGAAGGCAGATCTGACTGGTCGCTCGTGAGGCTTAACCTCCAGAGCGTTCATTCAAGCAAACTCTCCCAAGCCTCTATCCCAAATTCCTATTAGTGATTTTGTCTTCTTTCCCTTAAAAAGGAAACAAAATCTGCATAAACGTCCAAAACACCTGGTCCACCACTTGTCACCATCTTCCGTATCTAAAAGTAAAATATTGCCCAATACCACTGAAAACCCACATTTCCACAAAGCAGCTTAGGAAGAACTGGCCCGGTCCCATCCTCTGGCACACGTACGAGCCAGATACTGAAGTCTTAAGCTTTCAATTTCCTTAGAATTCTAATTGAAATCACATTTACATGAATTCATCAAATTTAATTATGCACAAGATGACCATGACCGCAGGAAGTTTCAAAACAGGCATCATTTTCTAGGCTCTCTAGTGTGGTTTTTCTGTTGTTTGTTTTTATCTGTAGTGTTGGTAATGCCTAGTAAGTGGAAGAGAACTGATTCTTCACTATAGAAACCAGTGAAAGTAGCCTTGGCTGTCACACCAGAAAGATTGTGTGTGCCCATCTGAAAACTTCCCACCAAGAGTGTTTTAATCTATTAGTACAAGAGATACACAAAACGTTAAGAAAATAAGGTAGATGCAAGAACTATAGAAGCAAACCTAAAAGGTCTGCTTCCTTTTCCATCTGTCCAGCATTAACAGACGCCCAGTCTTATCAATCACGATGAATGGGACATTTATGAAAACAAATAATGTATCAAGTCATAAAGCAAATCTCAACAAGTTTCCAAAGAATAATTGTTAAGAAAGCCACTTATCTGACCACCATTTATTTAAATTATAAATGAATAACAAAAAGAAAACTATAACTCTTATAAATTATAAAATTAATTAAACAGATATATCCTAAAAATACATGAGACATAAAATTGCAATAAAAACTTTAAATCTGTAAAACTGAATGACAAATAGACATTTACAAATTTATGGAAAGCAGTGAAAATGATATGTGGTGAGGAAGGTATAGCTTTAAATCTTTTATCAGAGATGAAGACAGAAAGTTATTGTGCAAATACACAACTTAAGGAGTTAAGAAAAGAAAAATCTGAGTAAATCAAGAAAATGGAAGAAACTAGAATGAAGGGCAGAAATAAATAAGTTTGAAAATATCTATGGAAAGCATTTTTAAAGAGCAAAAGTTGTTTCTTTGAGGCTCTAATAAAATGGACGAATCTCTGGTGAAGTTGAACAAGTAAACTTTTTTTTAATACAGAGGTTTGTGGGGAGACCTGAGGGGCTCAGTCAGCTAAGCGTCCAGCTCTTGATTTCAGCTCAGGTCATGATCTCACAGTTTGTGAATTTGAGCCCCGCATCGGGCTCCATGATGACAATAAGGAGCCTGCTTGGGATTCTCTGTCTCCCTCTATGTCTGCACCTCCCTCTCTCTCCCTCTCCTAACATTAAAATAAATAAATGAACATTAAAAAAATAAAGAGGTTTATAAATAGGCAATATTATATGTTTAAAAGGAGATAACTATTAATAT
>NW_027529672.1:7181238-7232828 GCF_008692635.1 Crocuta crocuta
AGAAAGCATGAGTAGTCTTATGACAATTAAATACATTAAATCAGTTTAAAATCTTTTCACAAAGGAAAAACCGGGACCTTATATTTTGACAAGAAAGTCCTACAAATTGTTTTCTTGAAGTATCCCATTCTAATGTGAAACCCTTCCAGAGAATTAAAAAAGAGGATCCTCTTCTCAATTTATGCTGTGCAATCGATACAACTTCCACACTAAACCTGGTGAGCAGAAAAGAGGAAAAAGAAAGTACAGGAGTACAGATCAACCACCCTAAACAAAGGAATAGCGATAAAGCAGCACTCCCTATAAAAATGGCAATTTGTAATGAGGAACTTGGATTTACCCAAAAATGCACGTGATTTAACGTTAGAAATCTTTTTGTAACTTTCTTTCTTTCTTTCTTTCTTTCTTTCTTTCTTTCGAGAGCATGAGCAGGGGAGGGGTGGGCGGGGAGAGAATCCCAAGCAGGCTCCGCACTGTCAGCACAGAGCTGGATGCCAGAATGGATGCCACAAACTGAGATCACGACCTGAGCTGAAATCAAGTCAGACACTTAATTGACTGAGCCACACAGGCGCCCCAACATTATAAATCTTTTTAATAGCACATACTATAATAGCAAATTAAAAGAAGAAAAATATGCTTATCTTAATAGAAAAAGAAAAAAAATTGAAAAAATTTACTTCTAAGTTATGATAACAAGCAATAACCACTAGCAAACTAGGAACAGAAGGAACTTTCCTAAGCTCAATAATGGGTAATAATAAGACCCACACCATCCATCGTTGTGAATGGGCAAGATTAAAGGATCCTTTCAAAGTGAGGACTGCACAGGGTACCTACGAGCCTGACTACAGTAGTTATTGCACTGAAGGTCCTAGACAGCAAAGCTAAAAATAAAACTTCTAAAAGTAGACGTATAAAGCATGAGAATGGGGCGCCTGGGGGCTCAGTCAGTTAAGCATCCGACTCCAGCTCAGGTCAGGATCTCACGGTTTGTGGGTTCGAGCCCCGCGTCGGGCTCTGTGCTGACACCTCGGAGCCTGGAGCTGCTTCCGATTCTGTGTCTCCCTCTCTCTCTGCCCCTCCCCCACTCTTGCTCTGTCTCTGTCTCAAAAAAAATTAAAAAAAAAAAGCATGAGCATGGAAAGGAAGAAACAAGTCCTTTTCCTGATCATCGACACTTGTGTGTTTCCTGCAAAGCAGTCTCATGCCTTATAGAGCAAGGCAGAGACTGTGACAATTTGGGTTGAGAGGTCTTTAAGAAGTCTGGAGAGATAGGAAGAGATGACACTACATGCCTACAAAATACATACGCACGGTGACAACGTGGAGATCGTTTCCTCGGGTGCATTATAGTAAGTAAACTCTGACTCATCAGCTGGATTTTGAAAAAAAATTATTAAAGGTAACATTTGCTAATTTACTAATTTATTCCAACATGGAGAAATACATATTAAAATATTAAGTCAGAGTAGAATGCAAAACTGTGCTTATAAACATCACGTCTGACAATGTAGCAACATAGTAGCAGTGCTGGGAGACACTTCCTAGAGTCTTGGGTGACTTTTTCCCATCCCTCTACATCGTGGTAGGTTCCAAATTTTCCATACCTAACAAATATGGATAATTCTTAAATTGGGAAAAATGAAATGTGTTAAAATGAAAGGCAATCCATTTGTGCATAGAAACACTGCACACGCTTATTATCTTCTAAATATTCTAGAATGTCGGTTAAAATTGGTGCCTTAACTATTTTTATAAGATCATACACAGGGAAAGGTCACATTTAAATTCAAGTTGTTTGCAGAATGGGCATTGAGTAAATTTCCCTGAAATGCTGTCTCAACACCTTATTGAGCAGGCGTTCCATAAAATATCCTGACAAATAGATCTTTAAGGTCCTCACAGATACACTTGGTTGTTACCTTCCTGTGCTGCCCTGTCCCACACAGGGGACATTAGCCACATGAGGCGAGTGTCGGCGGGTCCGCACTGAGGTATGCTGTGCATGTGAAAGACATGCTAGACTTCAAAGGCAATTTAAAAAAAGAAGGTAAATATCTCATTAATATTTTTATACTGATTACATGTTGAAACGACAATGTTCTGGATATGTTGAGCTAAGTACAATGAATTATTAAAATTAATTTCACCTGTTTCATTATGCTTTTTAAAACATGACTACCAGAAAATTAAAAATCCTATATAAGATTCACATTACATTTCCAAAGGAGAATAGTGCTTTAGAAGAGGTACCAGCCTCAGGAAACTTTCCCTAAGAAGAAAGTAGGGAATAGCATATCTAATGTAGATTTTGAAGTCCACAGTCATGATGGAATTCTAACGGTTCCCTAGTTATTTTCTGAACGGGATCAGCACTAAGACAATGACTCGGGATCAAATCTGTAACTTGCAATTCTCATCTTTAAACAAACGGTTCCATTACTTTGTGGAATGCCACCCATAAATTCAAAGAGAAAAAGGTCCCAGGATGCAAACCCCTAGTTCTATAGAAGGATATGAGTTATGTTGGTTAATTGTTCCATTATCCAGGCAACCTCTCAGTTGTTGTTGATGTCTGAATACTTCACCACTGCTTCTAGGGACACGACCATGTTGATACACATGGAGCCTTGAGGACAGTCTAGACACAGAGAAAATATAAAGTGATCGCTCAACGATCTCCAAGAAGGCACCACCTCCACCCCGTCTGAGAAGAACATCTCGGCTGAGCAGCTGAGATGGCGCCTGCATCCACGATGCGATGGGGACATGGCCATTCATATCGATTACTAACGTTATAATAATAACGAACCTAAGAAATACTGTCCCCAAGATCACACAGCTAACAAGTGGCAGGGTCACCTTGAACTTAGGCCCTCTGCCATCTGTGATGCCGCTTCTCAAATGCAAACGTTTAAGCCACTTATTAGAAGATGACTTCAGACGTGTGTCTCTCACGTGCAAGTATTTTTCTGACTTTCTGCAGATGGCACAATTCACGGTGCTTCCTGGCACCCCCCCCACACACACACACACAGTTTTCTCGGGCACCAGAGGGAAGGATGAACACACTCGCTGGGTGCAGGGCAGGCTAAACTGGTCACCGCCAGCCTGGAGTCCCTCGAGGCCTTCCTGTTTTCTGGAAGAGTCAAACATATCTGCATCTTCTATTGAAACACCTGCTTCTCGGTCACAGAAAAGCAGCGCGTGTCCCCCAGCCCTCCAAGTAAAGCCGGGTGTCCAGGAAGATCTATATGGGTTTCCTCTCACCGCAGAAATCACCGGGCCCTGATGGCTAGTCTGAGAGCCGACATACAGGGGCTGTGACGTCATGGGTGTGCCTCCCTGTGAGCTGGGCTGAGTCCCGGGCGGCAGTGATTAGCTCTGTGCGCAGCCTGCTCCACCCCCCTTGCCCGTCCCTGACACCTGGGCATCCAGTCCTAGGGGCACGAATCACGCTGCCCAGCGCAGGTGAACCGTGGGGACACTGCCATCAGGAAGGCGGTGCCCGAGGTGGCCCCCGGGACCCACGGGGCTGTGTATCCAAGGAGGAACTGGGTTCTCCACCCATCTTGCATGACGAGACGGAGCCCCGCTCCTTCCCCGGGTGAGTTGGGGGCTGAAGGAGCACGGAGCACTGCCATGGCCAGGCCTTTTCTTTGTGGGGCAGACAGGCACAGCTCCGCTGTCTTCCTCCTTCCGGGGTCTGGCACGAGGCCCTAGAAACAGCTCGTATTCTCAAGTTCAGTGGCATGAAGGAAGCATTCCCATGTATTTGATGGCATGTTTCTGATTATGAAGTAATAGCTTCTCATTAAAAATGGAAAAGTTGGACGTCAAAGGTCCCCCTCATTCCGGCATCCAGAAATAAGTACTACCCTTTTGGTGTGTTTCTTCATCGCTTATCAGTGTGTGTGCCAGTGAGTGTGCGTGTGTGAACGGTGCTCTCAAATTGAACCGTCCTGTCCACACACTTCAGAACCTGCTTTTAAATTTTGCCAAAACAAACAAGGACATCTTCCAAATATGACTTTACTCATGGCTGAAAATCATTTCCTTTTTAACACATGTATCCTAACTCACTTGACCAACTGTCTAGTCATAGACATTTGAGATTTGATTTTTCTTCTTGGTATTATAAATAATGATGCACTGAATCATTGTACACACATATTTGCTCTTTCTTTAAGAAGTAGAATCACTGGGTAAAATTATATTAACTTTTTTAAGAGATCTGAAAGTCAGACTGCATGACCCATTACACACTAGATTTCCCAGCATTAAGAATGAGTGCACGTCCCAGTGCACTATTATGAACACTGAACAGAGCCAAGGTTTTTGAAAGTCTGTGCTAATTTAATAGGAATATTATATTTGGTGGTTTAAATTTGCATCCCTTGAATTACTTATGAGTAATCCACATACTGCATAATGATCATTTATAATTATTCTGTGAGTCATCTGTTTATGTCCGTCCATTTTTTATTATATTATAGAATACTGCCTCATATAACAATTCTTTTAACACTCATTGCATTCATCTATATGTAGATTAGTGTATCAGTACATTTTTTAAAACTGATGCAACTTGAGAATAATAAGTTAAATCCACCTTACAGATTTTTAAAAATACATATTTGTTCATCTCATGTGTATATTCCATGACCAACACTTTTAAAATGATTTTTTCAGCACGCCTGCGTGGCTCAGTCGGTTAAGCGTCCGACTCGGCTCAGGTCATGATCTCACGGTTCGTGGGTTCGAGCCCCGCATCAGGCTCTGTGCTGACAGCTAGTTCAGAGCCTGGAAACTGTTTCGGATTCTGTGTCTCCTTCTGTCTCTGACCCTCCCCTGCTCACGCTGTCTCTCTCTCAGAAATAAATAAAACATTTTAAAAAATGATTTTCTCACATTCCAAAAAAGTAGTATCATTAGCGTATCCATAAACTAATATGAGAAGAATTGATAGCCTTGCAATGTTCCAGTTTCCTATCCAAACACATAGGGGATCTCTCCAGTGAAAAATATCATTTTCAGTTTTCTTTGTTTATTTTTTAAATAGTTTATTGTCAAGTTGGTTTCCATATTCTTTGTTTGGATTCACGCACAGGTGAAGATTCTGATCTGCATCTGCCAAAGTCAGTGGCTGCATTTTCCATGTGCACTTCCTCATTTGTGCATTTCCTCACGGCAGCCTCTAAATAACTATTAATACATAGGAAACATATTGTCTTTTGTATATCTTTTATCAATCTGTTTTGCTGAATTATCTTTTAATTCTCAGTTTTTAAGCTGAAGGTCATGAGTTTTCAAAATATTAAAGTATATAAACCTCAAGCGGTATTTCATATTTGTGTTTCATTTCTTATTGCATTGGCTGGAACTTCCAGCCAACAGTCAAAGTAAAAGGTGAGCAGGGATCGATTATCACGGGAATAACAGTGATCGTTGCTGTGGGCTACGGCCGCTTTTAGATAAATATTACACATCGTGTTGAGAAATTACATTTTAGTTTTTAGTGTTCTCATTTTCTAAATGGCTGTTGAATTTTGTCAAACATACATCTTCCTAAGATGCCATGAAAGAATATTTTTTCTTATTAAACCTGCAGAGGTGACGCTGTTGCCCACACCTTTCTCATTATTGTACAATTTCCATGACCATGAAATGCGCTCCACTTAGTCCTGAAGGTCTCATTGGTACTAAATTGTTACATTTTCAATAATGCTTTTAGGGTTTTTACAGCCACCTTTCCAACTGAGATGTCTCCAAATAATGTATTTGCTTCTTTTTTTTCCTGTTTTTGAAAAACATTGGTAAAAAGGGGAGCCAACTTCATAATCTGTATCAGCATCTTACCATTTTCTACATTCTGAAAGGAACTCTGTGCCCAGAGAAGACCCGGCTGGAGTCTGGGAGGCTTTATGCGTGAGCCCCGCGGACGCCAGGCTGTAGAGACGTGGGCGGAGGGAGCCGTGAGGGTGGGTGTCTGAGCACCTGTCCTTGGGCTGTGACCCAGGCTGCCCCACCGTGATCCGACCTGGATAGCTTATGGAGTCCCAGAAAACAGCTCATCTCCTTATTTAAAAACTTACTATATCGAGCAGAAATGTTTCCACCTAATCTGTTTACTTTTCCCCCACTATGGGTGGGGCATGTTTTTTTAAATCAATTCATTTGTTTTCAAAACTAGGAATGTATGCCTTTATTTTTATCATGTACTTCCTCACATTTCCCCTATTTCTCTCTAACTTCCTACTGCCTTGACGGAAGGTGAACTGCTGCGGGGCCCTCCCGGCGGCAGGGCCGTCACGGGGGTTAGCGTGGCTGGCGCACCACGACCACCACCCACCACTTCCCACGTGCACAACGTGTTTGGTCACTGCATAAAGCGTTTATTTTTGTGGCACTGATTTCTGTTTTATTCATGGATTTTTGGTAGTCTCTTCACTTCCCGGATGCTGGGAGTCTCCTTACCGTCCACTTCAGCTTCCGAATCCCATGGGAGTGACAGGGAGGTGACGTGCACAGTCCCTCCTGTAACCCTTCGGTGTGCTTCCTGGTGTCATTTTCTCACTCTTTAATTTTTATTCTGAAAACTTTCTACAGCGATACTGTGGAGAACAGTGTGATGAACCCCAGGTCCCCAGGACCCCACAAGTGTCAGCTCGCGCTGGGCTTGCAACGCGCCCACAGTCACACCAGCCCAGTCCCCCCCAGCACCATGCCGAGATTTCAGTCTGGTCTGGATGGTGACATGTCCGCTTTCACACCCCAGCCCCAACCCGGATTCCGATCTGGTAAGCCCATGACCGGCTTCTGCGCCACCCACACGTTGCAATAGGTGTCTCTCAATTAGAAGGTTCTCTTTGTCTGACTTCATCTCAGGTCACGATCCTATGGTCTGTGGGTTTGAGCCCCACGTCGGGCTCTGTGCTGACAGCTCGGAGCCTGGAGCCTGTTTCAGATTCTGTGTCTCCCTCTCTCTCTCTCTGCCCCTCCCCTGCTCATGTTCTCTCTCTCTCTCTCTCAGAAATAAATTAAAAAAAATTTTTTTAATTTAAAAGTCCTTTCAAAACACAGCATTTAATGTTGATGAAGCACAGCGTATTGACACATCTTCGTGTATGGTTCAGGCTTTTGGTGCCCTATCGAAGCCATCTTTGCCTAATTCAAGGTTAAAACTTTTACTTTTATGTTTCCTTTCAGAAGTTCTAGGGGTTTGGCTTTTATAATCAAGTCTGTAATCTATTTTGAGTTAATTTTTGTATACAATACAAAGTGTTGGTGAGGGTTTGTTTGTTTATTTTAAAGATGAATGTTCAAATGTTCCTAAACCATTTATTGCAAAAAGCAAGTTTTCTGTATTGAATGCCTTTGCACCTTAGTCAGAAATAAGTTAACCATATGCATGTGTGCCTATTTCTGGAAGGTCTGCCACTACGTTCTATCGATCTTTCTTCCCATGCTTCTGCCAGTTAGGCACTTCTTCACTGATGCAGCTTGATCATGAGCTTTAAAATCCATTATGCACAATCCGTCCGAGCTGTTTTCCAAACTACTGTGGCCATCCTACTTCCTCCAGCGTCCCAGATGGACTCAGCTTGTCAGTGTCAAGGGCCCGGGATTTTGCCAGGATTACATGGAGTTTATAGATCAATTTGGAGAGAACAGATACCTTAACATTATTGAGTCTCCCGGCCCATTAATGCAAAGCATCTCTCCATTTATTAATGTCTTGGATTTCTCCAATCAACGTTTTGTAGTTTTCAGGGCATATATCTTAGTAGGTTAACCTGTATTTCATGTTTCTGGTGCTTTAATGACACTGATATTTTATTTTAATTTCCAATCGTTTATCCCCAGTAACATAGGAATACAACTGACCTTGTGTCCTGCAACTTGCTAACTTCACTTATGAGAACTAGTAGCTTTTGGTAGACTCTTTGAGACGGTCTATATGGCAATCATTTTGTCTGTATATTGTCTGCATTTTATCTATATGCTTTTCATGTTTTTAATTTTTGTATCATTGCTTTGGTTAGAACTTCTAGTAAAACTTTGCATAGGAGTAGGGAGAGCACAAATCCTGGTCTTGTTCTCCGTCTTAGAGAAAAAGCATGAGGAATCCACTAATATATTATAATATTACATAACACTATGTTATAAATGTACTATTAGCTCTGACTCTTTAAAAGACGTCCTTTCCTGGTTTGAGCAAGTTCCCTTTAATTCCTAGTTGACTTAGAGGTATTGTTATTGCTTTTATTTTCTTAATCTGAAGAGACGCTGAGTATGACAAATGTGTTTTCTGCATCTGTTGAAATGGTCAAATTGCTTTTCTTCTTTATCCTTTTGATAAAGTAAATAACATTGATTTGCTAATGTTGAACCGGCATTGATTTCCTAGAAAAAGCCCTGCTCGGTCATGATGTATTATCAGTTTTATATATTGCTAATACCATGTTGAAGATATTTGTATCTCTCTTTAGGAAGTATATTGGTCAGTAACTGTCTCTCTTTGCACTATTTGATTTCTGGATCAGTGGAATGCTGACCTCAAAGTGAACTATAAACATACATACATTTAATTAATTAACTAATTAATTAATTAAAATTGAGAAATGTTATTTCCGCTTTTATTTTCAAACAAGTTTACTTAAATTTATTATCATTGTCTTCAAATACTTCGTAGAACTAGACCGAAACTGTCTGGGGAGTGTTCTCTGCTGGAAAAACTGACATTATGAATTCAATATTTTTAATAGATACAGTGATACTTGTGTTTTTGACTTCTCAAGTGAGCGCTGGTAGCTTGTGACTCACAAATTTGCCTCCTTCATCTAAACTGTTGAGCTTCTCATCACGAAGTAGTTTATAATACTTTCCTGTTTCATTTTTATGTTAAGATCCATAGTGATATCCCTCTTCTGATTCCTGATGTCAACAATCTGTGTTGTCTCCCTTTTTCTTTTTCTATATAGCCAGTGGGGTTTCAGTTGAATTGACCATTCTATAAACAAACAAATAAATAAAGCCATTGGTTTCATTGATTTTCTTTATGTATTTTTCTGTTTCTAGTTTCTTTGATTTCTGCTTTTGTTAATATTATCTCCTTTCTACTTCTTTCTGGTTAATTAGCTCTCTCTCTTTTCAAGTTTCTTAAGGTAGAAGCTTTGATCATTGATTTCAGAACTTTCTTCTGGTTTTGTATTTTTCTCTTTTTGGTAAGAATATTTAAGATCGAGTCTTCTAGTGACTTCAAAGAGTATAAAGCGGTGTTGCTGATGATCATCACCAGGCTGTGCCTCAGATCCCCAGAAGGTATCTGTTTTCTAACTTCAAGTTTGTGCATCTTGACCAACATCTGCCCTGTCCCCACACTCCCTAGCCTGGTGACCACCAGTCTACTCTCTGTTTCTATGGGTTTGGCTTTTTTAGATTGCTCTGAGAGATAAAGTCACATAGTACTCATCTTTCTCTGTCTGACTTAGCACAACACCCTCAAGGTCCATCTGTGTTGTCACAAACAGCAGAATCTCTTTCTTCCTCATGGCTAAGTAACATCCCATTGAGCATATATCTCATGTCTTCTGTATCCTTTTTCCTTTATCTGTTAATCCATAGACAGACACTCAGATTGTTTCCATACCTTGACTACTGTGAATAATGCTGCAATCAACATGGAGTGCTGGGATCTCCTCAAGACTATGATTTCAATTCAATGAATAAATACCCAGAAGTGGGATTGCTGGATCATACGAAAGTTCTATTTTTTATTTTTGAGGAGAACCTCCATATTGTTTCCCATAGTGGCTGCACCAATTTACCTCCCCACCAACAGTGCAAAAGTATTTCCTTTTCTACCATAGAGCCACCAATATTTATTCCTTCTCTTTGCAATAGCAGCCACTCTGAGAGGTGTGAGGTGGTATCTCACTGTGGTTTTGATTTGCATTTCCCTGATGATGAGTGATGTTGAGCATCTTTTCATATGCCTGTTAGCCATCTGCATGTCCTCTTTGGAGAAATGTCTATTTAGTTCCTCTGCCCATTTTTTAACTGGATCATTTGCTGTTGTTGTTACTGAGTTGTAGGAGTTCTTTATATATTTTGGATATTAACCCCTTAACAGACACATGATCTTTTCCCCCCATTATGTAAGTTGCTCTTTCATTCCCTGGATTGTTTCTTTCCCCTCGCAGAAGCTTTTAAGTGTGATGTTGGCGCACGTTTTCATTTTTGGTCTTGTTGCTTGTGCTTTTGGTGTCAGAGCCAAAAACGTGATACCAAGAGAAACATCAAGGAGTTTTTTCTTTGTTTCCTTTTAGGAGTCTTACAGTTTAAGTCTTTCATTTTGGTGAGTGGTGTAAGATAGGGATCTAAATTTGCCTTTTTTTATTGGAGTATAGTTGACATACAACATTGTAATAGTTTCAGCTGAATGACATAGTAATTCAACACTTATATATTATGAAATTTCATTTTTCTGCCTGTGATTACCCAAGTTTCCCAGCACCACTTACAGAAGAGTCTATCCTTTCCTCATTGAATATTCTTGGCTCCCTTGTCAAATATTAATTGACCATATATGTAGAGGTTCATTTCTGGGCTCTCTACTCTGTTCCATTGGTCTGTGTGTCTACTTTTATGCCAATGCCATGCTGTTTGGATCACAGTAGCTTTGTATTATAGTTTGAAGTCAGGACATTTGATGTCTCTGGCTTTGTTTGTTTTTTTTTTTTCCTCGGGTTTGCTTTGGTTACTCAAGTTCTTTTGTGGGTTTTGTAAATATTTTAAGATTTTTCTCTATTTCTGTGAAAAATGCCATTGGAAGTTTGATAGAGATTGCACTGATTCTATATATAGCTTTTGGTAGTATGGACACTTTAACAATATGAATTATTCTAATCCATGAATACAGACAAATGTGTGTGTGTGTGTGTGTGTGTGTGTGTGTGTGTGTGTGTCTTCTGCAGTTTATTTTGTCAAAGTCCTATGGTTTCCATAGCACAGATCTTTCACTTCTTTGGTTAGTTTATTTCTAACTATTTTATGGGTTTTGATGCTATGTGAATAGGACTGTTTTATTTCTTTTTCAGATATTTTAGTGAAATAGAAAATAGATATAGTGAACTAGAAAGGCAACTGACTTCTGTATGTTGATTTGGTATCCTGCAACTTTACCGAACGTGATTAGTTCCAACAGATTTTTGGTTTACTCTTTGGGATTTTCTATATATAAGATTATATCAACTGCAAATAAAAACAATTGTACACCGTTCTTTCCATATAAGATGTTTTTTATTTCTTTCTTGGCCTGACTGCTCTAGCTAGGACTTCCAGTGTGATGTTGGAAAATAGCAGTGAAAATGAGCATCTCAGTCTCATTCCTGGTCTAGAGAAAAAGCTTTCAACCTTTCACTGCTGAGTATGGTGTGAGTTGGGGCTTGTCACATAGGCCTTAATTATGTTGAAGTATGTTCCTTCTATACCCAGTTTGTTGAGGGTTTTTATCATGAAAGGATGTCGTATTTTGTCAAATGCTTTTTCCGCATCTATTAAGAGGAATATACGATTTTTATATGTCAGTCATTTAATGTGATGCATCACATTTATTGCTTTGCAGATGTTGAACCATCCTTGCATCCCAGGGATGGATCACACATGGTCATGGCGTATGTTCCTTTTAATGCGTTGAATGCAATTTGTTAATATTTTGTTGAGAATTTCTTTTTTTAATGTTATAAATTTCTTTCCATACTCTGCTTTAGCTATGTCCCTCAAGAATTTCTAAAGTTGACTTTCATTTACAT
The DNA here is from genome assembly GCF_008692635.1 of Crocuta crocuta. NCBI lineage: Eukaryota > Metazoa > Chordata > Mammalia > Carnivora > Hyaenidae > Crocuta > Crocuta crocuta. The sequence continues at coordinate 7,193,058 of NW_027529672.1, forward strand.
TCCATTCTAAATATTTTTAAATTTCCTCCATCATTTCCTCTTTCAGCTATACATCACCTGGAAGTTTTTCATTCAATTTCCAGATATTTGGAAATGTTTTGGACTTTTTTTTTCCTGCTGCTGATTTCTAAATTAATTATATTGTGGCAAGAGAACAAATTGTGTGTGTGTGTTTGTGTGTGTGTGTGTGTGTGTGTGTGTGTCTTTAATTATTTAAGATTTGTTGACTTGTTTTCTGGCTGAGATTTACATTGGTGAATCTTCCATGTGCATGCAAAAACGACTCGTGCTGTTCTTGTTAAGCAGAGTGCTCCATGAATGTCGGTTTGATCAAGATGGTAGATGGAACTGTGCAAAGTCTCTAAATCTGGACCGATGTTTTGCCTTCTTTCTCTGAATTCCTGAGAGATGAGTGCCAAGTCTCTAGCTGCTATCAGATGTACCTTGTTCAATCCATCCTTGTTTCATGTATGTTGAAGGTCTTTCACTGGATGCAGACACATTTCGAATTGTTATGCCTTCTTGGTATGCTTTTAAGTCTGTTTTCTTAGTTACATAAAGTCCCTTTGCCAACTCATAAACTTCCTGCTCTGAATTCCAATCTTCCTCATATCCCTGTAGGCACCCCAGCCTTCTCTTGATTGGTATCTGCATGTTGTATATTTCCTATAGTCTCACTTTTACCTACTTTGTATGTTTATTTTTAAAATGCCTTCCTTGTGCACATCACATATTTGAGGATGAATATTGCTTTTTAATTCAGGAGCTTGCACCTTTGTATTTAAATCTACCATCTTGCAGTTATTATTTTTTTAAATATTTGTTTCATCTGTACTTTGATCCTTTTCTTTCTATTTTTGCCTGCTTTTGTGTTATTTGTTATGATTCTAATTTTATCTCCACTATTATTTTATTGGTTACAACCTTTTAAATAATTTGGGCGTGCTCCCTTTGTGCTTCATAATATGTATTTACTTCGCCAGAGCTGGCCTTCAGCTCATAGGATAACCCTTGCTGGGGGGTGTAGTAGACTTAGAGTCCTACACCTTCAATTCTTCCCTTCCCTTCTTTGTGATCTTTGGCATATATTTTGATGTTATATATGCTGTCTACATATATTATATCACTCCCACTCATCCTTCACACAATTAGTTATCTTTTGGAGCAATTAAGAAAGAAAATATATGTTACCTTACTGTATTTTATCTCTAGAATTCTGTATTTCTTTTTGCACATGCTAGTTTCTCACTGCTATTATATTACTTCTGCTTGATAAGCTTCTTTATACTTCTCGAACTACAGGTTTACCGACAATGAATTCTCTTCGACTTTAGTTTGGGAAAATATTTATTTCACCTTGCTTTTGAGAACTGTTTTTGCTTGGTCAAAAGTTCTTGAGGAGAGATTTTTTTAACTTTATTTATTTATTTTAACAGAGAGAGAGCACGAGTAGGGGAAGTACAGAGAGGGAGAGAATTTCAAGCTGGCTCCATGCTGCCAGCACACAGCCCAAGTCAGGGCTTGAACTCACGAACCAGGAGATCAGGACCTGAGCTGAAGTCAGGAGTTGGATGTTTAACTGAGCCACCCAGGTGTCCCTTGAGGACAGATTTTTACTTTGGTCCTTTTCAAATGTCATTCTGTGCCTTCTGGCTTCTAGAGATTCTGAAAATAAAACTACACTTTTAATCTTTGTTTGTGTAATATGCCTTTTTTTCTTTATTTATCTTAATTTGCTTTTAATCTTTGAATCAGGAGTTTCAATGCAACTTGTCTAGTTTTCAGTCTAGGAGTTTGCTCAGTCTCATGGAGCCATGTTTTGATGATTTCCCTAATTTTCTTCATCACTCTTGGTCATTATTTCTTCAAATATTTTTTCTACCATGTTTTCGCTCCTACTCCTCAGAGTACATGTGTTAAGCCATTTGTTATAATGTCAGAGCTCTATCTTTACACTCGTTTTCTCTTTGTGTTACCATTTCAGTAATTTCTATTGATGTGCCTATACATTCATTCATTCTTTCCTTAGATGTAATCATGTCTAGTCATGAACCTACCAAAGTAGTCTTCATTTCTTATAACATGCTTCTTTTCCCTAGTATTTCAGGTTGGTTGTCTTTTTTTTTTTTAATTTTCCACATCTGTGATGAAATTCTCTATCTGTTCATGCTCTCCTTTTCCATTCACTCATGAAGATATTAATCACAGCAATTCAAAGTCCCTGTTTGAAAGTTCCAACCTCTGCAGCATCTGAGGGCCTGGCCCTGTTGTTTGCTTTATCTCTTGATAATGGTTTACCACCTCCTGCTTTGTTTGTGTCTTTTGTAACATTTTAATTGAGTGGCACACATCATGAATAGAACAATAGAGAGTGAGGTGAATAGGTTTTACTCCTAGAGGTGGGCACTCCCTCTCTTCTGTGACTGCTGGTGAATGAGGGATGTCAGCGTGGGTGGGACTTGACCTGGATTTGGATTTTGTGGCTGCAGTCGCCTTCAGTGCCCCATAGGCATCAAAACCCTTTATTAATGCCTTTTGCTGAGGATGAGCTCTGGGGTATCTGCCAGACTTTCTTATATCTGTGCTTTCTCTCAATTTCCAGCCATCTTCATACTCCTGCCCCAAGGAAGAAGGGCCACTCTCCAGGGCGCACTCTGCAGCACTGGCTGCAGCTCTCGCTCATCTGTGCTAGGCTGGGCAGGAGCGCTGGTCCCGTCACAGGCTCAGATAACGTTATCTGGGCTTCTAGTGGGCTTCTGTTTCTGATTCTTTTAACAAAGTTGAGGGATTTTGAAAGAGTTTGTACTCATGCTTCTCACGTGTACTCTCCCTAGTTATACCAGCACAATTTGAGGTAGTCTGTTCAGATTGTTATTATGATAATAATTCCTTCTCTATGAAGAATATTGCTTAGAATTTTTCAATCATTCCTGTACCCAAATTAACAAGTATTCTATACAATTGACAGATGGTTGATAATTATAGATATTTTGAAGCCTGACTAATCCCACTCTTAGTTCTTGCTTTAGACTAATTTCTCAATCGATGGAGGATATTAAAGAGAGACTATAAATCTTTATGATAAAATTTTTTTCCAAATTTCTCACATTCTATAAAAGAATTCTAAAGTGATAATATTGTCACGATTTGGAAATTAGAGGAAACAGAGGATCACATTTGCTTTTCAAAACCTTGAGAAATTGATTGAGAAAAGAGGATCAGTATTAACATATTCCAAATAACCATATAAAACAAACGCAAACAAAGTCAAAACACAAATGGCATAGCAAAAGAGTAAAAGCAGATTCAAACAAAGGAATTAGAGAACAAGCTGATGGTTAGCAGAGAGGAAGAGGGTAGGAGATGGGTGAAATGGGTAATGGGGACTTAAGGGCACTTGTCCTGATGAGCACCGGGTGGTGCACGGAGGTGTCGGATCACTACCACGTACACCTGAAACTAATATCAGTCAACACTGTGTGTTAACTAACTAAAATTAAAATAAAAACGTAAAAAATTATAAAACAAAGGAATTACAAAACACCATTAAAAACAGGACCTAATAATATGGCAGAAGGAATATAAAAATGGAAAATCAAATATAAATATGCTAAGCCACATCTTTAAAAGGCAAAGGCAGAGGCTGTGCCTATAAATAATTAACCTGAGCTTAAAACAAAAGACGAGGCAACACTGATAGTGCCGTGGAATCGCTGGCGAGGTAGATGGGAGCAGTGTTCACTTCAGACAAGATAGAGCCCGAGGTGAAAACTTTGCTGTGACAAAGCTGATCGCTGCTGATTTGAGAGCATCTTTTCCTTGCTTATGCATATGCACGACTTTCCTGTAGGTCATGCATTTCTTTAATCACAAACTTTCTGCTCATACTTCTCTAAAGCTTCCCCAACAACGAATCACATCCAATACTGTAGAGTGATGTGAAGCTGTGTCTACTTCTGTGTTACGCAGTGCCTGTCCCATTCATAAAATTTATCAGGAAATAGCGAGAAAGAGATCCGTCCCGGCCACATGCAATCCTTCTGTTGCACTCTGTTTCCTATGGAGATCAAATAAAAATAGGTGTGTTGTTTGCTTTCTATTTTACATATCACTTTCTGTCATTAGGTTGTCCCAGATATGGATGCTTGGGGCTTTTCCTGTATTGTCTTCCATCATTCCATCCAGAATTGGTTCGTCTCTTTATTGATTTTAATGGCCAAGGTTCAAAGCTTCCTTGTATTCTTTTCTCATGTCTTCAAACTATCTGTCCCCATAACTCTGCCCCTTGGCCAGCTCCCTTTCAATCTCATCTTTCACTGCTCTTCCATAAAACTTTTTTTGTTTTTCCTACTAAGGTAAAGGAAAAGTTGATTCACCCAACATATTTAGAAGTTCCTGTGTGAGAACCTTTTCCTAGGTTTGTTTCTCTTCCTCACCTGTTGACTAAATGCATCTGATATGAAGCAGAATAGTTTTGAGTTCCCCATCTCCACTTCCATTTTCACTCCCTCTCTCTCTCCCTGGTCATCTCTGAATGATGAGTTGCTGGGGTTTTCCCAGAGGGAGGTTGGTAGAGTCAGTCTCTTTGATCTTAAAGCTGCGGAGTCATGTTATCCAGACAAGCCTTGGACAAATCTCCGCATTCCAGCAAGCTATTACTTCACACATCTTTACTGGACAGAGGCTGAATTAATTATCTTCTCCTCCGACTGCTTGATACTCCGAATTGAAGTGATTTTACTTCTGAACAGTTTGAGGGACGCTGCACCTCTCATTTCCACAAGCAGAGTGCAGAGACTCCTTAGTGAGCGTTCTTTCTACACCGGCCCTGACTCCACTTCTGCTTGCTATTACCGTAAGATGCGAAGTAAACCTATTTCCCAGGGCAGAAGATGGGCTCATGGCGCTGCGTGGGAGAAGGGGGTGTCCACGGAGGAGAGAAAGCCGAGAGGCTGTCCGAAGAGCGAGACGCTGCTGGAGGGGGAGGGAGGCCGAGCTGGTGGCAAGCCGCCTCTGCTCCCCAGCGGTCGTGCCCTGGATCACTTTCTGATGTCTGGGAATGAGTGAGTCCTGGCTCATTTCTCAACTCACCCCATTCATACTTTAATTACGGATAATTCCTTAAAAAGCTGCTAAATTATTCATTAGAGACTTAAGTTTCTAGTACAGCTGTAACTTTGCATATTTTTTTAAATGCTTGGATTTACTTTTCAATGAGAAAACTCTCTGTCTTCTCTGTGTCTGTTCTGCTTCATGTGCTGAAGGGACCATGGGGCCTGAGCCAAGGAAGGATGGAAAATTCCGCAGCGCTCTGTAAAGCGTGCTGGGCTTACTCACACGCCGGTTCCAGAGGGATAACGGGGCCGCTTACGTCCCCCTCCCTGCTCCCCACCTGCGTCTGTGGTGGAGGCACATTCAGCTACTGTGATGACTGGATACAACGTTTGTCACGTGTTTGTGTCCAGGGACATTCTACTCCCTTTGTTTGGAATCCAATCCCCTCTTCCTGCCCTGTCCAAGTTCTGCTACTTCTTGGGCGTGTGTTTCCCGTGGCATCGCCCCCCTGGGGGGGGTCCTTCCTGATGACCCCCCCCGCTAAGAGCGCCCCAAAGGTCTGCAGCGAGCATACATGGTCCATGCGGTGAAACTTAATCTACTGACTTGCGTATCCCCACTGGAGCATGACCTCCTTCATGGAGCCTCCCGCGGCCGGCCCGGCTCCTGCATCACACCTGCGGGGGCAGGGGATGCACAATGGCAGCCTACTTAACGAAGAAAGGCAGGAAGATGATATTAACTACCAGCTTCCATGATTAAAAGTGGCCACTGGTCTTGTTTCAGAGTCGCACATCATGGCAGATCACCGCTATTATTGTCAAGATGAGTGAGACTAGTAAACGTCAAAATAAAGTTATGTCCTTTGTCATATTTACTGGACTTCTGAAGACTGACCCAAATTCAAAGTTCTGCTAACATTCCATGAAACCCTGCTTCTGTGCCGTTAATTCTTAACCGACAGTATATTGGGGGCGGCGCAATATTAATATGAGTCTCAGGGGTCACCCACGCCGACATCTCTACCTGTTTCAATCCCTAATTCCGTCCAACAGACAACATGCTCAACAGAGCTGCATCCTGGCGCCACGTCACATGAGCTCACGCTGCGCCCTGACGTTGCACCACATACAACGCGACACTGCATACAAATCACTACCTCAAAAACAGTTACACAAAAATTGCTATCCATCCAAGAAAGGAAAATGAGCTTCACTCAGCAGACCTGTTTAAAATGAGGGAGACTGACTCATTCTTCTGGTTCTTCTGGAATTCTAATATTGCTTTTTTGATTAATTGAAAAGAGGTCAATAAAATAGATCTGAGATGGGAGGCCATTTACTTATGAATATAACGATCCATAACAAAACTGATCAATTTAAAATATCAATTATATAACATATTTATAGATGACACACTAATATAAAATATGTAATTTTATATTTAAATATATAACTATAATGAATTAAATATATTTAAATGTATCCATTTATAACAGGATATAAAATTTAATAGCAATTTTAATAATTACTTTTAATTATATATCTAAAAATTGGCATGGAAAATGTTTCAATAAAGTTTTCTTTCTTATTAATTTTGGTGACCCTGNCCTCTCTTCTGTTAAGCAGTTAGTAACATATAAACAAAGCTCTTGTGCTCTTTGGACACAAGATATTCAATACATACTTTCCAGAATAGTAATCCCTAAAAATTCTGAAATTTATCAAAATATCAAGGTTTTCACCAAGAGTTCAGAAACTCCTATCTCAAAACACATGCATTTAACTGTTACAAAATTACCACTGAGGGTAGGCAAATATTTCCCCAAAAGATAGTAAAACTGTAAGTGCTCTATTTTTATGGTTTATAAATAAAAAAAAAGCAGGGAAAAATAAAAGCAGAGATTTGACAGATGGTAGACTAGGTCAGAACGGTTATTCTATTATCCACCATGTTAGTATGAAATATTATTTTCTTTTGTCCTTTAAGATAGATTAGTCAAAAGTCAAAGGTAAAACTAACATAAATATGCTTGGAATAAAGTATGAGATGTTTCCCAAATAATAAATGATCTCCATATGAAAGAAAAGCTATAAGTTGCCACGGCTTCTTCAACTAGATGTTTCACATGTTCATTGCAGGGTTTCCCAAGAAGAGGATTAGGTAACACTAAAAAAATGACTCTCTCACAGTCAAGGATGGCACTCAAGCTGGTTAAAGTCACAGAATCTTTATATATGATGCGCTATCTGATCATCTTTTATGGTCATTAAAGAGGAAACAGAATCATCTCAGTGTAAGGTGTTTATAAATGTATGTATGAAACTCATTCAGATTTTAATAACTCAGTAATGCATAATTACAAGGACTGAAGGCAGGATTCAGTCAAGAATCATTAAAACCTGTGAAAAACACTAACAGTTGAGTTGTTCTTCCTTACTTTTGACTAAACAAGATCTATAGCAAATTAGAACATATAAGGTAGGCAAAGAGAGAAGAAAATAAATACGTCTCTTGAACCAGCACTGCCATATCCACAGGAACAGGTCCTTATTACTAAATTTTAGAGACACATATTGAGAGAAACTTGGTAGGTAGGAAATTACAGGTAGAAATATAATTCTGAAGTCATAAAATATTCCATAATGGAAGACGTTGCAAGATAATCTCAGCATGGACAACATTTGCTTTTATAATATGATCTATGTTAAGGTGATTTTAAAAATCAATTTAAAAATTCATAAGATGATTTTACTCTCCTGTTGCTATATAGCGTTATTATACAATCTTTCATCCAGAGATTATTCTATGAGAGTCTATTCCAGCACAAACGTTCTTTCAGGTCACTAGACTCCAAAGACAGAACAAAATCCATCTTCCAAACAGTATATTTGTACAGGCCATTCCCAACATGACCCCCAATGTGCAGGCAAAATTCAACCACATCTTGCACACGCTTCTGCCCCACAGACCAGGGAGCTTTGCTACATGCACCTCACCTAACACAGGCAACGTATGTTTAATGAGTTCAACTCATGCTCCTGTTAAGAGCTATTCACAGAAGATTTGGTCTTATTCTAAAAATTGAGCACCAAAAAATATGATTCTGTGCAAATCCCTTCTACCATATCTTCACCTTAAAAACAGGTTTCATAGTTTAAAAATGCAGTGAATAAGCTATCTAACACTCAATTTCTTTATAAAAAGGAATCATGCTCATGAAAAAAATTATAACTTGAAATAACCATTTCATTAAAATGACAAATAGTTTTCATACCTAAAGTTAACATGACTAAAGCAAACATATATATATTATAATATATATGTATATATATCTGGGGCACCGGGCACCAACCTGGTATCGGCTGAGGTGCTAGCACCAGTGTGGGGAGAGGCCTGGAGGCAGGAGCTGGTCTGGACAGAGACATCGCCATTTGATTTGCCAACAAATGAGGCTTTTCATGCCCATGGAACAACCTTGATTCCTCAGGATAGATCCATGTTGAGTCCAGAGCAAAGGAATTATTAAAAAAGATCTGTCCAAAAATAAAGCAAGCAAACATTTAAGACAAGACACATGGTAAAAGCTAAACACTGCTATAAAATATTTCTCATTCTTACATTGATCAAAAATTGGAGATTCCATAAGTGTGAACCCTGTAAAAGCATCATGCTAAAACTTAAAGGTCCATGAGGCTCTGATACCAGTCACCTCCTGGATAAAGTCTTCTGGGCTGGTCTTCAGCTATTGACTTGGCTCATTCAGACTAGCAGCCAGTTTACAGATTGAAGAATCCGCCCAGTGAGGTAAACAGTCCGTCAAAGAGCAAGTCATCATATTACTTGCATTTAGGTTTCAAGTAAACACAGTGTGGCCATTAAGTTTGGATCCAAAAGCCAAGATAGATCACCAGAAATATGGACACTCAAAGCAATAACAGCGAGAAAAGCTCACTTTTAAAATGCATACTTAAATTATATAATGTTTAAGGCTAGGTTTTGATCAACGGTTATGGATTTAATAACTGAAAACTTCTAGAAATAGATTCTGATCGGAAGTAGAAATTTCATATTGTTCTATGAAATCCACATTTTTAAGTTAAAACAGAAGGACCCCCACCTCTGCCGGTGCTTTTGAACAGACCGATCTTATTCTGAAAATGTTTCTCTCTTGGCCATAGATATCACAATCAAAAAATGCACGGTGTTTTCTGCTGTTATGGTAAGACCCAACAAATTAGTAATTAAAGGTCCCTTTATCTAATTAAACTACTTGCATTTTACCTTACAGTTAGGTATCCCTTTGTCTATCCAACTTTTCCCAATAGTAGGTGGAAGAGCAGATGGGCAGACGTGTGGGAAAATGGGTACCAACCCCACAGAGGAAGAAGAGGTCAGTCCTAGGGATGGAGATGGACCACCAAGCAGCCACTGAAACCCAAGACAAGAGAGGGGGGCGCTCATCAGTCTAAACAGATCAACGAGGTTGTACCGCAAGAGGCTGCGAAAGCTGCTTTTAAAAAAGAATTTTAAAATGTATGTATTTGATTAGGAGAGAAATTCCCTCCTTCAACAATGAAGGAGACTACAAATGTTCACAAATTTTTAAAAATTTATAAAAGTTTTCATATTTGAATCATCACAAAGCATCGCCAACATTGCATTCTTCCACACTGAAAAAGAATCTCTAAGCACAAATCCATAAGAATATGGTAAGAAATGGGTTTCTGCCTTGAGATACTGAGAAACCACAATGGAAAGATGAAATGCTGGGCATTCCTCTGATAATTCTTGAATTCTTTTCATAAGCGAGCAAGAAGTTATACTTTATGATAATCTTTTCAATACAACATGTTGTATTAATTATACATATCATTTAAAATGCCAACACAACTAATATTTTCAAAATAAAATCAGCTAAGGTGTTAAGATTCAAAGTTTCCCAAGGTTCACAAATGCAAACACATTCCAAGGCAAAGAAAAGGTAAGTGAGCTTATCACATAACTGAAAATCCCAACCCACAGAATAAAATAGCAAACATTGAAAGGGGGCAGACAATTTAGAAGACAGTCTCCCTGATCCAAGTAACTGAATCTTCATCAGTGGAGAGCTAATAAGATCATTGCTCAGTGGTATGGAACAATTCCGTACCTATTTGTTTTAAGATCATAAAAGCATTTTTGATTTTCCTGTTACGTGAAAATATTCTTCTGGTTCTACATATTGTTATTTAACAGAAAATAGCACAAAAATATCTAAAAGATAAGAGTCTTGGATTTTTCTTTTTAAATTTACATGCACACACATAAATGCAGTGTTCTATACAGAAAAATATTGTAGTTCCTTGACATTATATACCTCTAGTGGTAGCACTCTGATATAACAATCCCTTCAAAACATGGAAAAAGCTACCAACGTTTTATTCAATAAAAACCAATATGAACTGCATCACACATCGAAATGTGATATCCAGTACCGCATATGTGATGTATCATTAAGTCTAAGGATCAAATTAGGAGGAGTTTAATAACATCTTTTAGAAAAGCTCACAAGATAATATTGGAATTAAATTAATTAAATGATGTATTCTAACACACCACTCATTTGAATATGCTAATGAAGGCAATCTTTGGAATAAAATACATGCTATTCCCTGATTTAAATGCATCTGCATAGTTAGATAGCAAACAATGGGTCCTGCCAAAACCAGGCTGCCTCGCTCTGTTGCACCATTAATCAAAGGCACAGTCACTTTTTCGTTTTTATTCCAAGCTTTAAACCCCAAACTCTTCTAAAGTGCAGTACGGCATTAGCTAATCTGGTGGACTCAGGCTGACCTAGCTAGGGTGGGTGGGGAGATCACCGGTAATGTTTCTCAATATTAAAGGCAGGATTTCCTTGCCGGCTTCCATTGGTCTGAATTCTCTTAAGCATTGTCCTGAGTCCATGTTCCAAAAACAAAAAAAAAAAAAAAAACCCAGATCAGAATCAGAAATAGCTATTGATTCCCAGCTTGCTTTTCAAGTCTGGCAGAGACTGTAAAAGTATTAACTTCTCTGCGATAAGTCGGCCCGGTTCCCGCTGCAGCGGCGGCGGCGACTTCAGCACCGCGCTCTGGACAGCGACCCGGGCCCCGGGAANCGCCCAACGGAGGCCAAGGCGGCGGTGGAGCCCGGCTCTTCCCGCCGCTGGCAGAGCTGGGGGCGCGGGCAGGCACCGCGCGGGCTGCCCTCTGCCCGGGGTCTCAGGTCTCAGCCCACCCCCACCCCCAGAGGGGATGCTGGTCGCGGACCCGACGTCCCGCAGGCATCCATCGCCACAGGGGGCGAGTAAATTTCTCTCTCGGGAAAATCTGCCCAACGTTTCCCTGAGCCCCCAGCAGGTCCTCTGCCCCGCGGCCTGTGCCCCACGCCCCGCTAGCTCCGTTGCGACGCAGCAGGCGGGTCGCCTCCGGGCCTTTGCACAGGATGGCCCCGTGGTCGGACTGTGAGCTGGTTCTGGATTCCCCCAGGCACAGGACTGTGCGTTTACCCACCGCAAGCGGCTTCTGCCGAGCACTCTTAGCCGCCTGGGGCTGAGGACGGACCCCTTCTCCGAGGACCCTCGCTCAGCCCAGAGCACAGCCTATGCCTGCAGAGCGAGCAGGTACGGCGCCGGTCACACGCATCACCGCCAGGCGGCGCGACCGAGCCGCTCGAGCCCAGCTCCTGCTGCAGACCCTGGTCCCTTGGAGCGCCATCAGCGTCACCTCCGTCACCTCCGTGTGCTCCTGGCCCACAATAGCAGCTCGGAGACCTGGCCAGGCCCTGGGGTCTCGTGTGCAAATAAGTCCTTAGGTCGCTGAGCCGGAGAAGCCCACCTGCAGTCAGCAGAGCCCAGGCTTCTTTGCAGCGTTTGATGAAGGGGCTTCCTGCCTCCTAAAGCCGAAAGGGGGTTTGTCTTAGGATGTATGCACTGGGGCGCTTGTCTGGAAGGCTCACCGTGCCCTGGGGGGGCAGCATGCACCCGCCCANCTCTGAACGGGCGGCCACATCCCCCTGAGAGAAGGTGGGGCACCAGGGTGCCTTCAGTTTGCTTCTAGCCGTGCGTGCTCATCCTAATTTGCTTAATTTCCTCCTGGCCTGGCATGATTCCTTGTAGATCTGGGCATATGCTAATTTACATAGCTGGCATCCCGTACTTTCCTCCATGCAAACCGGTTTTCAATTAGCAACTTTAGCTTTCTCTTTGATGCAAAAGTACTGGCAAGATTTTGTTTTTTCTCACCTAAAATCAGATAGCTCTGCAGATTAGAGTCTGTTACTATTCAGCTTAAGCCCTTAATTCATGTGCATATATTTGTACGCGCAAGCACACGTGATGCTGAGGGTCACGGCCACACTAAGCTTTTGAGGGCAGGCGTCTTTAGGCTGATGTGGACCTCCTAAGGTCACTCCTTCGTCACTCGGGCTAGAGACCGGGGACCGCTGGTGGCAATGCCCAGCTTGCTTGCTTCTGGGTAAGCACAGGGCTACGTGCACTGACCCCAAGTGCCCGGGAAGGCAGGGTTGGGCCATCTGTGTGTGCTTCAGCAAGCCCTGGGGAGGAGTCTCACCCCTTCCTACGCAGCACTGCCCTTGGAGTGGTTCTATGGAAGTCAGCTTTTGTCACCTGCTGTTTATCCCCTCCCTGGGGACTCCAGTGCTCTGAGCGCACGGTGCCTGGGGCGACTGCTTGGCTCTGAATGAGAGCTAGAAAATCACAAGTAACTGTTCACTCACATAAGCTCAAAGTAGTCCAATCTCTTTTGCCACTTCCTGCCATGGGCTTCACGGTATTCGCTCATTACAACGCTTTGAATTTTTCCCTGTACCGTGCGCAGTTCTGGCGACAACGCGGATGCAGAGTGATTTCCACTAATACACGAGTGGATCTGATGGGCGATACGCCCACTTCTGGCTCTTGTCTCACTCAGCCTCATCCCAGGGTCTCCCCCACACCTCACTCAACCCAGGAACAACCCTAAACCTTCGGAGACAGTAGAGGCTTCCCTCATAGACACTCTAATCCCAGTGGGGATGGAAAGGACTCTTTTCAAGCAGGAAGCCCTGTTTTCCTTGAGGACCAGAAATCAAGGAGCCGCCCGTCTGCAGGTGGAGGCTCTGTGCCAGGAAGATCCTGCACTAGTGGTGAACAGGCCTGCTTGCGTGGCAGTGCCCCGGCGGGTCAGCCCTGAGCAGGGCACGTGGCTAGCACCCCACAGATCCAGGTCGGTTCTCCTCTCAGCGAGGCATTTTCTTTATAAAAGGTTTTATACACTAGCGTCAAGGTCTCCTAACCAGTAAAAGCAGCTTTAAGCCTGTGCAGTTCTGGGAACCAGAAACTTCCAGCTGGGACCGACCAGGAAGAGGACAGCCTCACCATGAGAAAACATGCCGATTATTGCTATATGCTAATGAGTTCTGGATCCTTTATCACCTGTCAGGGAAAAAATAACATAGGGGGTTAGGGAGAGAGCAATGAGATAAGATTTGCAGGCTATAAAAGTTTTCCTTTTTATTCCATTTTCCTCTTTTTTCCTAAGTAAAATGTAATAGAATCCAAAAAATGAGAAAGACAAAAATGCTGCCTTCCAGACCTGCAGAGTTAAAATAAGCCCCTGAAGAATGGGAGGGGGGCGGAGCACCGAGATGTCACCCCAGCCACGCCCCACCCCGCCTGCCGCCCACACCACCGGGACATCTGCACAAAGCAAACACAGACGCCTCCTCGCCCTTCCCTCCCCAACACTCACAAACTGTGACGTGAGGAGGTCCTGGGCCAGAGCCCGCAAAGCCACCGCCACAGCGGGAGCAACAACTGGCAACGTGGCGCTTGACTCATTGTGAGGTCAGAAGAAGCAGCTTCCGGGGCACGTGGGGGGCTCAGTCAGTTAAGCGTCCGACTTCGGCTCAGGTCATGATCTCGCGGTTCGTGGGTTCGAGCCCCGCTCGGGCTCTGTGCTGACAGCTCAGAGCCCAGAGCCTGCTTCCGAGTCTGTGTCTCCCTCTCTCTCTGACCATCCCCTGCTCATGCTGTCTCTCTCTCTCAGAAATAAATTTAAAAAAAAAAAAAACATTAAAAGAAGAAGCAGCTTCCAAGCTAAGTTCTGGGGAATGTGGGAGACTATGCAGCTGAGCACCTCTCCTGGAGGTGAGGACTTCAGGGTGACCAGCAGCGAGGGGAAGGTGGCCTCCACCAGGATGGCCCTGAAGCCTCTGGGAAACGGGGAAGATGCACCGTGTCACAACTGGAAACGCACTCAGGAGCTGGGGAGCAACGTCCTGGATGGGAGGCAGGATCGGATCAGCCTGTGAACAGAGGGTGAGAGCTGTCCATGGTCCCCGGGGTCAGGGATGGGGTGGATCACCCCAGGTGATAGTGCATCGTGTGTGTATATCACATAGTATGCATCCTATAATACTGCATTCCATATTAAGTTGCATTTTTTAACAAAATAGTTTTAACTCACCTTATGCTATATAAAACTTTAAATTTTATGTTTCGCCTAATGTCATAGCATGAGCATCCCTCCACATTATTAAAAATTCTTAGAGGAGCGCACTTATCAATAGCAGAGCATATCCCTCACTGAGGATGATTAGGAGTTAAGGTGCCCTAATGGGAATTCAGTAGCCAACACAACTCTGCCTGTGTTTCATTTTGTAGTTATAAAACTCTATCATCTATCTATCTATCTATCTATCTATCTATCTATCATTAGGAGTTAAGGTGCCCTAATGGGAATTCAGTAGCCAACACAACTCTGCCTGTGTTTCATTTTGTAGTTATAAAACTCTATCATCTATCTATCTATCTATCTATCTATCTATCTATCTATCTGTCTGTCTGTCTACCTTCCTACCTACCTATCCATCCATCCATGCATTCACCCATGACATACATAAAGTGTTCCAGATAACGGAGAGTGTAGAAGTCTATGGGACAGAGTGAGGTGTCTGTGAAGCCAGAGCCCTGGGCAGTTGCTGCCTGGATTCTCCACACAAAGCGAGAACCGTGTTCTTCTCTCTGTGCTCACAGCCTCCGCCCTCCCCGAAGGCACGTCTCCAGGTCCACACTGACCCTGGGTCATGGCACATGTGCACTCTTGGCCCAGCTCAGTGGAAAGGCCAGGGATGGCAGAGGCCAAATGCTCTTCTGTTTTCTGTCCCTCAGCACCCAGTGAACAGAAGATCCATCCGGAAGCTCCATTCCTGAGCCTGCACTGGGCGAGGAGACAGATCTGCTACATGGTGGTGTCCCAGCCAACACCCAGTGACACAGCCAGGCCATCTGCCAAGCCACACGCCAGATGTGTCCACCCACAGGGGAGACTTCCTGAGATCCACAGCGAGGCAGCCTGGGTGCTGAGCTTCAGAGAATGACAGAGAGAGAGACAGTTGTCCCTCACAAAGTGACAGCCCCAAACACGTGCTCGTAAAAAGCAGAAGACCCTGGGCAGGGGTGCAGGAGCCCCTCCGTGCTCTGAGTGCATTCCTCCCTCCTTCCTTTCTTTCTGCTTTTCAGACAAGAATGACCAGAGAGGGCAGGGAGGTCAGGGACAGATGGACGGGAGAGCTCCCGGCCGTGCTGGGGGGTCTCAGTGTCCTCGGAGCTCCCGGCCCCTTCCTGTGCCTTTTGATGTTCCCCCACCACCCGGCAGCGCCAGCTGCTGGGTGAGGAGCGGGGGGTCTACTTTCTGAGAACGTGGTCGACTGGGCCCTTATGAAGAGGAGGGAGGAGACCCACAGTGCAACGAATTCACACAAGCCATACGATTTATCCGCCTTGTTCTTGGCACACATCTGTTGGCACAGTGCGTGGGATTTGGAGACTCAAGATTGCTGGCACCTGCGCTACGAAGCCCGACCAGACAGCTAGAAAGCTGCCGTGACGCGTGCTAGGCAGACCCACATGTCGCCAACATTTGTGCTTAGGTGTGGTTGTATTTTGTTCTCTCAGAACACGTTGACCTCACGCCAGAGGAAGCACTGTGTTAACCCTGCTCTGATCTGTCCCGCGTGAAATCCCTGGATTTCCTAACGAGGTCGGAGAAGGGGGGTGGGGAGCCCCAGCCTCTACGTCCCTGCGGAGAGGCATGCGGCCGCCACTCGGTGTAATTGCCCTGTGGCGTTGCCGCATGCTGCTGTCAGAGGGGCCACGGCTGGGAAACGTGTTAGAACACTTCTGCTAATTGGAAATTACTCAGGAGGAGAAGCAGTGTGATCTGAACTGGGAAGGACGTAGAGTGTCGAGTGCGTTTTTCACAGTCTGACTATTTTGGGGCATAACCAGCAGCTCAAGGTACCAGGAGGTCAAGGGGAAGCCTGTCATCCACCTCCAAGTGGGTGAGACGCTTCGGCAATTAGCGCAATTAGCGCACCGAAGGTGGGTCGTTCCCCTGTGCAGCTAACCAGCCGCCTCTGTTCACAGGGCTCACTTTGCAGATTCCAACCAGGTTCAAGTTAGCGCAGACTGCAAAGCACAGGGTCAGAATTCACAGCACAGTCCAGAACACATGTCTTTAGAGGCAGCGGAACAAGATTCCGGGGAAGCCGAGGGTCTGCACCGCTCCTGGCGGCTCGGCTCCTGCCTGCCGCGCGCCCGAGCCGACCGGAATTCTAAAGATCCAGAGCCTTCGCTCTACCAGCAGCGTCCAAGCTGCCCAAACACCCTGACCACCACACAGGCTCGCTGTGTGCCGTGACCGCGGGCGTGTGGGTACAGCCGGCCCTGCGAGCTGTGCGCCGAGCTCAGAGCACAAAGCCTAAGGGCGGAAGTGGGCATCTTCAGGTCAGGCTGGGGAGTCTGTCCGTCCTTAGCCTCTGTGCCTGATTCCACTCTTCCCTTCTCCTCTGAAGCGTCTGGGCCCAGCAGCCTTTCTGCACAAGTGTTTGGTTTCATCCAGCAGCTCTCACTCCCGAGAAATGACAGCTCTGAACTCAGTGACCACAATCCTTCAAACCCAAATTCCCTCTTCTCTTCTCGATAATAAATTACATTTCCACTGAAAATAATCGAGGATACGACTAAATGGGCTCCCTGCACCGTTGATTGTCTTAATATTTTTCACCTTGATAAAATATTCTTAGGGCAAGAAAAAAAATAGAATTTCATAGAAAATCGTCTGTTTTTTTTTCTTCCCTGAACCATTAACTTAAGTAATTCTGTGCATTCAGCAAATTCTGCCACTTAACCTTTTCTCTGACTTTTCCAACTCATTAATAAATATATTGAAATATACTTGCTTTGGGACTAATCTCTGGGGCATCTGACTTCTGACCTTTTGCCCATGTTCAGAATTAGACAGGGCAGAAGTCTGGAGTATTTAAGGAGCTAAGTGGTAAAACAGAGGCACAAACATGAGGTCCCCGGGCCCCAAGAGTGAGGTTTTCACGGGGGTGCTGGGGGAGGGCCAGAGGGCCGTGCTGCTCTGCTGCGGCAAGGTCACACAGGTGGGGGTGACTCAACGGAGGGGCAGACCTGCCACCGTGTGGACCTTCCCACAAGACGTCCACCAGGGCCCGGCCCCCCAAGTCCCCTCAGCAGGTCGTAAAGATTCTGTTCCTCCAGGCGTCTCCCCTCCCCCCGACCCGGCCAGCCCGAGACGCCTGTGTCCACGTGTGAGACCGGTTAGGATGGAGTCGGCAGTCTGCCCCGGGGCCGTGTGACTTTGGACAAGTTCTGCCACCTGCTCAGACTCAGGTTCCCCAGAGGGAAGCCAGGGGCAAGTCACACACTTGGCGGGGCTCCCGCGGAGGCAAGACGAGCAAGAGGGGAAGGGGGTGTTTGCCAGGGGCCGGTAACGTCCGCGGGTTTCGTTTCCACTGTCGTCGTCTGTGCAGCAGCGCATGCACGGCGCCTCAGCTCCCGTGTCCCAGCTGTGTCCCCTCTGCCCGGACGGTGCCTGCGCCGGGGGCTCAGTGAGAAAACACGCGTCTCTTCGCCCGCCCCAGCTGCTGCGGCAGAACACGCTCTCTTCTCGGGGCCCGGAGGCAGCCCGGGGCGGGGACGCCCGGAGCCGCAGCAGCTGTGTCGCCCCACCCGAGGAGGCAGGCGGCGGGAGGAAGCAGGCTCCCCGCACTCGCACTCGTACCAGGACACCAAGCGCATCCGGCGCCCCGACCGTGACCTCAGCAAACGAAGCCCCTCCCAAATGCCTCCCCTCCAAACCTCACCCCCGGGGGTAGGATTCCAGCGCGGGAACGTGGGGGCAGCGGGGACAGGCCCTGAGGCGTCACAGCCTGCGCGCAGACAACTCCCTGACCTCCAGTCCACAATAGAACAAGACGCGCCGGGCGCCGGGGCCCTGTGGTCAGGGGGACCCTGTCCAGAGCCTCTCTGGACTCCCGACAGCAAAGCGGGCTCAGAGGGCCGCCCACCCCGAGCCCCGGACTCGGACGCGGACGCCCTGGCCGCTGCCTCGGCCGGGCCACGCGGGGAGGGCCTGCCCCACCAGCCCTCTGGGGCGTCAGAAGGGACACCTTCCACCGCAGTCCGAGAAAAAAGCAAAATAAGAACAACAAAATAAATAGCCCTGAACAAGGGAGGAGAGTGAAGCGCACGGGGCCCCACAGCCTTCATCCCAGGAGGAGCCGTCTTCTCACAGGACCAGGCCGGGCGCGCACGCCAGAGCCAAGCCAGCCGGATGCAGGACCTTCTAGATGCTGCTGCAGGCTCGGCCTTGGGGCCTCGGGGCAGCGGGGGGCCACGCGCACTGGGCTCCCAAGCCCTCCCGGGACGGCGGGGCTCCAACAGCCCCACACCCCCCAGGCCCCGCGGCCGCCCCTCGGCAGTTCAGGGCCGGGCTCCTGGTCCCAGCGCCCTCGCTCTTTCTCCCGTCAGCAAGGAGGCGACTCCTGACAGACGGACAGACTGGCCTGGGGAGGGAGGAGGCTGTCACACAGGGTTGCCAGAGCCTCAGTGAGAGCAGCCCCTGGGCCCAGCTGCACAGACTGGGGTTTCTTCTGAGGGGCTCCCGTTTCTCCCTCCCTCCCTCCCTCAGCCTCTCCCCTCCTTGCTCTCTCTCTGACCAAGGGAACTGTTTGCATTTGCAGAAGGTAAGTGCTCACCTGAAGTGAGGCCCAGCGCACGGCACTGCGGCCCAGGGCTGACGTCACAGGGCCTGCGGCCCCGGCGCAGACGTCAGATCCGCCAGAGCAGGGGCGGCGGGGGCCGGCCCGCCGCAGGGCGAGGCCGCATGGCTTGTCCGGCTTGTCATGGTAAAATCCTGAGCGCCAGCACCACACCGTCCTGCTCAGCTGCCTCCGATGCCTCGACCGCCTGCCCAGACGTGGTGGGTCAGCGAGCTGGCGGGGCCTGAGCCGGCCGCACCCCTGACTGTGCAAGGCCCCTGCTCCTCCTTCCCGGGACAGGAGAGAGCATTTCCTGCCCCCCGACACCCGCAGTCTCCAAGGCCCGTCCCCCTTCCCTGTGCGGCTCCGTTTGACGGCCGCCGAGGAGCAGTTTCGCACAACCAGGCCCCTGGCCTGCAGCTCTGTCCCAGGGCCGCCGGGCCGCCCCTCGTCCTTCCTCCCGCGATGGATGGAAACACCACCCTCCTCATCACTGGCGCCCGCGCACTGTCCGCTCGGAACAGCCTGTGTGGGGCACTCCCTGTGGGGGTGGGTGGGGGACAGGGCGCGGCCGGCCCCGTGTCTTCCTCACCCCTGCCCTCTGCGGCCAGACTCTCTAGACCCTAAGCGTGTTCGCGCCACGTTCTTGGAGCCAGAGCACGGCGGCCGGCGCTCCCGCATGCACCTGGGGGAGAAGGCTCGTAAGCTGTACGTCGTGAACAAAGTTCTGGTGCGACACACGGAAAAAACGTATGATTGAAACTGCTGGAAACAAACAAGTAGAGAAAATGCTCAGGGGCCCGAAATGACAAGAAAACCCAAAATGGAGCCGTGACAAAGCAGGTGGCATTCACTGTCCGCGGGGACGTCCGCGCCCCTTGCACTGTCACTAGGAGGCCACGCAGGGGTGGCAGGGACCGCATGTCATGCTGTGACCCCAGGAGTCGTGACGGCCCCCGCGGGAGCCAGGAAGAGCGTCCACAAAGGGGACCCAGACTGTCCTCACACGGGCGTGGAGTCAGAGCTCACACCACCCGGGCACAGAAAAATGTTTGAAGTGGTCCGTGAAGGGAGGTGGCCCCAGGCACCTGGCAGTGAGGAGGACGAGCCTCTGGAAGAAGACGGCTACGTCCAGTCCCCGGAGATAAGCCTCAGAAGGACATCAAAGGCACACGTCGGACGAGAACCTCCGGGAAAGAGTCATCATCACTTGGTTTCGAGGCGAAGAAATTAAAACGGAAGAATCAGACCCCAAGACGAAAGTGTAAGAATTACTGGACCCAGAATATAAAATGCATGTTCTCGACACATTTAAATAAAATTTAAATATTTTAGCTCACTCTGTAGAAACTTTTTAAAATAATGTCCTGGGGCACCTGGGTGGCTCAGTTGGTTAAGTGTCCAACTTTAGCTCAGGTCATGATCTCATGGCTCGTGGGTTCAAGGCCCGCGTCGGGCTCTGTGCTGACAGCTCAGAGCCTGGAGCCTGTTTCAGATTCTTTGTCTCCCTCTCTCTGTGACCCTCCCTCGCTGGGGCTCTGTCTCTCTCCCTCTGTCTCTCAAGAATAAGTAAACATTAAAAATAATTTTTTTAAAAAAAACCTAATGTCCTAAAGTTCCAGCTAAAGAATGAGATTATGAAAAACAACTAGGTAAATTTTTAAATTAATGTAATGATCCTGGTAGAGAAAAACTCAGTGTCTCTGGCGTGTGGATTAAGAAGCACAGTAGACACCACTGAGGAGAGAAACAACCCGAGAGAGGAGGCCAGGGGGTGAGTGCAGGCCGTGGAGGTTCAGAGGATATAGTGTGTGTTTAGTAAGAGTTCTGGAAAGTGACAGAAGGAAGAGAAGAGAGGGCAGGCAATACTCAGGGATAATGGTCACTTTCCAGAGCTTATGGGAATCAGTTCCCAGCCTCTGGACGTGCGACAGATCCCAGCACATTTTCTACGTGTGTGGCCGTCACCGAGGAGGCCCCGGGCAAGTGCTGACGGCTGCGGGGCCGCAGGACTGACAGCAGCTTCCGGAGTACGGATGCAGCTACATTTCATGCAGCCGCACAGGCAGGGTGGGGAATGTACACACGGCACCAGCCACACGCTCTGTGAGTCAAGACAGCACTACTGCCTTCCCTTTTTTTAAAATTTTTTTTTTAATGTTTTTTATTTATTTCTGAGAGAGAGAGAGAGACAGCGTGAGCAGGGGAGGGTCAGAGAGAGAGGGAGACACAGAATCTGAAGCAGCTCCAGGCTCTGAGCTGTCAGCACAGAGCCCGACGCGGGGCTCGACCCCACAAACCGTGAGATCATGACCTGAGCCAAAGTCTGAGGCTTAACCGACTGAGCCCCCCAGGCGCCCCCACTACTGCCTTCTCACGTCAGGAGATATGATGTTGGCCAGGAGTGATGCAACTGGCAATGGGAGCATCCCCGGACCTGACCAGGATGAGGTGGTGTCTCCACACGACCGAGGATCTTCACGGGTGCTGGTTAGAGAACACGCCAACACGTGTGTCCTTCTGGTCTACCCGCTGTTCTGAATCTTCATGGATTAATCGCAACACCTCAATGGATCCCATAGATTATCTAATGCATTTTAAAATCAAGGTACTTGCATAGACAAGACCCCATGTAAAATATTTGCCCGAGGCCCCACAAGCACGAGGGGCAGCCTGCATGTGAACAGCAACCGGAAGAAAGTGGCTGTAGGTACACGGATACCGAAGAAAACTTGGAGACAAGTAATATGATCAAAAGGTGCAGCAAATAATGAATAACAAGACAGAACATTTCCAAATGTGTACGTACCTAGCAACGGAAACCCGGAATACATAAAATAAATATTAGCAGATTTTTTAAATAGACAACTTAGTAATCATCATAGGGAAATCTTAGCAGCTGATAGAAAGCCAGGTGAGTATGGAAATCAGCAAGGTGCATAAGAAATGAACAAGATGACGATGTTTGCCTCTTTGGTAAATACAGAACATGGGGGCCCAACATCCGTGGACGACAAAGGCAAGGGCAGAATAAAGCTTTGTGTAAATTGATAAAACCTGAGAGCATTTATCCAACAGACTCTCACTATGGGGAGTACAGAGTGGTTCTGAATAGAGAAAGAAAGCGGTCCCAGGAGGAAGGTCAAGCCAGCAAGAACAGTAAGCAGAGAAAGCAGTAGACGTGTGCATAAAATATACACCTGCACCCACCTGCTGGAGGTAAAAATCAAGTTAGGAATACCATACTCGACAAAAAACAAAAACACATAAATCTGGAAAGAAATAAAGATACTAAATTTTAACCTTGTTAAATGAAATATGCATGTTAGAATTTCCAGAGCAAATACTAAAAGTATAAAAATAGAGTTTGGCAAGCTTTTAAAAATCAATGTATAAAAAAGTTATTTGCATTTCCATAATACATGCAATTGGAACATAAAACTTAAAAAGATGTAATATTTAAAATAGTAATAAAAATGATGAGATTCCTGAGAGTAATCTAACAGAAAATGTGTAATTTCTTTATGGATATAACTTTGTTGAGACATTGAGAAAAATCTTAAAGAGTGGATAAAATATATATACAGATATGAAGACTCAATATTTTAAAGCTGTTCCATCCTTCCCAATTTGATATATAATTTTAACATAATCAAAATAATCAAAAGTTGTTTTTTAATAGAACTTGAGATGCTAATCCTCAAATGCATCTATAAGCACAGGGTTAAGAATAACCAGATGTGGGACACCTGGGTGGCTGCTGGTCAAGCATCCAGCTCTTGATTTTGGCTCAGGGTTGGTGAGACTGAGCCCCGCATCTGGCTCTGTGCTGACTGTGGAGCTTGCTTGGGATTCTCTCTCTCTCTCTCTCTCTCTCTCTCTCTCTCTCTCTCTCTCCCCTGCCCCACCCCACCCCCAAAATAAATAAGCATTTTAAAAAAGAATAGCCAGACATAAGGAGCCATTCAATAAGGGAAACTACTCAAAGTTCTTTTCAACAAATGACGTTGGAAGTCCTGGATAAAAGTATGAAACACAACAAAACAAAATTTAAACTTTTGCTCTTCAGAAGACACCACTAGGAAAAGTTTAAAAACATTCCACAAACCAGGAGAAACAAAATTCATAGCACATATATCTGACAAATGATGCAGAAACTATAAAGAATACCTGGCCTATATAAAGAAGGTCTGTGCATTAATGACTAACAGTTCAATAGAAAAGGTGACTAGACATTTTATTAAACCCATGGCTGATACCCATGAATGTCAGCAAGCTCTGAAAAGTCACCAAACATCGTTCATCACAGGGAAAAATGCAAATGAAAACCCACGGGAGACACACCGCACACATCCCCGGGATGGCTACTATTAACACATGAACAAAACTGACCATTGTAAGCACCATGAGGCTGTGGGGGGTGGGGGGTGGGCAGAACCCACACACTGCCGACGAGAATGCTGATGGCCCCGCCAGCGTGGAATTCTGTGGGCCGGTTTCTTTCCATGTTAACCTTGGTCACGTGACCCACAATTTCATTCTGCAATACAACAAACGCGCGCCAGATGACTTGTACCACAGGCCTTGGCAGATGTAGTCGGACCTGCCCCGGATTGGAGACTTCCCAAATGTCCATCAACAGCCGCCCACAGATCTGGGCACATTCAGACAGCGAGTTACGGCTCAGCGACAAAGTAGTGAAAGTTCTGCACCACTGATTAACACTGAAAACATTACGTCGGCTAGAAGAAGCCAGACCTAAGCGAATACATACTTAATTCCACTTTTTTTTTTTTTTTACAAAATCCAAGAACAGGCAACAACTAATCTACAGTGATAGAAATTAGGGCCCAGGCTGTGGTGGGGGTAGGGATTGACTTGAAGGGACCCAAAGAAATTGTCTTGGAGGATGGACACATTCTGAGTCTCCAGTGGATGGGGTTACCTGGGTGTAAACATTTATCAAAACTCGTCAAACATTCCCTCAAGATATATGTGTTTTACTCTCCATGCATTTATCTCATAGAAACATAGATAAGCGACCCCTGAGGAAGATACGTTCTGTTAGATACAACAACTTGTTTCGAGCTTTTACAAATTAAACTTTTTGCTTGAGATCATTGCTGATTCGCATGCAGTTGTAAGAAATGATACAGGGAGATTCTGTGACCCTTTGCCCAGCCTGGTAACATCTTGCAGACCTGAGGTACAGTGTCCCATCGAGGATATTGTCATGGACGCGGTCAAGAAACGGAGCACCGTCATCGTCCCCACGACCCGCACACGCACACTGCCCTTCCGGCCACACCCACCTCCAGGCCCTTCCCACCGCCTCCTTACCTCCAGGTGGACGCTAACCTGCTCTCCAGAATTACGACTGGGTCACTTCGGGATGGTGGGACGCATAGAATCATGGTGCGGAAACTCTGGTGGCGGGGTCATTCGGGGTAATTCTCTGAGGACTTACTCTGCTTGTTGTATGCATCAGTACTTCATTCTCTTTAGCTGTTCAGTGGTATTTCATGGCCTTCTGGATTTGTTTCGTGTTTTGGGCTCTGAGGAACAAAGCGTCCATGAACATTAACGCACAGGTTCTTATAGAAACATGCTTGCGTTTCGTTGAGAAATGCCATTTCTGGGCCATATGATAGTTTAGTTTCCACAGAAACTGTCAAATTGTTTCCCAGAATGGCTTTACCCTGTCACGGTCCCGTGTGAAGAATCCAGTTTCTCCTCATCCTCGCCAGCATTTGGTGTTGTCACTTAGAAAAAATAAACAGCCATTCTGACAGATGTGAAGTTGGTGGGTTTAATCTGCATTTCCCTAATTGGTAGTAACATTGAACTTCTCTTCCTGTGTTTCTGCCATCTGTATACCCATTTCAGTCAAATCCTCTTTATATCTTGGCCCTTTTTCTAATGGGATTGTTTTTATAACGTTGAGTTTCGAGCATTCTTTATATATTTGAGATAATCCTTTGTTGGACTGATGATTTGTAAACACCTTCTTGCAGTGTTTACTGTACTTGTCATCTTATTAACAAGGTCTTTCACAGAGCAAAACATTTTAATTTTTATGTCTATTTTTTTTCATTTTTTTTTCCCTTTTGTGAGTCATAGTTTTGGTATCAAGTCTGGGAGTTCTTCGGCTGGTCCTGGATAACGATGTTACCTCCTATGTTCTTTCACTCCTTCCTAAAAGTTTCACGGTTTGTATTTTACCTTAAACTCATAATTCATTTTGAATAAATATTTTAATAACTCATGAGAATTAGGTTGTTTTTTGTTTTTATTTGTTTGTTTTGCCTGTAGATTCCAGTTGGGAACTCTTGCTGAGAGGGTATCTTTCCTCTCTTGAAATTTTTTTTCTCCTCTGTCAAAAGTTAGTTAGACAGGGAAAGAGTCCGGGCGCCCAGCAGCTGATGAACGGACACAGGCAGCGCCCAGGACCCCTACGACGGAATGTGAGCGGCCAGCAGGGAGGAAGCACTGACGTACTGTGACACAGGTGAGCCGGGAACCCGTGATGCCGAGGGAAAGAAGTCAGACACGAGAGATCACGCATTATATGCTTCAATTCTCATGACGTGCCCAGAGCAGGCAAACACGTAGAGACAGAAAATAGATTGGTGGTTCCCTTTTTTTTTTAACCCTTAACTCTATATTTGATTATATTTTTTTCTTTTCTTTTTTTAACTTTACATCCAAGTTAGTTAGGATATACTGCAATCATGATTTCAGGAGTAGAACCCAGTGATCCATTCCCTGCATGAAACACCCAGTGCTCATCCCAACAAGTGCCCTCCTTAATGCCCCTTGCCCATTTAGCCCGTCCCCCACCCACCTCCCTCCAGAAACCCTCAGTTTGTTTTCTATATTTAAGAGTCTCTAAACTGTTTGGTTGGCTCAGCCAGTTAAGTGTCCAACTTTGGCTCAGGTCATAATCTCACAGCTCATGAGTTTGAGCCCCACATCAGGCTCTGTGCTGACATCTCAGAGCCTGGAGCCTGTTTTGGATTCTGTGCCTCCCTCTCTCTCTGCCTCTCCCCTGCTCACACTCTTGTCTCTCTAAAATGAATAAGTGCTAAAAATTTAAAAAAAAAAGAGAGAGAGTCTCTTAGGTTTTGTACCCCTCCCTGTTTTTATATTATTTTAGATTCCCTTCCCTTCTGTTCATCTGTTTTGTATCTTAAATTACACATATGAGTGAAGTCATATATTTGTCTAGACTGATAGTTTCTTAAGGCTGGAGGGGAGGTGGGATGGGTAAACAATAGTTAAATATTGGGGGGAGGGGGTTCTTTTTAAGGTGGTAAGAACGTTCTGAAGTTCCCTGAAGGGATAGTTGTACTGAAAGGCACTGAAGTGTGCGCTCTGCGTGGGCCACGTGCACCCAGAGAAGCTGTCCGGGGTGTGATGACGTCCTTCGGGCAGGGTTGCCCTGCGTGGTGGGGGCTGTCTTGCCATTACAAGACGTTTGGCAGCATCGCTAGCCCATCGCCATGGTTACAACGGCACTCCACGTCACGATGATCAAAGAATGTCTCCAAACATTGGCAAATATCCCATAAGAGGAATCCCCTCAGCATTGAGACCCGATGTCTTGAGTCAGAAAATAGTGAAAAAAAGCAAACGTTGAAGCCACATCAAAAGACCCACCATCAAGGTGGCCAAGGCAGGGTCACCCTGGAATAAAGGCCAGTAGTAAGTACGCACACCTGCACAGCCACCCGGCACTCACGTGACTGAGAGCCACGTGGACCACTTTGGGAGCCTTCTCCTTAAATGATGGCTTCCTCATTCCTGGGCTTCTGTCTGTCTGTCCTGTGCTTGCCTAGGAATGACACAGAGGCTGGGAAACAGGGCCCTAAATCTTCCCACGGCCAATTCGGTGAGAAGGTGGCCATGACTTTGCACAAAGACACACGCCTGCACTACTCCATCGAGCTTCCACTTTTTCCAATTCAGTTTGACCAAGATGGGTCAAGTTCAATGGTGAAGACACCCTCCCCGCGGCTGATGGAAGCGTCATGCCCTGAGGGAGGGTCCGGCTTCGGTCCTCTTACACTTTCACTTTGTCCAGGCATGGCTTTAGTGGATGCCACAGAGTCTTCCACCCTCGGGGGACAGCAGGCTGAGTTCCTGCTAAGGCAGAAAAGCTTTCCTCCGAATGACACCCTAGAAGGAGAACTCCCTGTTCTCATTCCTTGAGGAAGGACATAAAGCAGCCACCAAAGACGCCCTCCTGCTATTTCATCCCAACTTGACCTTCCATAGGAAAAAGCGTTAAAAAGCTGTAGCTCGAGATTGATGGGTTGCACCACAAGAATAATTCCACTTTTACTATCAAGTGGCAAGATGCTTTTAAATAACATCACTCACATTGTTGTGGCTGTCCCCTGGGAGCCTGCTTCATGAAGAGCCCATGAATAAAAGATGCAAGAGCAGCCTCAGCAGAGGCTTGGAGGGGTGAGGGGTGAGGGGCACCTCATGCAGGAAGCCTGAGCACCTTGCTAGCACCAGCGACAACGTGGCACTGCAGGGTCAAGGCCACAGGTGCGTCGGCTGGCCCAGAGCTCCTCCCTGTGCAGTGATGTTGCTTCAGGACTAAGTCACCCTGAAGAGAAGGGCGTATCACCCCAGCCTCCCCCATGGATGGAGCACAGACTCCTTAGGAAGGTGACTTTCCCACTAAAGGGGAGCACACTGCGGGGTCACACGTGCGCAAACCCACCTTGGAAGTCACAGAGAAGAATGGGCACACAACCAGCACGGTTTCAAGTGGGTTTCAAACCAGTTAGTTTTGTGGGGCTCCCCCATGGGACAAGGCCCCCACCCAGCAAACACCACCGGCTGAGCGAGGACGGGAACCACATGGAGGCCAGCAGAGGCCAAGTCTGCCTGAGGGGGGCATCCAGCCTCGAGGGTGAGAAGACAGAGGAGGAAAAGAAGGGCAGCACTGTCCACTGCAGGGAGGAGTGGGGTGGAGCCTGGGCAGGGTCACCAGGGCGGTCCTATGGGGCGAGGTCCCCGTCCAGCTGACCGGGGCACTGGCCACTCCCCACGTGCAAGAAAGTTTGCTCTGGTTTTGGCCTTTGCTGTTCTCCCTGGCACGTGCGCGTGCATCCCTGCACATCCTACTGCTTGTCCATGTCCACCTCCAGGCCACTTTTGTGGGGACCTGGCGCTTCCAGGAAAGGTGGTCATGTTCACATGGCATTGGGACTGGTGGCCACAAAACATCCATGTTGGTCATTTCTCCCCAAACTTGAGGACCTTGGATTTACTCAGGACCCAGTGCAGTGCTTGGCATACAGCAAGCGTCAGTTTATGGCATAGCAATGGATGGAGGAAAGGAAGGAAGGAATTTAAATTTTTAAAACACTGGTAAAACACACAACACATAACTGTTATCATCCAAACACTGTGAAGTATACAGTTGAGTGGCACTGCATGACAATTGTCGTTGTGATGCAGGAAGGAAGGAAGGAAGGAAGGAAGGAAGGAAGGAAGGAAGGAAGGAAGGGAGGGAGGAAACGATGCTGTCAGCACACAGACATAGTCCATGGCTGGTGATGCAATCAACTTGTTACACGCACACCCTAACCACCCCAAGTATGGTTACATAAACACCAACAAACAAGAAGATGCAAATATCTGAAGAATCTTTTCAACAAATAAAGAAAATAAATGGGACTGTTCTTCTCTTAGTCTGTCAATCACTGCACGAAACCTTCCCAGCAACCAGGAGTTGGTATCAGGGCGGCAACAGTCGAGAGAGCCCAGACAGGCCGTTTTAAGACCCAAAAGTACCCCAGGACTGCTCCCGGTGTGAGTCGGGAGGGTTCTGAGGATGGAAGCCCCCTCCCCCAGCTACCTCGTCGGCATCGAGCAAGCCTGCACTCGTTCCGTGGATGGGGAGAGAATCTTATTTCATGCCAAGGACAGATTTTCCTGATGCATTAATTACCATCAGCCCACACACTATTTCATCCTTTCTCACAAATTGCCAAGCAGGGGTTGCCGTGTGAAGCCTCAGCATCGGAGGACAGTTGGTGCGCGCATCGCTACAAGTTATTTCGAATATTCTATGGAGGCAGATGGTGGGAGGCAAAGATGTGGGAAAATGGTATGTGCACCTATTTTCTGTATCATTTTTAGTTACTTCTGTCCACTCAGTGACCCACTCCACTTGAGTTCCAGTACTTCACAGCGTGTGACATCACCCCTCAGGAATTCTCACGTTGGTGGATCTTTCCATAAGGAAGATGCCAGGTCCAATGCCTCCATTTACCTAGTGTATGTTTTCTTTTTTATTTAAATTTGAATTTCTAAAACACTGGTAAAACCCACAACAACTGTTATCATCCAAACACTGTGAAGTATACAGTAGAGTGGCACCGCGTGCCAAGTGTCCCTGTGATGCAGGCGTCCCCACCATCCATCTCCAGAACGTTGTTGATCGGCCCGTTGAGCACCAGCTCCCCATGGTCCCCGTCTCCCGGCCCCAGTACCCCCTACCTACGCTCTGTCTCTGTGCCTGGGACAACTCGAGAGATCTCGTAAGAGCAGAGTCGTGCAGCGTCTGCCCTCTTGTGCCTGGTTTATTTCACTGAGCGTCGTGTCCTCAGGGTTCATCGTGTTGTGGCAGACGTCAGGATTTCTCGCCTCTTTATGGCTGAATCATGTTCCATTGTTTGGATAAACCACGGCTTGTTCACCCATCCATCCGTGGTGGCACTTGAATTGTTTCCACTTTTTGGCTGATTGTGAATAATACTGCTGCGAACAGGGGTGTACAAATATCTTCAAGAGCTTGCTTTCATAGCTTTTGGGTACACGCCCAGAAATAGAATCGTTGGATCATCCAGTAGTCCTAGTGTTAGGTTTGTGAAGTACCACTATGATGTTTTCTGCTGCACCATTTTGCATTCCCAACATAGTGTCCAGGGCTCCAATTTTTCTACATCTTCTCTGACACTTGTTATTTTCTCTTTCTTTTTACATGGTAGTGCCTGCAGTGTGGTAGCTCATTGTGGTTTTAATCTGCCATTTCCCTGATGATTAAGGAAGTTCAGCATCCTTTCATGAGCTTATGGGCCATTTTTATGTCCCTAGAAAAATGTCCATTCAAGCGCTGTACCCATTTTTTAATCAGGTTGTTGACTTTTTGTTGTTGAACGTAGAAGTTCTTTATATATTCTGGATATTCGCCCCTCTTCAGATACATGATTTCAAGATCTTTTCGCCTACTCTGTGCGTTGCCTCTTCAGCCTGATTCTGTCCTTTGATGCACAAAAGTTTCTCATCTTGACACGGTCCCGCTACCCTGTATCTTTTGCTGCTGCCTGATCCTTTCTGCATCCTTCTTGCTTCTCGGCTCTGTAACCCTCTCCTGTCCTTGGCGAGCTGCCGAGCTCCTAGACGCACTGAGCTTTCTGGGAAACATGAGCTTGGAGTGTGGCTACCAGAGTTCAAATCCCCGTTCAACCACTTGGTGAGCAACAGCAAGCAAGGAATGTTACACCTGCCACTCAGCCTGCTCTGGGAAACGGGAGAGACACCCTAACATTTACCTTACAGCCCTGTAATGACACAGGCAAAGCCACGTAAATATTCTCTCTCTGTAGAGTTCTTTGTACCTTGCTTTCTGGAGTCCATGGGCTGGGTCTTTGCGGTCAGGGAAGCCCCATGGACATGGTATATATTCCCTAAACACTGGGCAAACAGAGAACCCCATCCCCCACCCCATTTCACATTCTGTCCTGATGGCTTGGGCTTCCCTTTCCTTACTTCCCTGCTCCCCTCCGTGCGTACATAGGATTCATGGATTTCTCTATCAGTGCACATGATATAAGTACCCCATAGTTAAGATTATCCTAGGAAATAAAATTGTATGTACTTTCCACCAATCTGAAATTAGGTCCAGCTAAAAAGTAGCACAAATAAATATCTGTTTGCTTTGCCTGCGTATCTTGCTTAAGCACTAATGTTTCGGGTTTTCTGTCTCACACAGAAGTGCTGGGACAGCCCCCCAGGACAAGGGGTTCTGCTCCAGACGGCTCTCCGCATGAGCCCTGCCGCCGTGTTCCGGCAGCCCCTCCAGCTACGGGTAAGCAGGAGGAGGGAAGGGAACGGAAAAGTCGGCGGGCGCGCCAGTGGGTCTGTAAGGCTTCCCGAGGCTGACACAGGCCTGAGGGCCTCCTGGCCCCTCGTTGGTCCCGGGGCCATGCCTGTCTGCAGGGGATTCTGGGAAGTGCAATGTTTAGATTTATGAGGCGCAGGTGTTCCAGCTAAGAAAGTCTATTCCTCTGCAGGAAGGAAAGGCTGTGAGATGACAACTAGCAATCTCAACCACGGAGAAGCTCTCGTGAGAATTTACGCTTTGAGAAAAATGGAAATTTCCAGAGTCAGCATGGAATTGACAGTGTCAAACTGTGTAAATGTTTCCGAACAGACTTGTGGACACCCTCACCGGCATTCTCGATGACACGAGTTATGAGAATGCCGTTTGGGGAGACACTGCACCCCGCGCTGAGTGGTTAAGTGCCTACCTGTGCACCCTGACTCCCGCGGCCATCACTCTCTGACCTTGAGCTCTCTGTGCCTGGCATGTTGCAGGCATTCACGGTAAACCCGCACAGCTCGTAGCTGATGTATTACTTTTTTTCCCACACACAGAACGAAACTGACGAGACCATGACCCTGGCTGTGCCTGGGCCCCGAGTGGAGCAGCGGCTCGGTGCTGGGCAGCCAGGAGAGAGAAGCCACCTTCACAGGCTAGAGCACTTGGTGCTTTGGCTGGTTAGCTGTTTCAAGACCGCCCGCTGTCCAGCCACATCCACGGGTGCAGCAGTTTCTTCACAAAGGTTCCCAGAGGCTGCCACCCATTTACCTGTGTAGGGACCATCGACAGGGCACGCCTTATTCTCAAGACTGTCAGGTTCTCCTAGAATTTGGGGAAATAGATGATATTTCTCCTGTTAGTTTTGGATAGGTGAGTTTGCTATAGGGAAACACTAATCATTTTGATTTTTGCTTTTTATAGTTTTTTTTTTACTTCTTAAATAAACTTTACTGGGATGTATATGGATGCAATAAAACACATCCATTTCAAAATTTTTTTAACCTTTATTTACTTTTGAGACAGAAAGACAGAGTGTGAGCAAGGAGGGGCAGAGAGAGACGAAGACACGGAATCTGAAGCAGGCTCCAGGCTCTCAGCTGTCAGCACAGAGCCTGATGCAGGGCTCGAAATCACAAACCGTGAGATCATGACCTGAGCCGAAGTCGGATGCTTAACTGACTGAGCCACCCAGGCATCCCAAAATGCATCCATTTCAAATGGCTTTACAAATATAAACACCAATGTGACCATCTTCACAATCAAGATGTCGGCCATGTCCATCACCCTTCCACAGTGCCTTGTGAATATCGTCCCACAAGCCATCCCCCACTGCAGGCTCCAGGCCACCCCTGACCTGCTTTGCATCCTATTAATTAGTTTTGTCTGTGCCAGAATTTCATAGAAAAGCATTTTTGCAATTTTCACCAATTTACATCTTGTTTCTTTTGCTCAACATGATGTCTGTGGGATTCATGCATGTTTTCATGAGCACGAGCAGTCCACCCTGTTTATTAACAAGTAGTGTTCTGCTGTCTAAGTACACCCAGACCTGCTTATCAGTTCATCTGCTGATGGAGTTTTTAGTTGTTTCTAACTTGGGGCATAATGAGTAACACTGCTGTAGACGCTCATGTACAGTCATTATGTGGACATATGCTTTTATTTCCTTGCGGCAAATATATGAATGGAATTTCTGGGTTGTGTGAAAGTGTGTGTTTAACTTTATAGTGAATTGTGAAACGATTCTCCGAAGTGGTTGTACCGCATTGAATACCCTCGGAAATGTAGAAGGGATCCGGTTGTTTCTCATTGTCACCTAAATTTGTTAATGTTAAGATTTTATCCTTGCAAGTGCATCTATAGCCTCATCTCACTTGGGCTTTCATTGGCCTTTTGATGATTCATGATTCTTTTCATGTGCTTATCGGTCATTTTTATAAATTGCTTTATCAAGCTCACCTCAAATATTTTGCCAAGTTTATAGTATTAAAATTTTAAATTAATTCCACTGAGATTTAATTTATATAGAATAAAATGTGCTGACTTAAAGTGTATAATTCAATGTGTATAATGTTAACACCTTCTTTGTCAAAGTGTCTGTCCAAATATTTGTCCTATTTTCTATCAGAGTGTTTATCTTCTTGTAATTGGCTTGTATGAGTTAGTTATTTTTTGGATATGATCCCAAGATTCAGGCCATTTTTCTTTTTTCTTTTTTTCTAAATATTTTATTTATTTTTGAGAGAGAGATAGAGACAGCATGAGCATGGGAGGGTCATAGAAAGAGGGAGACACAGAATCTGAAGTAGACTCGAGGCTCTGAGCTGTCAGCACAGAGCCCGACATGGAGCTCAAAGCCACGAACCGTGAGATCATGACCTGAGCCGAAGTCGGACGCTCAACCGACTGAGCCACCCAGGCGCCCCTCAGGCCATTTTTCTTGAAGAAACGCTCCTCAGATTGTTGAAAGTCTGTGGTAAATTTACAGGTGTTAATATTAAAAATAGGTGTTGATAACTCTTTACATTGTTTTCATCACTTTTATGGATTTTCAGAGGTCCTAGCCATATTGGAAATGGCTTCTAAAAAGATTGGCCTCACTGATTTACTTTGACATTGTATTCTGTTCGTTTGACCTAACAATCTATCCTGAAAGCAAATCACACGTTTTCTTGATTAAGGTAGCCTTATCGTAAGCCTTGAAATCAGATAGTATGATCATTAAAAATTAAAAATAACTAGAAGAGCCAAAACAATTTCAAAAAAGGACAAAATCAGGGAAGTTATAAATGAATTTAGCAAGGTCAAAGAACACAAGGTGGATAGTTTATTTTAGGTGCTGGTAAGCAGGGTGCGGTGATGTTATTCCTCAGGGACGGACGCTGGGTTCTGTCGGAAGCATTTTCCACATATATTGAGGTCATTTATTTTTTACTCTTTTAATATGGTAAGCAACATTGGTTGATTTTTTAATGTAAAATCACTCTTGCGTTCTGAGAATAATCACCACTTGATAATAATATATTATTCTTTTATATATTGCTTGATTTGAATTGCTAATATTTAGCTAAGGATTTTTACATCTATATTCATGAGGAAAATTGGTCTGTAGCTTCCTTTTCTGGTAATTTTCTTTTCATAAATGAGCTGGGAAGAACTCCCCCTCCTCTATATTCTGAGGGATCTTATGTAATATTAGCATTACGTGTTTCCTAAATATTTGATGGAATTCACCATGAAAGCCATCTGGGTCTGCAGTTTCCCTTGTGAATGAGTTTTTAAGTATAAATTCAATTATACTACTGGATAAGAGATATTTATTTTTGTATCATTTGTGTTACATTACTGTTTCTCAAGGAATTTTCCAACTTGGTTTATATTTTTATATTTATTGGAATATAGTCATTTGTGCTACTATCTTAGTCCTATTCATTTCTGTAGGATCTATAGTGATATCACCTCTTTTACTGATGATATTAGTGGTTTGTATTTTTTTCTGATTTTAAACATACATTTAGGTAGACACTCATTGATATTATTGACTTTTAACATGTCACTTTACATTTATTTCCTCTGTTTTTTGTTCACTTTTTTACTTCATTGAGTTTTTCTCATATTTATTATTCCCTTCCTTCTACATTCTCTGGATTTATAGTGTTCCTTTCTCTGCTAGCTTCTTCATGTACAAGTTTGATGATTAATTTTATTATTTTTTTAGTGTTTTATTTCTTTCTGAGAGAGAGAGAGTGTGTGAGTAGGGGAGGGTCAGAGAGAGAGGGAGGCACAGAATCTGAAACAGCCTCCAGGCTCTGAGCTGGCAGTCAGCACAGCGCCTGACATAGAGCTCAAACCCACAAACTGCGAAATCCTGACCTGGGCCGAAGTCGGACATTTAACAGACTGAGCCACCCAGGCTCCCCTGATGATTAATTTTAAAACTTTCTTCTTTTCTGATACAAGTTTTCCAAGCCCTAAATTCCTTTCTATGTCAGCTTTATCTGTGTACCACAAGTTTTGATACATTGTGCTTTTTATCACTGGTTCAAAATATTTTTGCTTAATTTTCAAATATTTAGAGATATCCCAGATACTTTTCTTCTTGATTTCTAATTTAACTCCAGTTGGTTCAGAGAAGATAGCCTATGTGATTTCAATTCTTACAAATTTATGTGGATTAGTTTTAAGGGAATATATTGTCTATCTTGGTGAGGTTTCCTATGTACTTGAAAATAATGTGTGTCTTGTGGTTGGGCAGCATCTTCAGTGAGCACTAGATCAGTGTGACTAACACCATTGCTCGAGTCCACTGCTTCTGTACTAAGTCCATGACTGATTGTTCTTGGATAACAGAGAGGAGTCAAGGAATCTCTAACTAGTTATTGGCTCCTATTTTGTTCTTTTGAATTCTGAGCTTTGGTCTTTAAGTATTGGAGACCTTATTATAGGCACACACACATTTAGGACCATATGTCTTCTTGACGAACTGATTCATTTCTTGTTGCAGAAGTTTGCTATTCACCTCTTACAATAATTTCTCTCAAACATGTTTTGTGTCGCAGCTATAAAGTGTCTGCAGCTCTTTTATCATTAATATTTACATGAGATGCTTCACCATCTTTCCATTTCCAAGTTTTTTTTTCTTTTATATTTAAAGCACATTTTCTGAAGACTGCATAGGTTTGTGTTGCATTGTTGTGCAGTGTGATCATCTGCTTTTGCATTGTAATTTAGACCATTTACATTTAGTGCAACTATTGATGTGGTTGGATTTACATGCATAATTTTGCCATTTTCTTTCTATTTGTCCCACCTGTTCTTCAAATTCTTCCTCTGCTTTTCCTCTGTTTTACTATTGCTTTAGATTAATCGATATATTTTAGTGTACATTTTCTCTTTCTCACTGGCTTATTAGCTAACTCTTCTTGTTTGTCTTTTTAGTAGAGGCTATAGAGACTAAGCATCATTAAAATATCACAATTGGCCTTCAACTAACACACAGATTCACATGTAATGTCATGAACTCACTACCATACACTTCATTTTTCACCTCCCCACTGTATGTTACCTGCACTCGCTGGACTCCAGTGTGTGCTGTGAACTCCACAACACGTGCCTGTTTTTATCGTTGTTTTCCCTCATGTCTGTGATGGATGATTTGGTGTTAAACAAGGACACTTTCCTTTGTTTGGCCAATTAGAACACAAACCTTCCAGCTCGGTGTAAGCCGTGGGAATCACTTGTTTTACGTCCACAGGCAGGTGTTTTTTTTTTCAGTCGTTCTCACTTTTTACATAGACTTCCGTGTTGTGCCTGTGCAGCTTAATATTCAGCCAAATTTTCATAGGATTAGCCAGTGTGGGTCCTATGAAAATTTGTGGAGCCCCTTCTTCACATGGCTTCTTCCTGTCCAGCGAACCGCTCTGCAGACTCCAGACACATCAGCCTTGCTAAACTCTGACCTGTGTCCTCAACTCAGCAAGACTGCCATGCACCATGTATCTGTATGTCATGCACACAGGCCTCCACTCCTCGTGCCACACGGTCTGGAAACTACCTCCGGGGAAAGGTGAAGTGATCACCGGGCTTGCCTACTTCGTTTCCCTTCTCTCAGGGACTGCCCGCTTCAGTTGCCAGTTAATGAAAGACTCCAGAACCATATTTACATATTTTGTCCAGTTTTCTGGTTAGTGGAGTAAAGATAAGCTCTTATTAGCTAATCTGTCATAAATGGAGGTGGAATGAGAATCATATAATATTGTCTTACACTTTTCTTTACCACATTCTGGTTTTATTTAAATACTTTTTATTTAAAATTATTTTCATTTTTATGTTTTTCTAATTTTTTTAACATTTTATTTTTGAGAGACAGAGAGAGACAGATTACAAGTGAGGGAAAGACAGAGAGAAGGAGACACAGAATCCCAAACAGACTCCAGGCTCCGAGTTGTTAGCACAGAGCCCAACACAGGGCTCGAACTCACAAACTGTGAGATCATGACCTGAGCTGAAGTCGGACACTTAACCAACTGAGCCACCCAGGCACCTCTAAAATTATTTTTGTTTAATAAAATAATTATTGTCTCTAACCATTATATATTTCAGCTTTAAAAACTATAGCCCTCCAGGTTTATTTGCACACTCACTTTTTACAAAGTTTTATTTATATGTTCCTGCCTTTTATGTGCTATGATAGCATTCATTATGCAATTTTGCAACAAATTTTACTTACACTGTGTTTTTCCATGTCACTAAACACTTCTGACAAACATGATTTTAAACAGCCACAGAATAGTCCATATGTGAGTGTCCCACATCCTGTGTTGAATATTTAGGACCTTCCCAATCCTGCTAATCTGCACAATACTGTATGACTGTCTTTGAGTATAAATCTTTGTCTTCAGGTGACAGAAGGCCAAAAGGTATGGGCCTTTTTAAAATTCCTGATACATATTGTGAAGTCAGTGGAGTGGGAGTGTAGTGAGTCCATCGCGTGCTGTTACAGGGCGTTAATCGTTTTTTAAATCCGTCAAGCCTGGCAGGCAACAACTCACCCTTTCTTGTGGCTTCAATTTATATATATTGGATTCCTACTGAGGTTGAATCGTTTTTAAAAACATGTTTATTAACTAATGTCCGCATGTATGCCTTCTATCGTGAACGACTGGCTGATGTTCCCTGCTCTTTATTCCATGGTACAAATGTCTTCTCCTTATGCAAACTCTGCCGAGGAAGTTACCCACCATTTTCCCTCCTCATACTTCAAGGCTGCGGCAATTATCTTTGCCTATGAAAAGCATCTTATTACCTCTGTGGCCTGTCTAATCCCACACCCTGCTCTGCTCCCAGAACTCATTGTGCATCTTGATTGTACAACTATATCCTTTTCTAGGACTTTCTTGAGGACAGGAATTCTATCCCAAATGCCCATGCACAGCAAGCACTCACCTGGATGAATGAATGAATGAATGAATGACATGTGCTCTGATGACGCTGAGGCCCCTGACTCAGTGCTCACAGATCTGGGGAAGGGACATAGCAGGGATATAGGAGGGAGCTAAGGAGACTGGCCAGTGTTCCCATGTAGCAAATGAGAGGCGACATGAGGAAACTGGCCTTTGGCAAGGTCAGGGTCAGAAATAAGGACAAAACAAATTCTCTGAGGAAAGAGTGTGGTTGGAAAGCTGACGCTGACTGCTTGGCAGGCGCAGCCAGAACAGACAGCCTGCTGGTCAGGACCCCACCGCCTTCCGCACAAAGCCACAGTTGGCGAGTCAGAGGGAGGTGTGGGGACACAGGTAAGAGGTCCCCGGCCACCAGGCTTCCTGTCCGTGCGGATGCCGTGTCTTCGAGGCAGCCCAGTGCAGCCGCGGGTTGATGAACCTTGTTCACAGGCCCGTTCAAGAGCGTTGGAGGGAACTGGGCACGCGTCGCCGTGAGAACCCATCCGGTCTCCGCGGGGCCCCCCTTCCCTGCCTCACTTGCTAAGGCGCCCCACCCTCTGGGGCCCGGCGCCTGGGAGCCCTGGCCGCCCACCCCCTCGCCAGTGAAAAATGTCCGTTTGCTTTCTTCCCCTCCGTTCTTTAGACTGCGGAAAAACAAGATTAATGTGATATTTTTTTTTCTTGATTCTAAGAAGTACATTTAAATGTCAGCCGCCTGAAAGGAAAAATGCACTTCAGCTGATACGGTGTGCGGTATATTTCACATAATGTGAGGTTTCACACAAGGTCAATAGTATATGTAAATTTTACTCATTAAAATAAAGTCATTTTTATGTTTTCCTCCGGCACTGAATAGTTAAAAGAAAGCTGTTTTAAATTGCCAGCCTGTCTCATTTTCAAGAGTAATTGAGGTCCCGAAATAACTGGATGAAACCTTTTTAAAAAATGTTTACAGAAATGAATTTTTCTTTAGTTCAAATAATGGGAAGTCAGTGTCTGTTTCTGTTTCAGATTTTTGTTTAATTTAATTCCACCAATGCTCTCCTCCTTTGGTTCATCACTGTCCAAATGCATCATTTTATCTTTTTAGTGTTGATTATTATATCACCGTGTTGTAAACGCGTGTCAGATCATGCAGCTGCATTTATGGTGAGATGAGACAGTCCATTTCAGAAAGAAAAATCCGGCTTTGCCTTTCTGAGACTCAGGACTGTGATTCATTCTTTCCCCGGACGTACAGTTTGCTCCCAGGAAGGTGCCACTCTCATTTCTTAAAAGGGAACACATCCACTCCTTTGGCTATTCTTCCCCCGTAAAGTACGTGGTGTGATCATTCAAGCCGCAGAACAGACACGGAGTAGTTCCCAGAGCACCACAAGGAAGCGTGTGGCAGCCACAGCTGGCAGGCGGCTCTCTGTCCCTTTCTGCGGTGAGCTGTGTCCGAGGCGGGGCCTGGCGGGCCGGCGGCTCCACGGTGCCCGCAGGCAGGTCTCTCATGCAGCTCTTCCGGCCTCGATTAACGCCCTGGCCCCAGCAAGAGAGCCCCCCCCCCCC
>NW_027529672.1:7232904-7255143 GCF_008692635.1 Crocuta crocuta
GGCCCCCCCCCCCCAGGCCTGTGTTTGCAGCTTTCGCTTCAGATAGTGCAGGTGCGTTGGTGATACACTTGCAGGGCGCCCGCTGCGTAACAGCTGACCCCCACATGCAATGGCCTGGAACGCAAACATTGATCTGGCTCACACGCGTCTGGAGGTGGGATGGCTTCGCCGGGCCTATAATGTCTTTCTTCCAAGTGCCCCTCCCCCAGCGCGCCCTGGAATGTGGGGCGAAGGCAGAGGGACAACCCAGCAGGAGCTGCCCCGGCTCCTGCCTGCACCGGGCTTGCTCACAGCCCCTCGCACCGCACGTCCCCGTGAGTCGTCCCAGGGCTGGGACTCTGTCACAGCGGCACAGTGTCCTTCCCGCCACCCCCGGCAAAGGGAGCTTACTCCGGTGCCGCCGCGGTTGGGAGGGGGCCGCCTCTGCAGCGGGGTCCCGGGGGCACCGAACACTTCTGTGGTCCAGAGTAGCTGCCCCTTAACCTCGGTGGGCCCGTCCGTGGGCCCCAGCCAGGGCCCAGCCTCGGCCCGCGGTCACCCAGCTCAGTTGTCGCCCGCAGGGCCGTGGGCCAGGCTGACCCTCGGGGGCGGGGTTAGGGAGAGGATGGGGGGCAGGACACGGAATGGGGTGGATGGTCCCTGACTGAGGAAAGGGGCTGAACGGGGGAGCCAAGCCCCTGGCTGCGGCCGGAGGCCGGCTCCCTGCAGTTCAACAGAAGCCAGAGCCGGGCTCTCACTGGCCGCACGGCCACCCCTCATTCTGCCGGGAAGGCAAGACAGAGCCAGTGGGTCCCTGCGAGGAGGCCCCGTGTTCGTTCACACACTTGACCCCTACCCTGGACGCCCACCCGGATTTCCCAGGGTGCATGACCTCTGCCATCATGGGCAAACCTTCCCTTGAGATTCAGCAGCAGCTCACTGTTCATTCCGCCCTTCCGATGGATGCCAGTTACGCAGTCGTGGGTGAGTTACGTGAGATCAGGGGCTTTCTTGTGCCCGACCCCCCAGAAGGCAGTTACGAGTCCTCCTTTTTATGGTCGTTTTTATATATACTTACACGTGTGTCTACATACATATGTGCATACGTGTTTTGGTGTGTAGCATATAAACTATCGGTGACATGTTCTGACTTTCAAAATCACAGTGACCTCAAGGCACAGAGGAGGAACGTGCTGCCTAAAGTGTGAGTTGTCTCTGGTTTTGCTTTGTTATTGCTTTTTTTCATTTTTTTAGAAACATTGTAATGTTTATTTTTGAGACAGAGAGAGAGTGGGGGAGGGGCAGAGAGAGGGAGAATCCAAAGCCGGCTCCAGGCTCTGAGCTGTCAGCACAGGGCCCCACATGGGGCTCGAACCCACAAACCGTGAGATCGTGACCTGAGCCAAAGCTGGATGCTCAACCAACTGAGGCTCCCAGGCACCCCATTTTGTTATTGCTTAAAACAAGCTGGGGTGCAGAGATGCTCGCAGGGAAACAATCTGCTGAGAGCGACTTCCCATGGGACCCCTGCTCTTCCCCACTCACCCCCGCGGGACGCCTGCTCTCCCCACTCACCCCCGCAGGACACCTGCCCTCCCCACTCACCCAATCTGGGCCCCAGGGCTCCTGAGGGAGCATCACCAGGGCTCCAGGGGCATCTGGTCAATGCGACCAAAGCCTACGCAGAAAGTGGGAGTTTCTCGTGTTAACGCAGCCTGGGGGGCGGCGGGGGCCCCCGGCTCATCCCCCCCCCCCCCCGGGGGAAGCCAACAGTTGGTGTCACACTCCAGCAGCGGCACCAACTAAATAAAATCCACTCGTAACCGTTTGCTGAACAATTGGACTTTTCCACTTAAGAAGAGCCGCGTATTGAGCTGTTGGTAAGTACGTACCATCACTGGGCCGGGTGGCGGGTGTAGACGCGGTTCTCCGAGCGGGGACACCAGACAGCGCTGAGGGGCTCGCTGCGCGGGCGGGAGGGCGGTGAGGCCGCAGCCGGCGGGGTCTCCTGGCGGGGGTGGCGCAGGGGCCTCAGCGCCCCCCCCCCCCCCGTTCTCCCTCTGCCCTCCTGCAGCATCTCCTGTTCCAGAAGGACCGGCATCTGGACGGTGGTTCTCCAGGTGTGTTCCCGGCACACAACGCCCGCATCGCCTGGGGCGGCTGGACCACATGCAGGGTCTCCGGTCCCGCCCAGACCCCCGGCTGCAGCGCCGCGGCTGCCTCCCTTCAGGGTGCTCTGACCCCCAAGGTCTGACACCCATCGTCCCTGACGTCAGCCATCACTGAGGGAGCCCTGGGTCGCTCTCCCGAGGACAGACGGCATAGGGTCGCTTGGTGGCTCTCCCGCAGGCCTGAGACTTGCGGCTGGAAATCCTCCCGCTCAGCCGGGTTCACCCTGTGGACCCCGCGGGGGCACCGGCCGGGAGCTGCTGCAGGATCCCAGCTGCCCCGGTGCCAGGTGGGGGGTGCCAGGTGGGGCAGGCGGGGACCAGAGCCGCGCTGCNTCCCGCCCGCACGGGAACAGCGCCCCCTCCCCAGGTCTGAGGACCCCACAGGAGAACTTGCAAGCTGGTTAATGTGTAGACAGGCCAGTGAGGCCTTTCTCACCCCCAGGGGCTGAGGCTTCACCAAAAATGATTTTCCAATTCCGCTGAGAAAATCACAAAATGCG
The DNA here is from genome assembly GCF_008692635.1 of Crocuta crocuta. Taxonomy (NCBI): domain Eukaryota; kingdom Metazoa; phylum Chordata; class Mammalia; order Carnivora; family Hyaenidae; genus Crocuta; species Crocuta crocuta. The sequence continues at coordinate 7,235,555 of NW_027529672.1, forward strand.
GGAACCGCGCTGCAGTTCTCAGGGGCTGGTGGTAACCCTGTTTGCAGATGATTGTATATTTTACTGAGCCAGCTGTTGCTTTACGCCCTGTGCGCACACGCGCGTGCAGACGTGCATGCGGACGTGCAGCCGGCCCAGCCCACGGGCCTCGGGAAGGGGCGGCAGCATCACAGGGGCGGCCGGGCTGGGGGCGCACGCGGTGCCGGGACGCGAGCTGCTGGGCGGAGAGGAGGCGACGTGCTTCGGGGAACCTCTGAGCGCGCCGCGCAGGCTGGTCCCTGGGACTCCCCCGGGGGGTGTGCACACGCGGGGCTGGCTCACCCCAGAGACGCTCGCACGACGGTCACAGGGAGGCGCCGTGGTCCCGGCAGCCCGCCCCGGCCTCCTCTGGAGACAGTCCTTGCAGCGGGGACACTGGCAAGGCCCCACCTCGGGAAAGGACGCTCAGGGCCACGTCGATGTCACATTGGGCCCGGTCAGCGCAGGACGCGGTGAGCAGCCGGCAGGCCCTTGTGCGGCAGCCTCCGCTCCCCAAGGCCCCGGACTTTCCAGGAAAAGCAGAGTGCGGCCGGGTTGACCTGCGTGGGGCGTCACCGGGTGGCGCCCTCACTGGCCGCAGCTCCTTCGAGAGTGAGCACAGCTCTGGGGGGCCCGCTGCCCCCGTTCGCCGCGCGCGTGTCCTGGGCTCCTGCTGCAGCCCGGGACCCTCCCCCCCCCCAGGGCTCTGCGGGGACACTCAGCAGAATCCCAAACACCCCTCCACGGCCGACCAGAGGTCTGTCCACACTGCTTCCACTTTGCCGGGTCTGGGGTATCCCAAAGCCAGTGCCTGTGAGGTCCCCACCCCCGCCTCCTCGGCCGGCCGCCCGAGCACCGCCTTCATGCTGGCCGCACTGTCCCCTCCGGCTCGTGGCGGCCCCCACCCCCAGTTCTGACCTCAGGCCCCTCCAGCCTGGCTCTCGTTCGAGGAGGCAGCATGTAGACCAGGGGTCCGTCCTGCATCCGCGGCCCTTTCACCGCGGCCTCTCGCGTCAACTCCATCCACCCTGGCCTTGAGGACGTCATCTGAACTTGAACCCTGGACGGCTGCCACATACGTCACAGCCTGAGGGTGAGCGCCCTGAGTCCCTGTGTCCCCCGAAGCGTCCCTTGTTCCCACAGTGGAGGGGGCAGCGCCCGGCCCCCGGCACCCCTCCCGCAGGCGCCCCGGCCAGATGGGGGGGACACAGCTGCATGCGCGCATCCCTCGTTTGGCGGTAGCAGAGCCGCGGGGAATGAGTCTAAATTCCAGGCTAAGTTACGCAGGTCACCTCTGAGGGGACCCTCCGTGCTCAGTCTTCATTACCCGAGGAGCAATGACACTCCAGAGACTTGCTGTTTGGTGACCATTTATCCCCGACTCCGGGCCATTGTTGTGTGAAGGCCATTTCTCTCCGGAGGAGCCCTCGGCTCGGCCTGCGGCGGGCGCGCTCGGCTGAATGATGCTGCATTTACATTCCTCAGCGTCCAGGCAGACAACATGCCCGAGGTTAAGCTGGGAAGCAGAACGGCATCTCCCGCTCCACGTCCCGTGGCGTCCCGAGCATCTCTGAGCGTGCGTGAGGGCTTTTATTGTCCATAAATCTCGAAGAGCCAAAGTGTACTTGTCCTTGCTGGAAGGGAATGATCTCTTGACAGAATCTCTTGGTCTCTGAGGTGCTACCTGGTCCTTGAAGCTGGAGACTGAACTTCCAGTGGGATGGGGGGGCACCTGGGGGCCATGGAGCGTGGGGCCGCCTTGCCCTGGCTGGTGACGGTCCGACACCCCGTGCACCATGGGGGAGCATGCAGGAGCCTGTGCACCGCTGTCAGGAGAGCCTGGTGCTCGCAGAGCAGGCGGTGGGGACAGGCTCCATCCCTCTCCGCGTCCCTGGTGTGGCCTGCAGGAGCCGGGGGAGGGGAGCTCGGGGCCTCTGACCTGCATCCAGCCCGATCNTGGCCTACATTTGAGGCCCTTCTAACCGAAACTAGTTTCTCCTCTGGGAGCCCAGTGAGAACAGCTGAGCACTGTGACGGGAACAGGGTCACAGGTGGGCACCTGGGCTGTTTGCAGGCGCACATCAGGGGCACAGAGCCACCGAGTCCTCAGCACACGAGGAGCACACCTGTGATCTCAGTACCCCCCACTCCACCCCCCACCCCCGTCTTCCTGGGAGGAGAGCTCAAACATGCGGATTTCTCTGTCGTCACTTTGACCTACTTTGGTCTTGTTTGTGCGATGTTCTTGAGAACGGGCCACATGAGCCCTGTGGCTTTTTTAGGTCACCTGGGGGAGGCAGGCAGGTTGACGCTTTATCACAGCCTGCGACGGGGCGCCCGGCTCTGCCCGGGGTTCACATCACTGCCTGAGACCCGAGCCACGGAACATGTCACTCTCGTTTCCAGAGACTTAAAAGGCTGAGTTGAAAAGCAAATCTAATCAGAACCTGTGCTGTGATGATGGGTCTCAAGCACTTATGGCAAGTGTCTCTCCGTGTTGTGCCTGACACAGGGCTCACTCCTCTGAACACATAACTCCGGGGGCGCCTGGGGGGTTCAGTCGGCTAAGCATCCAACTCTTGGTTTCGGCTCAGGTCATGATCTCAGGGTTCATGGGTTCGAGCCCCGTGTCAGGCTCTTGGCTGACACCTCAGAGCCTGGAGCCTGTTTCGGATTCTGTGTCTCCCTCTCTCTCTGCCCCTCCCTTGTTCACACTCTGTCTTTCTCTCTCAAAAATAAATAAACATTAAAAAAAATCCAACTACCTACACGTACGTTACTGACCTGAATGTATGCTATTTGGAGATGGTCTAAAAATATCTCAAGTTAAAGATCTACTTAAAAGTAGTTACAGTTTAGGGGCGCCTGGGTGGCTCAGTTGGTTAAGCGTCCGACTTTGGCTCAGGTCATGATCTCACGGTTCATGAGTCTGAGCCCCACATCGGGCTCTGTGCTGACAGCTCAGAGCCTGGAGCTGCTTCGGATTCTGTGTTCCCTCTCTCTGCCCCTCCCCTGCTCATGCTCTGTCTCTCTGTCTCTCTCAAAAATAAATAAACAGTGAAAAAATTTTTAAAAGAAGCGGGGTGCATAGATGCACTACGTACTTGGTCTTAAACTTCTGAAACTCACACTCCTGGACCCCTGACCTGAGCATGCTGCCCAGCAACTGCTCACAGGAGAAATGGTTTTTTCCTCTCTCTGAAAGAAGAGATTCTGTAAGTAAATCAGCAGTGGGGCCACCCAATAAAAATTAAGTCAATGTTTACTTTATTGTGAAATTTGAATTTTTGGCTGCAAAAAATAGCCTGGGAAAAAATTAAGTGATTTGAGCCCCAGCTCGATAAACTTCCCCAGAGGCAGCTTCTGGGAAATAAATTAAGGAGTGAGTGAACTGGACTCAACAACATTCAAACATTCTATTTTTTATCATTTTGCTCTCAGAATTAATAATTTCACTTCTAATAATTCTCCCACACAAGGAAGCACAGGGTCACGGGCCCCTTCCGGAGCAGGAGACGGGTGCCTCAGGCTCCCTCTGCGCCCAGTCCCTGATTAGGCTCACTCAGCGCGACATTGGGCAACGGGCCCTGAAGGTTTCCCTGACTTTGGGCCAAGACAGAGAGAAGGCTAATGTGTGCTCACGGGCTTTTTTATGAAGAATTGTATCATCAGTGAGGGTGTTCTAGAGAAACACCCCCGAGGTGTATGTGTGCATATGTGTGTGTATGTGTGTGTGCATATCTAGAGTAACACCCCCCGAGGTGTGTGTGTGTGTGTATGTGTGTGTGTGGAAACACCCCCTGAGATATGTGTGTGTGCATGTGTATGTGTGTATGTGCATATCTAGAGAAACACCCCCCGAGATGTGTTGGTGTGTGCGTGTGTGTGTGTGTGTGTGTGTGTGCATATCTACACTTGCACCTGCACCGGTACCCGTATCGATCATGTATCTATCATTCTGCGCAGAGAGGGGTTTCGGGAACTAAAAGGCCGTAGGGCAGCCTGGAGGCTCCGCCTGGAGGCTCCGCCTGGAGGCTCAGGCTGGATCCGGCGCTGCAGCCTGGAGGCAGAATTCCTGCTCTCTGAGAAACCTCAGTTTTGCTCTTAAGGCCCTCACCTGATTGGACGAGGCCCACCCACACGATGGAGGGTGACCAGCTGTGTGCAGTCACTAACAGCACACGGAGACTGGTGTGTGGCTCAGTCAGTGGCGCGACAGCGTGGCCAGGTGACACGCAGACTGGCCATCATCCTGCTCAGAGCTCTCTGGGCTCCACCTGAGAGCAGGCATACCTCCTGTTTCCTTAGGAACAAAGGTTGGACACGCGCCCGGCCACGTGCCAGCTTGTCCCGGAGCAGGGGAGCTGTTCCGTCACGTGGGGGCCCTGAGTGCAGAGCCTCAGTGGGCAGGGGGCTCCGGGGCCTCTCCTATCAGAGCCGGATGAGGAGAGCCCCCCGCCCCCCAGCGGGCAGACAACGGAGACTGAAGGAAGGGCAAGGGGGGAAGAGAGACGATGGGGCCCACATGGGGGCGGGGGGTGCCCTCAGCCAAGCCCGGGGGGGCGGGTCGACTGAGGACCCCGGCCTCTGCAGCACCGACCTCCCCACATCTGGCTCTGAGCCCACGTCAGGGCAAAGTCCCCTCCCCACGTGCCCGCCCTCTCCCAGGCTGGGCCCGGCCCCCTGGTGTGCCACCAGCTCCGGGGCCCTTCCCGCCCCTCCCCTCCTGCACTCACCCTTCCTGCAGAGCCCCCCCCTCGGGGAGCACCACGGAGGCCCCTCCCCTACAGGCACCTACCCTCCTTCGCCCTCTTTTTGTCCAAATACCAGCCTGGTTCGACCCAGCCCGTGCCAGTGTCGCTGCACCTGCTCCACTCAGTGTGGCCGCAGGGACATCGGAGCAGGACATTCTCACTCTGGTCCAGGGCCAGCCCTCAAAGTGGGCAGAGCACATCACTGCCACGCACGCGCCGCCTCCCACTGCCGGCTGTCAAAGCTCAGGCCACAGCCGGGCGCCGGTCCTCACGCCCCGTGTCCTGAGCCACACGCCCCGTGTCCCTGATCCACACGCCCCGTGTCCCTGATCCTCACGCCCCGTGTCCTGATCCACACGCCCCGTGTCCTCATCCTCACGCCCCGTGTCCTCATCCTCACGCCCCGTGTCCCTGATCCACACGCCCCGTGTCCTGATCCTCAAGCCCCGTGTCCCTGATCCTCACGCCCCTGTCCTGATCCACACGCCCCGTGTCCCGATCCACACGCCCCATGTCCTGATCCTCACGCCCCATGTCCCTGATCCACACGCCCCGTGTCCTGATCCTCACGCCCCGTGCCCTGATCCACACGCCCCGTGTCCTCATCCTCACGCCCCGTGCCCTCATCCTCACGCCCCTGTCCTGATCCACACGCCCCGTGTCCTCATCCTCACGCCCCGTGCCCTCATCCTCACGCCCCTGTCCTGATCCACACGCCCCGTGTCCTCATCCTCACGCCCCGTGCCCTCATCCTCACGCCCCTGTCCTGATCCACACGCCCCGTGTCCTCATCCTCACGCCCCGTGCCCTCATCCTCACGCCCCTGTCCTGATCCACACGCCCCGTGTCCTCATCCTCACGCCCCGTGCCCTCATCCTCACGCCCCTGTCCTGATCCACACGCCCCGTGTCCTCATCCTCACGCCCCGTGCCCTCATCCTCACGCCCCTGTCCTGATCCACACGCCCCGTGTCCTCATCCTCACGCCCCGTGCCCTCATCCTCACGCCCCTGTCCTGATCCACACGCCCCGTGTCCTCATCCTCACGCCCCGTGCCCTCATCCTCACGCCCCTGTCCTGATCCACACGCCCCGTGTCCTCATCCTCACGCCCCGTGCCCTCATCCTCACGCCCCTGTCCTGATCCACACGCCCCGTGTCCTCATCCTCACGCCCCGTGCCCTCATCCTCACGCCCCTGTCCTGATCCACACGCCCCGTGTCCTCATCCTCACGCCCCGTGCCCTCATCCTCACGCCCCTGTCCTGATCCACACGCCCCGTGTCCTCATCCTCACGCCCCGTGCCCTCATCCTCACGCCCCTGTCCTGATCCACACGCCCCGTGTCCTCATCCTCACGCCCCGTGCCCTCATCCTCACGCCCCTGTCCTGATCCACACGCCCCGTGTCCTCATCCTCACGCCCCGTGCCCTCATCCTCACGCCCCTGTCCTGATCCACACGCCCCGTGTCCTCATCCTCACGCCCCGTGCCCTCATCCTCACGCCCCTGTCCTGATCCACACGCCCCGTGTCCTCATCCTCACGCCCCGTGCCCTCATCCTCACGCCCCTGTCCTGATCCACACGCCCCGTGTCCTCATCCTCACGCCCCGTGCCCTCATCCTCACGCCCCTGTCCTGATCCACACGCCCCGTGTCCTCATCCTCACGCCCCGTGCCCTCATCCTCACGCCCCTGTCCTGATCCACACGCCCCGTGTCCTCATCCTCACGCCCCGTGCCCTCATCCTCACGCCCCTGTCCTGATCCACACGCCCCGTGTCCTCATCCTCACGCCCCGTGCCCTCATCCTCACGCCCCTGTCCTGATCCACACGCCCCGTGTCCTCATCCTCACGCCCCGTGCCCTCATCCTCACGCCCCTGTCCTGATCCACACGCCCCGTGTCCTCATCCTCACGCCCCGTGCCCTCATCCTCACGCCCCTGTCCTGATCCACACGCCCCGTGTCCTCATCCTCACGCCCCGTGCCCTCATCCTCACGCCCCTGTCCTGATCCACACGCCCCGTGTCCTCATCCTCACGCCCCGTGCCCTCATCCTCACGCCCCTGTCCTGATCCACACGCCCCGTGTCCTCATCCTCACGCCCCGTGCCCTCATCCTCACGCCCCTGTCCTGATCCACACGCCCCGTGTCCTCATCCTCACGCCCCGTGCCCTCATCCTCACGCCCCTGTCCTGATCCACACGCCCCGTGTCCTCATCCTCACGCCCCGTGCCCTCATCCTCACGCCCCTGTCCTGATCCACACGCCCCGTGTCCTCATCCTCACGCCCCGTGCCCTCATCCTCACGCCCCTGTCCTGATCCACACGCCCCGTGTCCTCATCCTCACGCCCCGTGCCCTCATCCTCACGCCCCTGTCCTGATCCACACGCCCCGTGTCCTCATCCTCACGCCCCGTGCCCTCATCCTCACGCCCCTGTCCTGATCCACACGCCCCGTGTCCTCATCCTCACGCCCCGTGCCCTCATCCTCACGCCCCTGTCCTGATCCACACGCCCCGTGTCCTCATCCTCACGCCCCGTGCCCTCATCCTCACGCCCCTGTCCTGATCCACACGCCCCGTGTCCTCATCCTCACGCCCCGTGCCCTCATCCTCACGCCCCTGTCCTGATCCACACGCCCCGTGTCCTCATCCTCACGCCCCGTGCCCTCATCCTCACGCCCCTGTCCTGATCCACACGCCCCGTGTCCTCATCCTCACGCCCCGTGCCCTCATCCTCACGCCCCTGTCCTGATCCACACGCCCCGTGTCCTCATCCTCACGCCCCGTGCCCTCATCCTCACGCCCCTGTCCTGATCCACACGCCCCGTGTCCTCATCCTCACGCCCCGTGCCCTCATCCTCACGCCCCTGTCCTGATCCACACGCCCCGTGTCCTCATCCTCACGCCCCGTGCCCTCATCCTCACGCCCCTGTCCTGATCCACACGCCCCGTGTCCTCATCCTCACGCCCCGTGCCCTCATCCTCACGCCCCTGTCCTGATCCACACGCCCCGTGTCCTCATCCTCACGCCCCGTGCCCTCATCCTCACGCCCCTGTCCTGATCCACACGCCCCGTGTCCTCATCCTCACGCCCCGTGCCCTCATCCTCACGCCCCTGTCCTGATCCACACGCCCCGTGTCCTCATCCTCACGCCCCGTGCCCTCATCCTCACGCCCCTGTCCTGATCCACACGCCCCGTGTCCTCATCCTCACGCCCCGTGCCCTCATCCTCACGCCCCTGTCCTGATCCACACGCCCCGTGTCCTCATCCTCACGCCCCGTGCCCTCATCCTCACGCCCCTGTCCTGATCCACACGCCCCGTGTCCTCATCCTCACGCCCCGTGCCCTCATCCTCACGCCCCTGTCCTGATCCACACGCCCCGTGTCCTCATCCTCACGCCCCGTGCCCTCATCCTCACGCCCCTGTCCTGATCCACACGCCCCGTGTCCTCATCCTCACGCCCCGTGCCCTCATCCTCACGCCCCTGTCCTGATCCACACGCCCCGTGTCCTCATCCTCACGCCCCGTGCCCTCATCCTCACGCCCCTGTCCTGATCCACACGCCCCGTGTCCTCATCCTCACGCCCCGTGCCCTCATCCTCACGCCCCTGTCCTGATCCACACGCCCCGTGTCCTCATCCTCACGCCCCGTGTCCTCATCCTCACGCCCCGTGTCCCTGATCCTCACGCCCCGTGTCCTGATCCTCATGCCCCGTGTCCTGATCCACACGCCCCGTGTCCTGACCAACACGACCCGTGTCCTGACCCACACGCCCCGTGTCCTGATCCTCACGCCCCGTGTCCTCATCCACACGCCCCGTGTCCTGATCCTCACGCCCCGTGTCCTGATCCACACGCCCCGTGTCCTGATCCTCACGCCCCGTGTCCTCATCCACACGCCCCGTGTCCTCATCCACACGCCCCGTGTCCTGATCCACACCCCCCGTGTCCCTGATCCACACGCCCCGTGTCCTCATCCACACGCCCCGTGTCCCTGATCCACACGCCCCGTGTCCCTGATCCTCACGCCCCGTGTCCTGATCCTCACGCCCCGTGTCCTGATCCACACGCCCCGTGTCCTGATCCTCACGCCCCGTGTCCTCATCCACACGCCCCGTGTCCTGATCAACATGCCCCGTGTCCTGATCCACATGCCCCGTGTACTGATCCACACGCCCCGTGTCCTGATCCTCACGCCCCGTGTCCTCATCCACACGCCCCGTGTCCTGATCCTCACGCCCCGTGTCCTCATCCACACGCCCCATGCTCCCGTAGGCTAGTGAAATCCCGGCTCTGCTCTCGGCACCCACAGCCCTTACATCGCTCCTGCACAGGGGCAGCTCCTTCCCCCTCTGCACCCCTTCTGCTTCCCAGCCTGCTCAAGCCTGGAGGCCTGCCTGTGGTGGTGGCCTGTCCTGGTGTCGCTGGGCTCAGAGCCCCCAGAAGCGCCGGTCTCTTTGGGAAGATTGCCCAGCAACTTGCTCTTGCCCCCACCCCTCTCTCTGAAGGACCAGGCCCCCACTCACCAGGCTTACCCCTGCCCCATGCGGGGCATCCCTGAAGTTTGGACCAGCTGCTCCCTTTTGCCATCTCGCCACTTAGTGACATAGACATCGAAGCCACCTCCAGCCCTCGGGACTCTCTCCTTGGCTCTTCCCTCCGTGCTTGGGAGAAGGTAATGACCACATGCGCTGCACCATGTGGGGCTTAGTGTCGCAGGGCAGTCTGAGAAGCATCTAGTTTATCATTTAGAGCCCCTTCACCTAACATTTGGACTGAGTTTTTGGGTAGAGAATATCTGAAGAGATTTTTCTTTTTGTGAGTTTAGAAGGAAAGTTGGGGTAATTTTCAATGTCACCTTTTTAAACTAGAAGCTGAAAAGGCTTTGAAGCCAGGCCAGATGCAGCAGTCTGCCGTTCACGGAGGCGCGGCCCAGCCTGAGCCAACAGCTTCTCTTCCGCCCTCGGCCGCGGGGCGGGATAATCGCCCTCCTTCCAGACTGGTTTATCTCCGTCCCGGCAGCTCACAGCTCAGCCTCAGGGACAGAAGCCCTGCTTTGGAAGAGTGTCAGCGCAGAAGTGAGGGCGCAGCCACCGCGGGGAAACCGTCCCCAACAGGGCGCCGTGACGCTCCCACGTGCCCGTTCCCGCCTCCGTCACGGGCGGCTCTGCAGGGATGGGGCACCACGCCACGGGGCACAGACCGCGTCCCCAGTCCCGGCCCCTCAGCCCCACGGGGCTGCGGCCTCCCCTCCATGGCTGGCTGGGGACAGAAAGTGGTCCCGAGTGTCCAACGTCACAGCTGCGCCGAGTGGCAGTTTGACAGACGTCAGCAGAGGAGACGCCCTTGGGCACGAGGGTCCCGGAAAGACCGGTCGAGCAGCCCCACGTCTAGAAGCCCAGTCCACACCCGCTGCTGCTCCCCCACCTGGCGCCGTGACCTCGCTGCACCAGGAACGAGTGAGCACAGCCGTGTGTGGGCCCTCGGTCGGGACGCTCTAAACACGGGTGAGTGAGTTCAGCAGTAGCGCACGGCTAACGTCTCCCACCGGCGAACATGCTCCTCCCTGGGTTTCCATTTCTGTGCTCACTAAATGGGTATTTGCACGCCGACCGTCCCTGATTTTCATCCCGGTTGGAGCTCTGCGAGAGGGATGCAGGCTCCCAGCCCGCACCCCGCGGGTCTCGGTGGCCCGGGGCGCCGCCCCTGCCCTCGGCCGGACGCTAGGACCAGAACAGATGACGGCCCTCACCCCCGTCACACGCACACTCTTAGAGACGCTCACGTCCCAGCCAGGGGACGCCCGCGTGACCACACATCACACGCGTGGCTCATTATAACCACAAGGCTTGGTGTGGAAGCCTGACACTTTGAGAACAACCACGCTGTTCCAGGCTGGGATCCCCAGAGCCTACGACACGCTCAGAAGATGCAACTTATCTTCTTTTGCAAGAGATACGGGGTGAGCAGAGCCTTCCTCTTGGCTAATTATCCGTCAGGCCCTGGAAAACCAGGCAGCCGCTCTCACAGTGTCTCTGTCATTTCGCAAGGACGGTCTCTGACTTTCTCCCTTCCGCCTGCTCAGGCGGCCCCGCCGCCCGCAAATGAGGGTTTAGGTGCAGAAACATGAGGGTGCGTTCTGGCAAGAAACCTGACAAAATTATTAGTTACTGCGTGGAGGTGGAAGGGGTACGATCAGAAACGTGCTCACACAGAGCAGTATTTTAACAACAAAGAAATGAACGGGGAAGATAGCATTTTCTACAGCAGCTTTAAAAATCAATTACTGCCGATTTCCAGTGGGGAAATGTGTCTGCTCAGCATAACTGTTTTCGTCTCCCGCGTTAACGAGAGATATTCTGCTGTTTTCCCGGTTCTGCAGCTCACCACCCAGCCCGGTGCCCAGGGAGCTCCTGTTTGCCCCGAAAGGGAGGGGGCGGGGGGCTATCTCCCTGGTTTCTAGGGCTCGCTGTGCACTTCTGGGGCTCGCGGGCCGTCCAGCCGGCCACTCGCTTCACGTCTACAGCCTGAAATGTCGGAGGCCGCGGACGTCAGGGAGGGATGAAGGGAGCGAGCCCCGAGGAGGATGCGGGTTGCAGCCCCAAGGCCCCGGGTGCGTGTGGCTTCCCTTCCTGGTCATCAAGCGTTTGCGGGAAAGGAATGGCCAGTGTCATCCTCGGGGTCCTCACCTCCGCGCGCAGCAAAGCCAGGTGTGTGCGCCGCCCCGCCAAGGCCAGGCGCACGTGCCGCCACGCAGAGCCTGCGCCCGCGGACACCCCGTGAGCTGCAGGGAGGCTCCTCCTTTGCCGGTCCTCCCCTTCCCACGGCGCCTCCCGTGGACCCTCTGCCCCGGTGGCCATAAGAGAGATGCCGGAGTCCGTTCCCGCCGGAACAGCTCAAGCACATAAAATGACAGGCGCCAGCCCTTAATTTCAAAAGGAAGGCTGCGTGAGTCGCCTGGATAGGCGCCCACCCGATCTTTAACTGCCTCTGAAGTACCTGTGCTCGCAGGCAGCACGGTGCCCGTGGAGGCCTGAGCTCAGGGGGCCCCGTCCCGCCCCCCGTCAGCTGTCCACCACGGGCAGCAGCTCCGTCCCTTCGCACGGTCTGAGGGCCGACAGGGGCTTCTTTTTGAAGATGAGAGAAGAGCACTTGGCGGAATCCCCCAGAGCAGATAACGCCCCTCCGGGTGAGCAACGATTTAGGGAACTTGTCCACAAAGCAGAGATGGCAGTGCCACCACATCCACATCAACACAGTCCGTGGTCATCCGTGGCTCCCTTGAAGGTACTGTGGACAAGCTTTCAGGCTTCGATGCCACGAGCCACGCCGTGCCTCCGTGGCCCTTCCACTGCTCAGGTACCCTGGACGGGGCGTCTTCAGAGTCTGAAGGTGTGCATGTGTGTACATGTGTGCACAGGTTTGCAGGTGTGCACAGATGTATATGCATGTGTGTGTCAGTGTGCATCTGTGTGCACATGTGTGTCTGTGTGCACATGCATGTGTGTCAGTGTGCATGTGTGTGCACGTGTGTGCATGATGTGCGTGTCTGTGTGTATGTGTGCATGTCTGTGTGCACATGTGTGTCACTGTGCATGTCTGTGTGCATGTGTGTGTCAGTGTGCACGTGTGCATGTTGTGCGTGTCTGTGTGTACATGTGTCTGTGTGTATGTTTGCATGTCTGTGTGCATATATGTGTGTCAGAGTGCACGTGTGCATGTTGTGTGTGTCTGTGTGCACGTGTGTATATGCACGTGTGTCAGTGTGCATGTGTGCATGTTGTGCATGCCTGTGTGTACATGTGTCTGTGTGCATGTCTGTGTTCATGTGTGTGTCAGTGTGCACGTGTGCATGTTGTGCGTGTCTGTGTGCACATGTGTCTGTGTGCATGTGTGCATGTCTGTGTGCACATGTGTGTGTCAAAGTGCACGTGTGCATGTTGTGCGTGTCTGTGTGCATGTGTGCATGTTGTGCATGTCTGTGTGCATATGTGTGTCAGTGTGCACGTGTGCATGTTGTGCGTGTCTGTGTGCACATGTCTGTGTGCACATGTCTGTGTGTATGTGTGCATGTCTGTGTGTACATGTGTGTGTCAGTGTGCACGTGTGCATGTTGTGCGTGTCTGTGTGTACATGTGTCTGTGTGCATATGTGTGTCAGTGTGCACGTGTGCATGTTGTGCGTGTCTGTGTGCACATGTGTCTGTGTGTGTGTGTGCATGTCTGTGTGCACATGTGTGTGTCAGTGTGCACGTGTGCATGTCGTGCGTGTCTGTGTGCACGTATGTACATGTTTGCAGATGCACGCATGTGTGTGCGCACATTTGCAGGTGTGCACGTGTGTGTGCGCGTGCATGTATGGATGTGTGTGCACAGGTGTGTGTGTAAGTGTTCTTGCAGAGAGGGGTCGCAGGTGGATGGCTCCAGGGAAAGATGCGATAAGCCACCCCAGCACCTCCCCGTCTAGAGGCGCCCACCCACCCCTGAGTCGCCTACGTTGTGGGGCAAACACGGAGGTCTGTTCATGAAGGTGAGGCTGCCTTCCCGGCCGCTGAAGGGCAGGTAACACGCAGATGTGTTCACGAACAATGTGAGACATTGAAAGATTAAACCAAGAACAACTTCAGCGGAAGTATCTGCTTAATTAAAATTAAATTCTAGCAGTGGTATAACACGCATGTCCCATTGAAAACAAACCCAACATAAAATATCCCTAATCACATTAACAATAAATTAGCAAGCAGTTATTTGCATTAATACAATCTGTCTTCTCTTTGTTTTTTCTTTAAGTTTTCTTTTTTTTTTTTTTAATTTCTGAGAGATAGAGACAGTGTGAGCAGGGTAGGGTCAGAGAGAGGGAGACACAGAATCTGAAACAGGCTCCAGGCTGAGCCGTCAGCACAGAGCCCGACGTGGGGCTCGAACCCACAGACCGTGAGATCATGACCTGAGCTGAAGTCGGACACTTAACCGACTGAGCCCCCCAGGCGCCCCTCTCTTCTCTTTGCAAAGCTTTCATTCGTTCATTTGTCGGACAAACGATCGTGAGCGCACACTGGGGCTGTAACAATAAATAAGACAGACACATGCTTGTCCTTGAGGAGCTTGAGCCGGAGAGGGGGAGGCACACGTGCAAATAGGCAGTGGTCACAGAGGGTGACAAAGTGCCTGATGAGAGCTGGGTTCCAGTGACAGACAGCAGAAGCCCCAGGGGCCATGGAAGCCCAGCGTGGTGCCGGGGGGAGGGGGGAGGAAGCCATCACTGCGTGCAGGGACCAGCCGGGTGGGGCCCAGGAGATACGCCCTGGCGCTGCAGGCGGCGTATCTGTCAGCACAGGCGAGGCCGCGCGGTCACCAACGTCATAGCTCCGGACTCTGCCGACAAGTGGAATTTCCCGTTGGTGTAAGGTCTGCTGCAGTTCTGGGAAGGCTCTGGGGTCACCTCCCTTCGTGCGGTGACCCAGGGACCAGAGGCTCAGGCCACGCCCAGAGGCTGCAGGGTCGGCGCTCAGCTTCCTCTGTCTGCTGGAGGGTGTCGCGTTGATGATTAAAAGCTTGTCCTGGTGGGGACGCACGGCAGTTCTGTCCCCGCTGGCGCGTGGCCCACCTCAGCCTCAGCGCTCACGGGAGGGCGCCCCTCCGCCAGGCGGGAAGGAGGAAAGGAGCCGGCACTGCGGAAGGGCAGGAAAGCCCACCCGCATCCAGAGACGCCGAGGCACACAGCCCCGGGCAGACCCCGGACCCTGAGCACAGGGGTCACCCGGAGAGCCTTGCGTGGGGACGCGGGGCTGCAGCCTGCCGTGCCACGGCCCCCATCCCGCTACCCAGCAGCACGGTCCCCAGCGAGGCCAGGCCAGTGCGCAGCTCCAGACACAGGAGGGGGGACCTCTCTCACGAACGGTGAGCCTCCCCAGCATTTGAAGGGGAAAGAAACAAGCTAATTTTATGCAGAAGATACTGCGGCCCCTTCCATCCCGATTTTATCTGTGCGGTAACATTTGAACAAGGCGTGACTCATGGACAGAATCAGAGAAGTCCCTGTGGGCGAGAAAGGGGCACTTGGAGGAGGGTCCTGTTGCCAAGTAGCAATTGCACATCAGGGAAGAGACTTTGGAGATCGTGGCTCCTTCCTCACAACGCCGCCTTGGACGTTCCGCAGCACGTCTGTTCCTCAGCACCGCCTCTGCTCCAGGGCGACACATCCTGCAATCCAGGGGTCCGCCGGGAGGCGGTGGTGTGACCGGAGCCACGCACTTGGGATCTCAGGCCACGGCTGCGGTCGAGTCCCTACTTCCAGGGGAGGAGGAGCTGTGGCGCCTGTGGGTCCACGCGTCTTGGTGGATGGGGGGCTGCCCCCCATGGGGAGCATGGCGGTGGCCCTTGGGCCATTTCCCCTTCCAGGGGCCGGGACTCACGGTTGGCTGGCCCCTCACGTAGGGGATGCTGGGCGCTGCCAACCCCCAAACCCTGGGTGCCCTGCGGCAGCGGTCTTAGGAGCATTATATTGGCAATATTTGCTCTCAGTTCATTTTTCTCCAACTGAGCCAACTGAGCCTCATTCGAACTGAGCACCTAACTGGTGCGCTTCTGTGCCCAGCACCATTTTAAGCACAGTGATAGGTTCTCAACCTCACGTGAGAGAGAGACTCGTTCCCGTACTCCTTCATTCAGAACATTCTGCTGAGCGCCAGGACTTGGATTCCAGACGGAAGACATGGCTGAGCACCATCTGATGGGTCCCAGCCCAGCTTTATCCCGAGCGTGACGACAGGCGATGGCTTTCGCCATTCACTCTGCCTCTGCTTCTGCCTCTCTGAGCTGCCCCCCGGACCTTCTCCTCCTTGGGGCCCATGATCCAGACCCTTCTCTGGAATGCCCCGCAGGGGACACAGCCTGAGCTTTACCCTTTGGTTTTCTCAAACTCATCTGCCCTCTGCCCAGGCTCTGCCTGCCCCAGCTGCCCGCAGACACCTCGGGCTGATGCCGGAGGCTCAGCACCTTTTCCCTAGACCCTAAACAGCTGCCCCCTTCTGAACTGCTGGTCAGATGAGGATGCCCGGCCTCTCCAATGCCCGCTCGGGTCGTTTTGCACCGCCTTCGATGCATACGCGCGCCTCACTGCCCCCCGTGCTCAGTCCTGAATCCGCCATCAATCCCCAAGTCTCTTCCCCCCCATCCATCATCCTGCCTCGGAGTCCGAGCGAGAGACGACAGCCCCACTCTCTCAGGCACCCCCGCTCTGGAGCAACTTCCTTTGCATATAACATGGTCCCCACGACTTCTGGCTAGAGTGACTTCCACACCAACTCCCCACATGTCTCCTCACAGCCCCTCGGCACCCCCGCTGCGCACGAGGCCTTCACTGTCCCACGGATCCTCTCCCGCCACGTGCTCCATGCCCGCGGCTCGTCCACGGGTCTGGCTCCTTCCGCAAGGTCTGCGTCAGATGTGCCTTTCTGGTGACGTCTGCCCGACCACCCCCAACATGGGTGGTCAGTCCTCCTCGATGCTTCTCGAGGTAAGAGGAATGTTCCTCTGGCGCGCATGTGTCGCAGCGTGCTGCCTGCTCTCCTCGGGCCAGCTGCTCCCCCCGCGCGGGGACTGTGTCGGTCGGGGCAGGACTCCTGCCCCCCGGTGCCCAGCTGTGCTCGGCGTGTGCAGGGCACTGAGGGCGTCTGTGAAGGAGGAAAATATACCCAAACTTCTGTTTCGTGCACCAGCTTCCACATGAGGTGTGCACCTGTCGTTCACACCCCTTCCCTCTCTGTCTCTAAGCCGCGTGCATCACGACGAGCAGGGCTCAGTCTATCACACCCCACTGTTCCTTCCAGGCACCGGACACCCGAGTGAGAAGAGAGTCCGATTCCGGAGGACGAGCAGACCCCACTTCCTGCCATGGCTCTGCGCCCCCCGGGAGGGAGACCCTCGGAGGGAACCCCGGACTCCCAGTCTGTTGTGAGTCCTACATGGTGCCTGGGACACGGGGAATTCAAAGCCGTGCGCGTGAACCTCTCCCTCTGCTGTGCAGCACTAGGACCGGGTCCGTTTAGGTAGGAGACGAGTCCACTGAGCACGTGGTAGGTTCCCAGCGCTGGGCCTCGCCGGGGCCGTGAAGGGGGAGCAGACGTGGCCCGGCTCCCGAGAATTCACCGCAGGGTCACGTTGTGACAGTCGGTGTTGTCACATCTGACTGTTTGGGCCTGTGAACCAGAACCTGTTTTCTGAAGGCCAACGCGGTGGTCGTTCATTTGTCCCGCTGGGTGACGAGGCAAAGTGCCCTGCAGCTCAGGACCAGGGACAGCCGGTGACACTCAACCACAGAGCACGGTTTTGAGCCCGTGCCGCCCTCCCGACAAGGTGCCCGGGGGGCTCCGCACCCGCTCCTTCCCGGGGGAGACGGCGCCTCGCAGTGACTGTCCCCCAGCCACAGGCCCCCCGGGCTTCTCCTTCTGCGCTCCGCAGAGGTGGGAGGAGAAATATTTTCTTTACAAAGTTGAAATGAATTTTTAAGCCGTGTACTTGGCACCACCGCATTCTCAAGCTGTTCTATGTTGTCTTGGCTGCTTCTCTGACATGTAAATTAAATTATCATCTCTGCCCCCGCAATTTTTTTTTTCCTTCTGGTTCACAAAGCGAGCGCTGTATGAGAGTTAGTGCCACGCAAGAATTTAAAATGTCTTAAACATTTTACTCCTTCATTATCAGAAATATGATTTCTCCAAAGTCAGCCACCTCATCTCCAAATAGCACTCCTCCCCCACCACGATTAGCAATTAGCTGTGTGTTACGATGACGTCCCCTAAAACAGGGCGTGGGGGGCACTTTGTGGCTGTGGGGGCGGGAGGGCCAATGGGAAGACCAGAGAGTGGGGGCCACGCCGGCCCGGGGGTGAGCGTGGTCTGGAGCCCGTCCTGAGGTGGGAGGTGGGGGAGGCAGGGTGCTGAGTCCACCAGCCGGCTCTCGGCAACTCTGAAAAGAGCAAAATGCCTCATTAAGTGCATGAATCAGGTCCTCTGCTTGGCCGGGTGGGTGACTGTGATATTTGAAAGATAAAAACCAAAAGTCCTTTTAAAAAAAAACAAACAAAAAAACAGCATGAATTAGAGGCAGGAACGTGGAGCCTGAAATTTTGGATTTGGGTTTCCTGGCGTCCAAATCCACGGCCCAGCTCAGCTGCGTGACTGCTCTTCTCTGCGCCCTGAATTCTTCA
The DNA here is from genome assembly GCF_008692635.1 of Crocuta crocuta. Classification (NCBI taxonomy): domain Eukaryota; kingdom Metazoa; phylum Chordata; class Mammalia; order Carnivora; family Hyaenidae; genus Crocuta; species Crocuta crocuta. The sequence continues at coordinate 7,253,541 of NW_027529672.1, forward strand.
TTTAAAACTTGCCGTAGGCTTGTCAGGTCGCTGATGTCGCATTCCTGGGACAGTTAAGATAGTTCCTCCTCTTCTCTTTGTAACGAGATGTGTAATCGCCCGAAATAAAATCGAAACACAGGGAAAAGCTCACGGCGTCCAAAAGCGCCTCCCTCGCTTTTCACTCCCCGCACGCCTCCACCTGGCCTTCCGGGGGTGCAGGGCGCCCCTCTTCTGACCTTCTGGGGGTGCGGTGCGCCCCTCATCCTGACCTTCGGGGGTGTGGTGCGCCCCTCTTCTGACCTTCCGGGGGTGCGGGGCGCCCTTCTTCTGACCTTCCGGGGGTGCGGGGCGCCCCTAATCCTGACCTTCGGGGGTGTGGTGCGCCCCTCTTCTGACCTTCCGGGGGTGCAGGGCGCCCCTCCGCGCCGTCCCGAGCTCTCCCCTGGTGAAGACGGCAGGGGTGGGCGGCCTCCTGAGCTGACTTGGACCCACACGTGGGGACGGAGATGTATTTGCACTGAACGCTACTCAGCCGCGCTAATTCTGAATCAACAGCTTCTGTAGAAACAAGCGATGCGCCCGATGCATGTCTGTTTGCTTCACGCACTGTCTACTTGTGAATTATTTTTCTGACAAATAAATCACTGCTTCCTAAAGCACAGACCGAGTTTTGAGAGCACATTCTAAATATAGCTTAAGAGACCGGAGCCAGAGGAACTTAGTAATGGTGCCGTCACTGGACACGGGTGCCTCCAGGCGGCCGCCTCGCCTCGCCTCCGGGGGTGCCTCTCCCCTCCCGCCCGCGGTCTCCCTGCGCTGCTGCTAAGCGCCGGCTGTTTAGACTTATCCCGGGTGCCTGCAGGCTCTGCCTTTCCAGCTCGCTCTCTCGTTGACATGAGGGGGCTATTGATTTCGGATGATGACGCTGTGCCCATTCCGCTCGCTGAAGGTGCTCAGGGCAACAGCTGGTAACACTCCGTGTGCTGGTGCGGCCATGCGCGGCGTGACTCCCATGAGGCCGCCTGTCCTCGCTGAGCACACGCCCCCCAGGATCGCCCATGAAGTAGCTCTGCATCCACACCGAGCAAACCTGCCAGCTGTCTACCAAATGCCACCGACGGGTCCCTGACATGTCCTTCAGGAGCTGGGGGCTGGGCCCACATCCCAGAGTCTGCTGTTGCCCTTGCTCGACCCCCAGCAATGACCACCACCCACTGGTTGGTATACACTCAGTCCCACTGCATTCTTTGATTCCAGGAAAATATTTCGTCCATTCTTCTATTGGGACATTTATATTCTTCCTCGTCTTTGACACTCTGCACAATCCCTTTATTAAGCATGTTAAGCTTTTGGGACACTGCACGGACCGTGAAGCTAGCATGTGACAGCCCCACAGTGCACCACTGGGGTGGCCGCAGCCTGATCCGGAAGCACGCATTTACAGAAGCCCTCCCCGCGTGTGGCCACCCACACCCGCACCCGGGTCCCCACCCTCCCCGGCGGCCTCACCCTCCCGGGTGGAGTCGCAAAGGGGTGCATGTTTGAGTTTGTCCTTTACAGTCAGAAGGTCAGAACCAGGTTTGTGATACTTACCTCCGTCGTTGCGCGTAGTGGCGGTTCA
>NW_027529672.1:7255900-7279733 GCF_008692635.1 Crocuta crocuta
TGAGCAGGGGAGGGTCAGAGAGAGAGGGAGACACAGACTCCGAAATAGGCTCCAGGCTCTGAGCTGGCCGTCAGCACAGAGCCCGACACGGGGCTCGAACCCACGAACCGCGAGATCATGACCTGAGCTGAAGTCAGACGCTTAACCAACTGAGCCACCCAGACACCCCGAAATGCACTTTTTTTAAGTGACTAGTTTTATTTAACTTTTTTAATGTTTACTTTTTTGAGAGACAGAGAGAGACAGAGCATGAGCGGGGGAGGGGCANCCGCTGGGCTGCTCTGGGAACGTTCTAGAGCGTGTGTCCCGCGGAATGTGTGCGTGCGCCCTGCGGGAGCCTTATCTGAGCAGGAGGTCACCCTGTTCTGTGCTCTTCTCGGTTTGGGGGAGCCGCCACACAGACGGCTAAAGGAGCCGCGCCGACTTGCGTTCCTACGAGGCGTCCGTGAGGGTTCCGGTCGCTCTGAGCCCCCTCGAGCCCGCAGCTCATCCACTGCTGTAGTTGTCACTGCCTCGTAGCACCCGGAGGGGACAACACGGCACTTTGAATCAAATTTACAGAAGGGCGATTTACATATTATGAAATGCACTTTTTTCTAATTTTTTTAAATTTTTTTTATATTTTTATTTATTTCTAAGAGAGAGAGAGAGAAAGACAGCGTGAGCAGGGGAGGGTCAGAGAGAGAGGGAGACACAGACTCCGAAATAGGCTCCAGGCTCTGAGCTGGCCGTCAGCACAGAGCCCGACACGGGGCTCGAACCCACGAACCGCGAGATCATGACCTGAGCTGAAGTCAGACGCTTAACCAACTGAGCCACCCAGACACCCCGAAATGCACTTTTTTTAAGTGACTAGTTTTATTTAACTTTTTTAATATTTACTTTTTTGAGAGACAGAGAGAGACAGAGCATGAGCGGGGGAGGGGCAGAGAGAGAGGGAGACACAGAAGTCGAAGCATCTCCAGGCTCCGAGCTGTCAGCACAGAGCCCGGCGCGGGGCTCAAACCCACAACCTGAGCAGCAGTTGGACGCTTAACCAGCTGAGCCCCCCGGTGCCCCTGAAGTGCCGAGTATGATGAGCTTGGACAACTGTATACATTTTCATCACCTTAAATAGGCCCCAGTGTCCCTGCTGGCTGGGCTCCCACCCCTGTGCTCAGCCACTGACCCATCTCTGTCTCTGTGGGTGGGTCTCGCTCTTCTAGAATATTCCGAATAAACAGAAGTGGAGGCGTGCAGAAGGTCGTCTTTTGTGTCCGCGCCCATTTGCCGAGAATCATGGTTTTGGGGTTTATGCATGGGGTCGTGTAAACTGGCATTTTATTCATGTTTATTGCCGAGTATGATGGAAACGACTTGGTTATTCATTCTCTTACTGAAACACGTTAAGGTCATGAGTGAAGCAGATACAGACAAACGTGAACAAGTCTGTCTTCGACCTTAAGTGTCCCTTCTCCTGGCTGAGCGCCGAGGGCAGGGGGCTGGGGCCGGGGGGTGGTGTGGACTGAGCTGCGGCCCAGCCAGCTGTGGGGTCTGGCGCCCCAGCCTGCAGGCACGGGCTTCCGGCTTTCCACGATCTCGCTCTACTTGGGATCGTCACCCTGTCCAGTAGACGGATGCTGGCAGCTCCCCATGATTTTGTTTGTAGGAGACTTTGTCCGTGCAGCTTGGGGTTGACGTTGACATTGACTGGAAAGTGCTCTCGCTCCCCTGAGGACTCGTGGCGTGGATCTTTCCATGTGCTGATCGGTCATTGAATATTTTGTTTCTGAGAAGCGTCTGTTTTGCCTGATTTTAATTAGGTTGCTGCGGATGGAGCGTTTGTGTCTCCCTGTCCCCAGATTTACATGATGAATCTTAAGTCCTCAGGGATGGCTTTTGGGGGAGACTCGGTTGTGAGGGGGGAGCCCCCATGGACAGACTCAGTGCCCCGGTCAGGGGCTGAGGAGAGCAGAGGTCTCCCTCCAGCACGTGGGCACAGAAGGAGGCAGCAGTCACGGTGTCCGGGAGGGGACGTCCCCGAGGCCAGGCCCCACGGTGCCCCATCGCTATGGCCTCCTGGGCTGAGAACACGGTGTCCTGGTACAGGGGCCCCAGCTGGGGACCTGGGTCCTCTCCTCACACGCAGCTGAGAGCCCTTGGTATGAGCTGATGGGTCTGTCGGCCATGCTCGGCGGATGTTTCCTCCCTGCTCCTCAGCTAGATTTTTCACGTTCTACTGATATTGGACAAGGAACAGAGGTTTTTATCTTGATGAAATCCAACTCACCAATTCTTCTCATTTATGGTTAAGAGTGATTCAGAAATCTTTGCCTAATGCAGGGTTTTCTCCTACGTTTTCTTCCAGAAATTTTGTATTTTTAAGTTTTTACACATTGGTCTATTTCTGCGTGGAGCTAAATTTTGTGTGTGCTGTGAGGTAAGAGTCCAAGATATATCTGCCCATTTTCATCCTATTTTAGGGCAAGACTGGAGTAGCTGTTTCCAAGGGGCGATCCCGGGGAGCCCCGGGACTGTTCCGCACGGCCTGGGGTCTGGCTGGTGGGCGGGTGGATGCTCCCCGTGGGCTCAGGACGTGCCCCCCCCCCACAGGCCTGCAACACATCCCTGGGGCTGTTCCTCCAAGAAGCCCTCCGTGCACGAGCCCCTTGGCCCTGCGGTGCCCCCGGACCCCAGCAATGCACCCTGTTTCAGAAAGTTCCTGTTAGTTTTTCGTTGAATTTTGCTTCTTTCCTTTGACTCTACGTTCTCGCTCAGGGGCTCCCGTTGCTGGTATTTGGGAACTTCCCAGCATACCCACGATTCTGCACACCCCCCCACCATGCTTCCGTTTGGGGGCTCTGGGTCCCCCCGCACCTTCTGTGGCCGCTGGAAATCTGTGGTCAGGGGCCGCCTGTCTGTCCGTAGCTTGATTCCAGGATCAGCCTCTGATTCATCTTCATGAATTCCCATCCTTGGCAACAGTCCCCGTTTCTTCATGAACTCACCACATTTTGCGTCTGTCGTCTTTACCGCGTGCCCGCAGTCGCCGCCGAGTCCTTGCCGCCAGCTCCAGGGTCTGCATCAGACCCGCTCTGCCTGTGGTCTCCGCACCTTCCCGGTCTGCATCCTGTGGCACCGTCTTCCGGAAACACTGCTTTCCGGAGCGGGAGACGTCATCCATGGAATGTCATAGCCTCTAATGACGTCACCCCTTCCAGAGGTCGCCTCGGTCTAGCCCGAGCTGCGCCCCTAACGCTGGGTCGCGGCTGGCCTGCCCGAGGCCGCCGTGCCTTCTCCGCAGCAGGCCCCTTGTGGGCCAGGAATCCTAACCTTCAGCTCACGGCAGGGACAGGTGCTCCCACGGTTTTTAGAGGCTTTCTGGGGCGGAAACCCAGCCCTGCCCTGAGGCTTCTCCGTGCTCACAGGGTCCCCTGCCCAGACCCGGAGCCGCTGCCTCAGGGACCCGTCTCCTGCTGCATCCTGCGGGCGGCCGCCTCCCTGCTCTCCTGTGGGCTCCGTGGGAACCGTGGGCTCCACCCGCCCCCCCCCGCCTCCCCAGGGACCCCTCGGTCTCCATCGTGGCTCGGGGAGCCTCCAGGAGGCTGCTCCTGCACCGCGAGATGGAAAGTAGCCCTTCCTGCCTCTTACCTCTTTCTGAGGCCATTTCTGGTCCTTGCATGTACTGCTCCGTCCATGGACAATGCACGGAGTCCACGCGGAGAGTGTGACGTGGACAGGCCTCGCTTCTGCTTCTCCTCGGATGGAAGTCAGGTGGCTCCGCGCGCCAAGCCTCTGCTGGGCACCCGAGCCTCCCTCCGTGTCCCTGGCCTGCCTCCCGCGGGGTGCGGGCCTGCTCAGCCGCTCTGCTGTTCCGTTCGTCTGTCCTGCGCGGGCTACAACCCTCATCCCTGTGAGGCTAGAAGGCGCTTCCGGATGCCCCGAAGAGTGACTTCTCGCCTCCTACCCTTCCACTTGCTTTAGAATCAGTTACTGCATCCCCCCCCCCCGAAAAAAAAAGTGCTATAAGATTTTGATAGAAATTGCATTTCAGAGAGATTAAGGGAGAATTGACATCTTTGCAGTATTAAATTTTAAATAGTCATTGTCAAAAATAAAAATTTGTAATCGAAGATGCCAAGTGATAAACTGAGAATATGCCACTGAGTTTTAAGTGTAGCTCTTGTAATTCAGCGTTTCGTCTCCAGCGCTCTGGGGAAATGCGGCACTTACAGCGCTGAGGCTCGGGCGTCCCATCGAATCTTTCCTGCGTCTGACTTCCTGTCTGTCAGAAGCACACGGGTGCCCTGCCGGTCACGGGGGTGACGCTGTAACGCATCGCCCCAGCCCCCACCTTTCAGGACAAAGACACGGCTGCCCAGCCCCCGGCAGTGTGGCCAGGCTCCCAGCCTCTCCCTCGCGGGAACCTCAGAGCCTCCTGGCCCACGGTCCTGCCTCTCGGCCCCGAGCCGCAGGCTGGGACACGTCGGAGGGGCCCCAGGGCACCTTCCCTGCCAGCCTGGCCCTGTTCCCCATGGTGTTGCTGCCAAGAGCACCCCCCTGTCAGCTTCCCGCAAGTAGATCTCGCTTCCCGTCTGTGGGAAACACTTGTGAGGAAGCAGGAAGGATCTGGAAGGAGATTTAGGGAGGGGACCCCGAGGACATGGCTGTGCTCTGCCCCTCCCACGTCCCCCTCCGGGTCCCCCCACCCCGCGCCCTTGGGGCCTCCGTGAGCTGGCTCGGCGTGAGCTGCTGATGCCCGAGTCCCTCCCCCGAGTTCTGATCCAGTTGTTCGAATGTGCCCAGACTCAGGTTTTCCAAAATTCCTGGGTGATGCCACGTGTGGTCAAGGTCCAGGTCTCTGGCCTTCAGGACATCACCGTGCCGCGCCCTCTGCCCCAGAAGACCCTGGGACCCTCGTGTGCCCGTGTGAGGGCACCGACCGACCAGCCTCGAAGACAGGGCGTCAGACCCCTCCCCGGACCTCGCAGCCGCTGTCATCCGTTCGAGGGCCCCGGCGTCTGGGAAATGCCACGGGGCTCTCTCGGTCCTGGACTGGGGTCATCCCCTAAATCCCTAAAGCCTTTAAGTGCAAAGAAATGCCAATTCTAAACCTGATATTTTCTTGACCACTTTATTCATGCGGTGCTAAAGACTGAGAGATACTTTCTTTTTTGTGAGCAGCACCCTAGATGTCAGACTCTGCTCACCTCCCTCACAGGGAGGCCCATCTCTGTGGAGGTGACCATGTCACTCACAGACAGGTTTCTTCCAATGAACCTCGTTCCAGAAAATCAGGGCCCCTCAGAGAGACTTGAGGCGAAAAGAAGTATCTTTTCTGTAGCCGCTGACTAGCATCTCTCCAATGCATAATAAATGCAGAATTTGTCTCATCACAATAAAATTTAAAAATACACTAAACCAGTTGCTAAATATGATTTTTGTAATTATTGGAATACTCTTATTTTATATTATTAAAGCTGGATATTTTAAATGAGATTCTCTATCTCCTTGAACAGCCCAAAATGCAGGTTTAAAAAAAAAATAATTGAATTCCTCTACATTTTGATTAAACCCTTAACCAAGATTACCATATATGAATGGTAAAATGAAATTACTTCTAAAACTATAGTTGACTTCAAAATTTCTATCGATGACCTCACATTCAACACTATTTATTTATCTAAAAACCTAGGCAAAGAGCTATTATCATCATGTTATAATTGTCTAAAAAGACCCCACCCCAGTCTCATCTCACATCTGCTGTGGTTTGTTCTCTGGGCTCCAACGCAACTGCCTTCCTGCCACAGGCCCTTTTCATGTGCTGCTCTCCCAGCATTTCTGCTCCCAAAACACCCAAGGTTGCCTAGGACCAGTGCGTCCCACCCAGGGTCAGCTGGGCAGCAGGAAAATGGGTCCCTCTGTGTCCCGAGCGGAGGTTTTTCTCTTCTCCAGCGACAGGGACAGTGTTTTGAGCAGTTTTAGCCACTCTTTTTCCCCCAAACTCACTGCGGCTCCCCACAGAGGGGGATCCCCCCGTGTCTCCGATCCCGGCCTGATTTTCTCGTCCCCAGTTTGCACTCACGCTAGAAGGTTTTCTCAGCGACTCCGTCTCCTTTTCCTCCCAAACTCCTGGATTCTGTAAGGGTTCCTGTGGCCTCGGGCCTTCTCCGTGTGAGACACGGGGGCGAGTGAGATGTACGGAGCTCCCCACTTCTCCGCCATCTTGCCTCTGCTCCTCGCTCGCCAGCCTGACCTGGAGGGGACGCGTGGCGGCTGCGCCTTTGTGCTTCTGGCTCGGCTGGATCCCCAGGGGGAGGCGAGAGGCTTGAAACGGCTCTGAGGGGCAATATCGGTGGGGCGCGCGGCCCGGGATCTGGAAACGAGGCCTGGCCTGGGACACAGAGCACGGCCCACCCTGGCTGCGCCCCCGGCACAGGGAGATCACACCCGAAAGAGTGAGTTGCAGCGCTTGGTTCAGGAAGGGACTGGGGCGCCCGCTCTTCCGCCCACGACCGCCAAGGCAGGACCCCCGGGGCCGCACTGGACCGAACCACGCCCGTCCCCCTAGAGAGCTGCCCTCTCCTTTTTTTCTTTCCATACCGGAGCCGCGGCAAGACCAGCATGGATGCCCCGCCCCGATGAACCCTGGTCACCGGCTTGCTTAACCAGCCACAGCTAATCCATTCCCTAGATGTGAATTCTGCCCCTGCCTACCTCGTCACCTCTTTGTCTCTGGGGTAATCAGACGATATAGTTTCTCCGAGAAGCATCATCGTCATTTCTTTCGCCTCCTCTCCAACCACATTCCACTCTCGCTCTTTGAAAAAAGGCTCTGACTCCTTCCGCCTGCTCATTTCATTTCCAATTTCCTTCATCCCCGCCCTGTCCGCTCTCTCGTTCTCTATGCTCTTCCTCCAGCACTGCATACACCGGCGATTTATTTGCAGCTGGGAAATCTGGTTACATGCTTCAGACTGTCCTTTGTCTATTGGGTTTCTTCTCTTTCCTTTTCTTTTCTTCTTTTTTTCGTTTTTATGTATTTTTATTTCTTATTATTCACCTTCCTTCCTCTTTTCTTTTTTCTTTTTCGTTTTCCCTTTCGGTTTGCGTGTTTGTTGGGTTTGTCTGCTTCCACAACAGGCCATCCTTTCTACCATCCCCTGGTCATCCAAGGGCCCTCACCCTAGGGGCCACTCCCCAGAGTGACTCCCTGGCCCCGGCCACGCCAAGCAGAGCTCAGTCCCCTCCTGCCCCTCCCCCGCTGCCCAGGGAAGCGTCTCGTCTTGACACTTAGCCCATAACACTGAACCTTCACGGTCACCGGTGCAGCGGCAGTGCTTGCGTCCGGCTCCCCCCGGGCCCGTGCTCCCTGGAGCCAGGGCTGTCTTCCCTGAGGCTCGTGCACCCCCAGGGCCCGGGGCCGTTCCTGCCCCCGAACTCCCTGTCAGGAGTGTGCTTCCGCCGACTCAGGAAGGCTGGACGGGAGCTCACTTTCATGAGTCTGGGATGACGGTGTTTTGTCTAAAGGTTTTCAGGACCTTGAACATCTAAGCTGCGGTGTTTACGATGGCCGCCGCACACGGCGCGTCCTTGTTTGTCTAGGCTCTGAAAATAGCTATGCGATATTTTAATTAAGACGATTTTTCCTGGTGACAGAGTTTTTCATACTCTCATTCAGGGAAGAGGTGCTGTGTGCCTAAGGAAAGGTTTTACCAAAATGGCTCTGGAGGCTTCCCTCCCCTACAGCGTGTCCCTTCCCTCTCGGTGCTGTGACCGCGGAGGAGGCCCACTGCCCTGGGAGACCGGCCTCTGCGGCCGCACCCACCCCCTGTGCTCCCCGCGTCAGGGCAGCGTGAACACGCGGTGCCCAGTAAGGAGCCCGCGGAAGGGGTCACGCGGCCCTGGGGGCGGGCAAGCCAGTTCCGAGCTGCACCGACCGGTCCTGTTGGCTGATTGGCCCAGGGACCCTTAACGAGCCGGCGAGCCCTTGCAGGCTGACTGACGAGATTTCTCTATCTGTGGCTCTGCCAGCCTCTTCAAGTGGGTAAACAGAACCTCACGCTGTAAGGGATCTGCTCCCTGGAGGCGACCACATCGTCTGTGCCCAGGAAGGGCTGAAACAGAGCACAACGCAGCAGCCCGTGTCTGTGTTCCCCAAAACCCCAATGCCTACTTTCCTCTCCTCCACGGACACTGCGATCAGAGCCTTCCGATCTCTCCCGCCAACGAGGACCCCCCCCCCAGAGTCTGTCATCACACGCGTCCCGCACCGGCCTGACCTGCGTATCAGAATCCTGCGGTTCATGAAGAAAGCTCGCTGTTGATGAGGCCCCAGAGGTCTGCCCGATTCCTCCCTCCCGGCCGACCAAGGCGGGGAAGCCACGCACACAGCTGGCCAGACAGGCGTCACAGCTGGATCCGCCAAGGGCTCTGACTTGCAGCGCTTAGCAGTACAAATGTGGACACAATGCTATCTGTGTGCCATTTCAGATGCAAACAGCCACCGGTGAGAGAAGGTGTTGCTTCCCTGTGGCTCATCTCCACAGCCACTCTGAATGTGCGGGTCCCGGGCTACTGTCTACTTCTGCACTGCTTGACCCTGGGGAGGCATTGAGGGGGCAGAGGTCAGGGAGGGCCATGGTCTCAAGGCAGTTCTAACGCCCTGGCCTGCCATGGACAGGAGCAGCAGACACACAGCCCCCTCTCCCCTCCTCCGTGCCCCCAGGGTTCCCTGAATGCCTGGGCCTCAGCCCTGGTTAGGGTGTGGGGTCCCCATGCCACAGACGGACTGGTCAGAAAACAGACGGTGGCAAGTGCGGGCAGGGAGGTGAAGTGGGCTGGACTGGCCTGAAGGTGGAGCTGGGCAGGGTGGGGGCCTCAAGATGGGGTGGCCAACTCTGACTGCAGAGCCAGCTGTACCTCATCAGGACTCCACCTGGCTGAGCCCAGCTCAAGCATATCTTGTACATATGGATGATGGATGGGTGGATGGATGGGTGGATGGATGGATGGATGGGTAGGTGGTTATGTAGGTACATGGGTGGATAGATGGGTGGATGGATGGATGGTTGGATGGATGGGTGGATATGTGGGTGTGATTGGTGGGTAGATGGATGGATGGATGGATGAATGGGTAGGTGAATGGGTAGATGTATGGAAAGATGTAAAACGAAAGAGAATTTTAGAAGCATATAGAAACATAAAATGTTGTACAGGCAGGAAAGACAAATACAAACAAATACTACAAGGAAATCATTTATATTTCAAGCTCCCGGGAACACCCTGCTGCACAGCCAACACTGAAGACTGGGGCGGGCTCAGCTGGGCAGACGAGGGTCCGTCAGGGAAGAGACACAAATGCGGGGTGTCCCCCCGGGGTCCTGCTTGGGGCTAGGGCACCTGCTGCGGGCGGGCACCCGCCCAGGGCCTCCCCGGCGCCTCCTCCCCCACTGTCTCCCAGGAGGCTGGAGAGTGCCCGCTGTGGAAGCCGATGCCCGGTGCTCGGGCCGGGGCGGAGGCCCACGGACCCCACTGCCGAGGCAGCCGCACCTCGGGCCTTGATCCCGGCGCCCAAGCCCACGGCCCGGCCCGCACCCCTGCCACGCACCGTGGGCTCGTCCACGAGACACGGCCAGGAGAGGAAGCGGGAGAGAAAGGGGCCCCGCGGGGACTCAGAGCCTGCAGGGTGTGGGGTGAGTGGAGCGAGTCTCATGGGGACCGAGCGAGCCTCTGGCCCCGGTTCCTGGGAGACCCCAGCCCGAAACAGGGCACAGAGACCAGGAGGTGAAGAGAAGGACCCAGGACCCTGCACCGATCGCCCCAGCCCAGGCCCAGGCCCGCCGGGGTGCAGGCTGGTTCTGGGAGCAGGAAGGACCTCAGGACGGGTCCGGGGTGGGAGGGTCCTGCCAAGTTCGAGACTCAGCGACAAGCCCCAAGCCCAGCCCTAATTCCACCCCCGAGGCCAGTTCTGGGTGGACAGCCCCCCACCCGAGGCTCCCACGGAGGCAGAGCCCACTCGGAGCCCACCTGGGGGGAGGGGACGGTGCCACGACCAGCCTGTTTGCAGACCCCTCTCCACAGACCGTCCACGGCTGGAGAGAAGGGCAGTGATGGGCAGGGTTTGCACGTCATCCCAAAATGTCCGTGTTAGGAATAAAGCTTTCTACTTCATCTTCTCATTTTCCACGTAGAGATTCAAAAGAAAGGTCTTAAGCCCTAAAATGTCTATTTTATTTTACAAGCACAGGAAGCTAACACTAAGACAACAACGCCATCGGAAATTGCAAATATTTTCAAACGGGGTGTAACTGGTTGAGCTGAGCTTGGTGGCCAGCCCCCCACCGGGCTGCTGTCTCCCAGTGTCAGTGACACGGGGGTCACGTCCTGCCCTCATGGTCAGCAGAAGCGTCGCCATCCACGCACGCTCGCTGCGGAAGCGCGTTCCTAAGGCTCCCGTTCAGCGACGGCTCTTCCACAAAGACCGCACGTGATTATCCGGGAGGATTCTGCTGCGCGGGGTGGGGTGGGGGGGGTGAGGCTGGCCGGGCGCTGGCAGGAGCAGCCGGAGCGCGGTCCCCTGGGCAGAGGTGCCCCCACCAACCCTCCCCTGAACTTCCTACGAGTCTCAGGAGTCTCCCCGGAGACTGCAGGGCAGCTCGGGAATGTGGAGCCAGGCCGTCTGGGCAGAATCCCAGGGCTGCCACCGTCCACACAGCAGGAGAACCCGCCGCCTGCCGGTCACTCCTGCGGGTCCTGGGGCCACGGCTCTCCACACCCTCTGGCCAAGGCTTGGTCTATGCTTCCCACGGGGTCAACCCCTGGCCACCCGGTCCTGAGGGCAGGACCGCAGGGTCCTGAGACCCCCCTGCGCCCTGCACAATGGGCCCAGGTCACGTCTGCCCACCCGGAAGGGCCAGGCCTCTTTCTTCCCTCTCTTACCGCACACACCTGTGCTCCCGTGTGACCGCGCCGGAGTCCCCAGCTCGTGGGGGCTGTTCCGCCATTTATCCGCAGGGCCCGTGAGGCCTGGACCCCCCAGGTGTGGCTCAGCTGAAAACGGAATGTCTCCTAATGGGAGACGTTGAGATGCACCTTTTTGAGGGTCCCCCCAGGAGACCTCGTCCAGCCGTGTTCCCTCTCGGGGCCAGTGCCCCCTTCCCACGGGGGGGCGGGGGGAGGGCGTCCAGCAGTGTCGCTGAGGGCCTCCGTGTGCAGAGCTCGGGGTCCGTGTGCAGAGCTGGGCCTCCGTGTGCAGAGCTGGGGGTCCGTGTGCAGAGCTGGGGGTCTGGCCCAGGAGGACAGGTCTCGCCCTGGGCGCAGTAGGGCCCCCGTCACACACGGCAACACCAGGCAGGAACCCTTGTGATTTTCCATGAGACACACATTATTTTTGTTTAGTGAGTTCAGAGTAGCTACTTGGAGGCGATCAACCATTATGGTTTATGGCTTTGACTCTCAGGCTGAGCAAACGGCACCCACGGGCATCTCAAATGAACTTGAAACGTTTCGTGAATGTCTCCAATGTTTTCAAGTGTGTGTGTGTGTGTGTGTGTGTGTGAGGGGGGGGGCGGAGAGATCAAAATCAATGCTTACAGCTCACCACTATCTTTATGCCTCATCTGTTCTGGGTTGTTCCACAGGGAAGGGAGTGAGGAGCTGAGGAGGGAGAAGACGTCCCATAAAATCACTCGCAGAACGTCACTGAGCCACAAACTCAGAGTGCCACTTGCCGGAGCCGCGCGGCTGAGGTGTCACCGAGGCTGACCCACGGTTCTCTTGACCGTGACACAGACGGTGCCCTTGACGACTGACCGCTGGCCACAGCACGCCCAAGGACAGAAAACAGCCTCGGCTGTACCCCAAGTGCCACGCTGAGATTTTACATTAATGTTTCACTTAAAAATTTTAAGCTCCGTAACATTTAGTATAATTTTCCTTTTGTACTGACTGTTTCCAATTAAGCAGCCAGGCTCCAGCGCACCAGACAGGAGGGCCTCCTGTAGCCCCGGGCGATGCTGGCGTGGTCGCGCCCCAGGCGGCCGCTGCTCGGGCAGCACAGTGGCCGCGGGCAGCCAGGGCCAGGAGGCTCCCCCACGAGTGGGCTGCAGGGGAGAGCTGGGCGGGCAGGGAGCTGGCGGGCTGAGTGAGAAAGTCTATCCAGGAAGAGGTGAGGCCCCTGCAGACCGAGTGGGGAGTGTGGATGGAGGGCCGTCAGGCGGGAGAAGCCACGAGGGGCAGGCTGAGCCCGGAACGCTGGCCCAGATCCAGGGCCAGTCAGGCAGTGGGGGGCAGGGCCGGGGATCCAGACCTCGGAACTACACCACAGACGTGATCACATCTTCCTGACACGGAAGGTCCTGACTCGGTGAAGCGTTCCACATCCCTGACACGGCTTGGATGCTTCTCCAGGGAAGCAGGGGTCCCCTAACTGCTCTGAGAGGGTGGCCAGCCCAGGAGGGGTCCTCGGGGTCCACCCTCGTCTCCACCCCCATTCTGTCCACACGGCCTTATCTCTCTCCTCTCTGACTCACCTCTCACTCATCCAGACCCATGTTCTGTGTGGGTCAGGAGGCTACCAACCTACCCATGGCCTTGAACATCCCCCATCCCAACACCGACTAAGCCTTGGCCGCCAGCCCCCAGACCTCCCAGTGTCCCTGGCACACACCCTCACTTATCCCCTCCCGGACCGGAAACCAGGCACAAAAGGACAGTTTCCCCCGGGTCTAGGTGGCATACATGATGGTCAGTGTTAGTAGGGACCTTCCAGGGGCGCTGGCTCCAGGACACCCCCAGAAGAGCTCCTCCACACACTGGGCCGCCAGGTGACAATGAACCTGGGGAAGCTGTCGACTGGCTCCTATCTTCCAAGACCGTGTCTCTGCGGCCCGTTCTGCCCGGATTTTCCGGGAGCGGACAGTCAGCCAGTCCTGACCCCTCTTCACTCTCCAAGCATCAGTGACTACGGGTAAAAATGCCTGCATTAAATCCCCGTAGGTTTATTCATTTTCTGTCACTACGGTAGTTAATCACAAACTTGGTGGCTCAAAACACAAAAATTCACTACCTAACAGAGCTGTGGTCACATGTACAAAACGGATCTCGTTGGCTAAAACTGAGGCTCCAGGGAACACCCACTTCTTTGCCTTTTCCAGCTTCTAGAAGTGCCCACCTTCCTTGGCTGGTGGCCCCTGGCCTGCCTCTCTGGCCCCACTTTGGCCACTGGGGTGTCTCTGCCTGTGACCCTCTTCCTCTTTCAGGGACCCTGGTGATGCAGTGAGCCCGTCCAGATGGGCCAGGACCATCTCCCTAATTACTTAAAGCCAGCTCACTCGTATCTGTAAGCCGGGCCACAGCATTAACTCTCCTTGGCCAGTAGCCTGACGAATTCCCAGTGGCGCCACTGGGGGTGTGTGCGGACTCCGTTCTGCCTACCCTTCGTGAACTGTTATAAGGCAGTAACAGAATAATATATATGTGATGGTAGAACACTTCCTAGGTACTTTGCAACCATTTTGAACAAAAGAATCTAAATAGAAATATTTAGACAATCATTCTCACTACATAAATTTAAAAAGAAATAAAATACCATCATCCAGGGCAAGGTCAGACGTCGAGATCTGGTGGGATCAG
Organism: Crocuta crocuta; assembly: GCF_008692635.1. Classification (NCBI taxonomy): domain Eukaryota; kingdom Metazoa; phylum Chordata; class Mammalia; order Carnivora; family Hyaenidae; genus Crocuta; species Crocuta crocuta. The sequence goes on from NW_027529672.1 coordinate 7,269,515, forward strand.
TAAATTAGCTCCTTGTTGACTTAGGCTCCGAAGGACTCGAAACAACCATGAACAGCCATGAACATTTAACAAGGAAAGACCCCCCCCCCCCCCCAGTCTGGGGGCATCAGGCTAATCACTGAGGTAGACCACACTGTATTTCCAAAGCCTTTGCTCCCAATAGTTTTCTCACCAGGATTACAGTAAAATTGTCCCCAAACTCCAGGGGTGAGGAAAGGCATGTGTGGCGGCGGCTGAGGCAGGGGACAGGGGTGGGCTGACTGGGCATCCGCTCTGCCTGGGACTGAGAGTTTCTCGGGACGCCTGTCAGTGTGTAACCAGGAAGGTGGCAGGCACACGGGGACCATGGCTCGCACCTCGGGGGTGAAGTGGCCCGGAATCAGGACGCAAGGATGTTCTGCCGGTCCTGAGAAATGGGAAGACAGATGTACCAAGTGTGCACTGTGCTGGGCACCCATCTCCAGGGGAGATAACCCGTGAGGTTCTCTCAGCAAATTTCACAAGTGGGAAACTGGGCTCAGTCACACGTCTGGCACACGGCCCAGCCAGGGCTCAAGCCCAGGAGTGTCTCGCCCCAAAGCCCATGCTCTGAACTTCAGCATGATTGATTCGCTGTTCTACCCACGAACCTCCATGGTCATGGTGGTTACCCAAAAAGACTGAGCATCGCGTGTGTGTGTGTGCGCGTGTGTGTGCATGTGTGTGCATGTGCAGACATGTGGGTGTGTAGGTGGGGAAGTGATATAAACCCATAAGAATTCCCATCTCTCTCCAGCTTTATTTAAATCCTTCATATAAACCTTTCATAATGAAGGCTCTCTGACCTTAAACTTTAATCAAAGCCTTAACCAAAGTGAAGCATAACCTGCTTCCTTCCAGAAACGGTCTGTGTCAGCCCTGCCGACTTGGAATTGAGCCACCTCGAACCCGGACACGTGTGCGCATTTCACTCGGGTCTTCCTAGAATATCTGAGACCTTTGCTACACATACTGGATGTCTGAGGCTCAAACAGCATCCTGGTGAAAAATAAGCCATTTGTGTAAAAGGTGTATTGGATTTGAGGGGAAATAGTGAGATATAAATAAACACAAGAGAAAAGAAAGGCACATAAATTGAAAGCTTAAAATAATGTATAACTATTAAAAGATGTTGAAAAATTCATTTTATCTATTTAATAATCTCTGGGGTGAAGGGGAGAAGGATAACTCTCTCCGGCTGAAATTATTGGCTAATGTTATTCATAACCAAGCGTTATCAGCCTCCATCCAGCCGCATATTTTTATATCCTGCTAAATTCTGCCTCCGTGCCAACCGGCCCAGCAGGAAGACTCGTGTGCTCCTCACAGACCACACGGAAGAGGTGAGCAGAGATCTTGAAATGATGAGCCTTCAGCCAGAATTTCCTGAGGTCTTCATCACCCCCCCGACTGTATGACTACCGGCTGGCGGTCACCAGCCTACAGGATTTTTCTGTGAAAACCTTGCCTAACAACCTGACTCCCGTAGCTGCTCTGTGGGTGCCCTCGCCCCGCAGGGGGCCCGCCGTCCTTCAAGCAGGCCGACTCCACAGCTCGGGCTGGAGCTCACCCCACTGGCCGGTCAGACTCAGCCCAGGGGACCGGTCGGGCGTCTCTCTTCCCTTCTCTGGCAGTTTGAAAGGTCCAAACGTGGACACGGACCACGTACACACACGTTACATACATGTGCACGTGTGTCCTCAAGGATTTAAGTGCCTGCAAAGCAGAATTGCTTCATGTCACATATGGTTTTAGACCCATACGTAAAAATAAATCTTTATCTTATTCTAGTCTTTTTCTTTTTAAAAAAAAGTTTATTTATTTTGAGAGAGTGTGTGTGTGCACATGTGAGTGGGGGAAGAGCAGAGACAGAGGGAGACAGAGATCTGTCCGCACAGAGCCCCACTCAGGACTCAATCCCATGAACCGTGAGATCACGACCAAAATCCAGAGTCGGACACTTAACCAACTGAGATCCCCTTGTCTTTTTCTTTTAAATGATAAAAACATGTGGCTCTCTTCAGTACGGTAATATTAACCTTTTAAAAATGATCCTATCTTATGTGTGCCCTGATGTGACACTGTGACATCACAGTGACGTGGCAGCCCCGTGGCGCCCCTGGGACTTCTACTGGGGCCGTACGCTTTACAAAACGCTGTTATGTGCCCTTGTTTGCAAAAGCAGGGCATCGGAATAGTCTAGAGATCAGCAGAGCCAGCCACAGCCACGAAGACGGTTTGGACCACTCTCTCCAGCGTCCACGGTGCGCCGTTTTCCACGTGGCATTGATGTCCGCTTTCTCATTAGGCCAGGTGATTTGATGAGTCTGCTAGGGACTTGGAGACGGTTCCAGAATCTGTGAGGCCACGTACAATTGCAGTTTCTGTGGTTCTGGCAAGTTCCTCTTGTCTGTGGTATTGGTTCTCTTCACTGTCATCTTCCTGGGTTCTGGCATAAGATGCGGGGCTCACGTTGGAGTAGGTGAACCGAACAGGTGTAGACGGCCAGTGTGCTTCCTGAACTGAGTCTGAGTCCAGTTCTCTGTAGCCCCCAGGGCGCTCTGCCTCCTTTGACCCACATGGCTCTTCTCCGACTCTCAGACACCGAGACCCCTCTTTCTGGCCTTCGGCTCATCTTTGATTCGTCAGCATGCGGTGCCTCCTCCCCCCACCCCCACGGGCTGCGTGCCCTGGGCGCAGGTGCAGCACGAGTGGACTCGCTGCCCCCTGTGGTGAGTCGTTTCCGAGGTGATTATCGCGTGGGAGGAGGATGCGGTGGGGCCGGGCCACCTGCTCGCTGATCCTGACGTCAGCAAGGTGTCCAGGTGCCGAGTTAGCAACTGGGATCAATTAGCAATTGTGATTGAAGCCGAATGTAATTAATTATATAATTTGAGCGAGTCGGGTTTTAATTATACTGAAATTGCACCGTGCACCCTGGGCATCTGGAAGAATCCCCAACGAAAGCATCCCGGCAGGAACGTGGCGCCTGCGTGCACCCATGCTTGTTTGTACCCCGCCTCCTGCTGCGGGCCCGGCGTGGACCGCTCACCCTGGCAACAGCCGTGCACCCTGCGTACGGGACACTTCGCTCACTCACTCCTGCAGCCCACCAGCGGTCAGGGAGTACAGTGACCTGCGGCACGGTCGGCCTGACCGCTTGGTCCGCTGCGGTGCCAACAGGAACAGCCACTACAGCCATGGCCTTGTCCCTGTGCGCTGAGTTTAGTCGCTCCAGGCTAATAGCCACTGCATGGCTTCGAGGTGAAGCTTAATGCAAATTCCTAGCACTCAGTTTTATACCTTACACCTCTGTGGGCTACTCTGAGGGACAGTCATTGACTGGATGATATAAATTCCACATCATTAGTTTCTGGCACTACTTGGTAATCTCTGGAAAATGGGACGTTTGTTCTGGCCATGATTTCTTATTCCTCAGAGTAGCTCCATAAAGTCGCATGAATTAGAGCATTGCACAGCCTGGATTTGCACCAACACCGCTGGGGAGCCAGTGTCACTGGGAGGGAGGGTCTCGGGGTTCGCTGGGGGCCCCCTGGTGTGGCCACCCGCTACGTGCACGGGGCCTCCGTGTGGAGAGAGCCCTCTCTGTGTCGTCCCCTGCGGCACCAGATCAGCACTCCTGATGGCCAAGCGCACCTGCCGACCCACTGCTCACTGGATGGTCACTTCTCTGGCCCCTGGCCTCCTGGAGTGCACCCCCAACACGGCCGAGTCAGCAATCGCAGAGTGGGGAGCAGAAGGGTGCAGGGAGCAGACTCTGGCCTGAGGGGAGCCTGCAGACCAGGTGCCTGGCCCGGTTTATCTCTTGCCCAGGAAGCAAGCTTGGAAGGCAGCGATTTCCCTGTCAGCACTCTGTTCTCCACCCAGGCTGCTGTGCGCACTCCGCCGTCCATCTCCTGTCTCCAGAGCCTCGTCAGATGGCGCTGCTGGGCAGCCTAGAATCTGACCACCTGCCCATCTTTGCCTCCACAGACCTTGACCCCCAGAATGTGTGCTCCAGTGACAACTATTTGTAGAAAGTGTTGTCTGTGTTCTTAGGAGCATCTGGGCNCGAGGGTCTCGGGGTTCGCTGGGGGCCTCCTGGTGTGGCCACCCGCTACATGCACGGGGCCTCCGTGTGGAGAGAGCCCTCTCTGTGTCGTCCCCTGCGGCACCAGATCAGCACTCCTGATGGCCAAGCGCACCTGCCGACCCACTGCTCACTGGATGGTCACTTCTCTGGCCCCTGGCCTCCTGGAGTGCACCCCCAACACGGCCGAGTCAGCAATCGCAGAGTGGGGAGCAGAAGGGTGCAGGGAGCAGACTCTGGCCTGAGGGGAGCCTGCAGACCAGGTGCCTGGCCCGGTTTATCTCTTGCCCAGGAAGCAAGCTTGGAAGGCAGCGATTTCCCTGTCAGCACTCTGTTCTCCACCCAGGCTGCTGTGCGCACTCCGCCGTCCATCTCCTGTCTCCAGAGCCTCGTCAGATGGCGCTGCTGGGCAGCCTAGAATCTGACCACCCGCCCATCTTTGGCTCCACAGACCTTGACCCCCAGAATGTGTGCTCCAGTGAGAACTATTTGTAGAAAGTGTTGTCTGTGTTCTTAGGAGCATCTGGGCTTCAGCCTTCAGTAAATGGTTAAGTCTCCCCAGGAACGATGAAGCCCGTGGTCGGCACCCACGGTGTGGGAATGGAGCAAGTGATGGATATGGAAGTTCCTCATAAACTCTAATACGCTGAACAAACCTGGGGTATTAGCGTTTTACGTTCCATCTTAAATTCCTTACCGTCTCCAAAGTACCTTCAAGAAACATTGCACCAGTAGACAGAAAGTGAATCACTCATGTTGCTAAAATCACAGAATTCTCAGCTAGAGAAGCCCTGAGCTCATCCTGATGCCCAGGTGCCCTCGCTCAGGCTCGCGTCATTCAGCTCCTCTTGAAGCTACCAAGACAACTACCAGCCCCCGGAGCCCTGGGTGGGTGTCCACACTGGGGAACCAGGATGCCACCTTCCAATTCACTTTTCCAGATTCAGAACATGAGGGAGGGCTTCTTAGGTAAAGGCAGACCTGCTCTGGATTCAGTCAGTGCAGTGCATTATTCTTCAGGTTCTGTTCTCACGGCAGGATGGTCAGCCGCGCACGGGGGACCAAAGGTCTATCATCGCAGCCATGTTCGCTGACTCAGCTCTATGCGGAAAAGACCTTCACAAACAATAATTACCGACTCCGTTGATCTCCCTGCATCCCAGTAAATTACACAGAACAAATGACAGGACCCATCGATTCATTCTTCATGTCATATTTTTAGAACATCGGCCACCGCCAGCCCTAGCCCCGTGCTCCCTGGCTCATCCTGCCCCTGGCTGTTTACGGAGCCGTCTTCATGGCGGGGACGAGGCCATCAGCACCTCTGCCGGGACAGCCACACTCACATCCTACAGAGTATTCATCACAATGAGCAGACACACGGGTACTGCGGTCCAAAGGTTTGAGGCAATGGCCTTTCTGGGCAAGCATAACCTTTAAGATAAGCTGAAGATATGTGAGAATCTATAAACCAGGATGCTCGCTGAGAAGTGAGCTTTGCAATCTCACCGCCAATAGCCCTCACGGCCGACACGTTGCGCCTCAGAGTTCACGCGTAGGAAGCTACGATCCCAGATCTGATGGAGAGTCTCTCCTCCGTGAAGCAATACACCAGCAAATTACCGACAAGAAGTCTGACTGAGTCAGGACGATTCATAAGCACATTGATGAAAACAGGAAGCACACGGAGGCAGACACTGACTGCAAGCTCGGGCATCACGTGCGTGGACAGCTTGCTGAGCTCAGCACTGTGGGCTGGCACACTCCTTCCAGGGTCCACGGCACCCCTCGGTGGGGCCTGCTGTCCCCCAACCTGGCCTGCCCGGGACAAGGCGTTTAGAGGTCAGATCTAGTCATTAGGAGATCTCTGGTGAAAGTAATCACTTAGGAATGTTGCTGCCCATGTCTGCGAGTTCATCAGTGCAAAGCACGGACTTGACTTTGTCACGGGGTCTTCTCCACACGGATGTCCTAACGCGGGGCCTCTGGGAAGCTCCCGCACGTGCAAGTGATGCCTTCACGCCCACACGTTCTCAGATACTCTGCTCTGCTGCCTGCACGGGAGTTGTTGGGCTCTGTTTGGCCCATTAGCTTGAGGACATCAGAACCCACACCCGAGTCTGGGCCTGTCGTGGTGGCCTCAGAGTCTGCGGCTCCGTCCATGCAGCGCCAGGCAGCCAGCTGGACCCCAGAGGCCCAGGACCCACCCCTCTGCCTTTGGGATGAAAGGGCTCCAAGCTGCCTCCTTGTCTCCCAGAGGCCGGGCTGCTGGGGCAGCTCTGCCCTTCCCTGGTGGGAACATGCCTTTGCAGCCCACGGCCCGGTTTCGAGCTTTACGCTCTTCCTCACTAACAGAATCACTGTGGTCAGGACCCACCGACGCCTGGGGGCGAGGCCATGCCTGAAACGTCCCAGAATGTTTAGCCCTTTTAAACCGCAGTTTGGCAAACACTGGGGGGCCAAGGTGGGGGTGCAGGGTGGGGCTGGGACGCAGGCGCTGGACCAGGATGGCAGAAACGGGAACAGTGGAGGGAGCCCGCGGGGTTGCTCGATTCTTCTGGGACGAGCATTCGCTGCTCCAAAGGGAAAGGTANGCGGATGTCCTAACGCGGGGCCTCTGGGAAGCTCCCGCATGTGCAGGTGATGCCTTCACGCCCACATGTTCTCAGATACTCTGCTCTGCTGCCTGCACGGGAGTTGTTGGGCTCTGTTTGGCCCATTAGCTTGAGGACATCAGAACCCACACCCGAGTCTGGGCCTGTAGTGGTGGCCTCAGAGTCTGCGGCTCCGTCCATGCAGCACCAGGCAGCCAGCTGGACCCCAGAGGCCCAGGACCCACCCCTCTGCCTTTGGGATGAAAGGGCTCCAAGCTGCCTCCTTGTCTCCCAGAGGCCGGGCTGCTGGGGCAGCTCTGCCCTTCCCTGGTGGGAACATGCCTTTCCAGCCCACGGCCCGGTTTCGAGCTTTACGCTCTTCCTCACTAACAGAATCACTGTGGTCAGGACCCACCGACGCCTGGGGGCGAGGCCACGCCTGAAACGTCCCAGAATGTTTAGCCCTTTTAAACCGCAGTTTGGCAAACACTGGGGGGCCAAGGTGGGGGTGCAGGGTGGGGCTGGGACGCAGGCGCTGGACCAGGATGGCAGAAACGGGAACAGTGGAGGGAGCCCGCGGGGTTGCTCGATTCTTCTGGGACGAGCATTCGCTGCTCCAAAGGGAAAGGTACCAACCCAGCACTGCACGTGGACGCTGACTGAGCGCATGAGCGACAGAAGGTAAGAGCTGACCCTCTGTTAGGACAGGAGATGGTCCCCCGGCTGCCTCCCTTCTTGCAGTGAAGTGAATATCTGGTGTCCGTGTCAAGGCCCAGGGGCCCTCGCTCAGGAGGTATTTCCATAGGTTCTCGTGGGTCCTCAGGTATTAAGTTCCCTAAGTTTATGAAACACAGAGGCCGAGGCGCTCCAGGCCAGCCTGCCCAGCACCACAGCCTCTCTCTGGGCGCTCTCTCCCGTCCCTGCGTGGCCCTGACTGCCCCCAGGCTCTGGCCCGGCCTCCTCAGCAACCGTCCACCCTCCGGATGGGCTGGGTGCGCCCTGCCTGCCCCCTTCTCGCCTTCTCCCTGCACCCCGGAGCTTCTCACCTCCCCTGCCGACCATCTTGAAAATCTCAACTCACTTACTGCCTCCTTCTGGAAGTCCTCCCTGACCCCGTGTCCGCCGCAGTGACGGGGCTTCAACTGAGTGCGTGTGTATCTGCCCCCCACGGCTGCTGCAGCAAGTGCCACGGGCTCAGTGGCTTCACACGCTACAGATTCATCCCCTTAAACTCCTGAAGGGCTGGAGCCCAGACTCCATCCACGCGGCTGAAGGCAGGGTGCCTGCACGGCCGAGTCATTTCCAGGGGCTTTGGGGAAAGCCTGTTTCCTCAATCTCCCCAGCTTCTAGAGGCGCCTGAGTTCCCTGGCTGATGAGCCCTCCCCTGACCTTCACGACCAGGCACGTGGCTCCTTCCAGCCCCACTCCGATCTCTTGCCCATCAGCTCCTCTGACTATGACCTTCAGCCTCCATCTTAATAAGGACCCTTGTGATGACGTTGAGCCTACCGGGGTCATCAGGGCTATTCGCGCCAGTTAAGACACTTAAGTGAATCAATTCTGCAAAGTCCTCTTTGCACGTAAGGTGACATATTCACAGGTTCTGGGGAATAGGGTGGGGACATCTTTAGGGGGGCTTTAATCAGCTGACCACAGGGCATTTGACCACATGATGAGGTCTAGAGAGTAAGGAGTGTGTCATTTCTCGCTCATTGTTGTTACCCTGGCATGTAACACATGGACTGACCTGTGGAGATACTAAAACATACACTGTCAAGTAAATTACTGAATGGATTATGGATGTGTAAACAGGGCAGATGGATGGGTGGGTGGATGGGTGGGTAAGTGGGTAGGTGGATGGGTGGGTAAGTGGGTGGTTGGATGGGTAGGTGGATGGGTGGGTAAGTGGGTGGGTGGATGGGTGGGTGGATGGGTGNAGGCCGGGCTGCTGGGGCAGCTCTGCCCTTCCCTGGTGGGAACATGCCTTTGCAGCCCACGGCCCGGTTTCGAGCTTTACGCTCTTCCTCACTAACAGAATCACTGTGGTCAGGACCCACCGACGCCTGGGGGCGAGGCCATGCCTGAAACGTCCCAGAATGTTTAGCCCTTTTAAACCGCAGTTTGGCAAACACTGGGGGGCCAAGGTGGGGGTGCAGGGTGGGGCTGGGACGCAGGCGCTGGACCAGGATGGCAGAAACGGGAACAGTGGAGGGAGCCCGCGGGGTTGCTCGATTCTTCTGGGACGAGCATTCGCTGCTCCAAAGGGAAAGGTACCAACCCAGCACTGCACGTGGACGCTGACTGAGCGCATGAGCGACAGAAGGTAAGAGCTGACCCTCTGTTAGGACAGGAGACGGTCCCCCGGCTGCCTCCCTTCTTGCAGTGAAGTGAATATCTGGTGTCCGTGTCAAGGCCCAGGGGCCCTCGCTCAGGAGGTATTTCCATAGGTTCTCGTGGGTCCTCAGGTATTAAGTTCCCTAAGTTTATGAAACACAGAGGCCGAGGCGCTCCAGGCCAGCCTGCCCAGCACCACAGCCTCTCTCTGGGCGCTCTCTCCCGTCCCTGCGTGGCCCTGACTGCCCCCAGGCTCTGGCCCGGCCTCCTCAGCGACCGTCCACCCTCCGGATGGGCTGGGTGCGCCCTGCCCGCCCCCTTCTCGCCTTCTCCCTGCACCCCGGAGCTTCTCACCTCCCCTGCCGACCATCTTGAAAATCTCAACTCACTTACTGCCTCCTTCTGGAAGTCCTCCCTGACCCCGTGTCCGCCGCAGTGACGGGGCTTCAACTGAGTGCGTGTGTATCTGCCCCCCACGGCTGCTGCAGCAAGTGCCACGGGCTCAGTGGCTTCACACGCTACAGATTCATCCCCTTAAACTCCTGAAGGGCTGGAGCCCAGACTCCATCCACGCGGCTGAAGGCAGGGTGCCTGCACGGCCGAGTCATTTCCAGGGGCTTTGGGGAAAGCCTGTTTCCTCAATCTCCCCAGCTTCTAGAGGCGCCTGAGTTCCCTGGCTGATGAGCCCTCCCCTGACCTTCACGACCAGGCACGTGGCTCCTTCCAGCCCCACTCCAATCTCTTGCCCATCAGCTCCTCTGACTATGACCTTCAGCCTCCATCTTAATAAGGACCCTTGTGATGACGTTGAGCCTACCGGGGTCATCAGGGCTATTCGCGCCAGTTAAGACACTTAAGTGAATCAATTCTGCAAAGTCCTCTTTGCACGTAAGGTGACATATTCACAGGTTCTGGGGAATAGGGTGGGGACATCTTTAGGGGGGCTTTAATCAGCTGACCACAGGGCATTTGACCACATGATGAGGTCTAGAGAGTAAGGAGTGTGTCATTTCTCACTCATTGTTGTTACCCTGGCATGTAACACATGGACTGACCTGTGGAGATACTAAAAGATACACTGTCAAGTAAATTACTGAATGGATTATGGATGTGTAAACAGGGCAGATGGATGGGTGGGTGGATGGGTGGGTAAGTGGGTAGGTGGATGGGTGGGTAAGTGGGT
>NW_027529672.1:7279829-7287406 GCF_008692635.1 Crocuta crocuta
ACACTGTCAAGTAAATTACTGAATGGATTATGGATGTGTAAACAGGGCAGATGGATGGGTGGGTGGATGGGTGGGTAAGTGGGTGGTTGGATGGGTGGATGGATGGGTGGGTGGATGGGTAGATAAACAGATGAGTGGATGAACTTCCAGGATACCCAGAGTTCACTCATGATCCTCAAAACCAGGCTTAGTATGAAACAGCTCAGTGGGGCCCATTCTGGCTCAGTCCAGAAAACTTTTATTTCGGGGCATTTCTGGTCAAGCCTGGGGTGCTGGCAGCCTGCACTCTCAGTCTCACCCCAGAGAAGTCCCCCTTCTCCATGTCCCAACGTACTTTACAGCATAAGTGCCCATCATGTTGCCATTCTTTTGATTACCGGAGCTGGGCAGGGTCCACGCTGGGGACCCCTGTAGTAACAAGGGACAGGAAGCCCCTGCTGGCCAGACGAGAAAGCTTAGGTCTGTGGCAGGTGTTTCCTAACTCCCACACTAAGCTGTGTAACAACAATTTAACCTCAAGGAGCCCTGAGAGCTCATACCTCATGCAAGTTTAAGCATCTAACTCACCTACTCATTTGGGGAAAGTGCCCACAGAAACCAGACTAGCTCCCAAGCTCCCCAATGAACTTGCTTACAAACTGGCATGCGGGTTCACTGTGCTCAGGGCCAGGTGTACACAGACACTCACAAGGGCCAAAGCCAGAATGTTGGTTCATCAACTAGTCCACATCCTGCCTGCGAATGGCCCCACCGGGCTGTTGGCAAACCGAGCGTGAGTTGGATGGGACCCACGCTGGCCTGTGTCTCTACCTGCAGCTCAGGCCCTCAGGCCCAGGCCCCGGGTCTGTTCAGGTGGAAGCCCGCATCTCAGAAATACTCATATGACACGTGTCCCAAGTTGTCTATAAAGTGAACGTATAATTCCAGGCTGAGATGTTTGAATTCAAGAGTTTGCATCTCTGCTTTGGTATCACTCAACAATGACTTGTGACCCAGAAGATACTGACAAATCCCCCCCCCCAAAATTTAAAATTAAACCATGCCCATCAGTTCACCGAAATTCTGCACCTACTGATATCTTTCTCTTCAGGTCTCATTCCATTTACATGGGTGCCATCATCAGCGTTACACTTTCCTATCATTCACACCACTGTATCCTGTCCCCATGATGGATGAGGGTAAAATGCAAACATTTTCACATTAAGGAGACTGCGGAGAATCTACTTACAGAGAAACTCTCCAAAATGAGCTTGATCTAATTTATTAGAGGCTGCTTATCTTTGTCTTCCCAAATAATACAACAAACCGGCATCATAAAAGAGATTATCTGCACAGCCCAGAGAGGGGGGCGAAGGTTCATCTGTCACCACCTAAGTCATCAACACAAGGAGCTCATCTTAAATTAATGTCCACATTTAAGAGAAATCTTGTTATCTTACTGCATTGTTAATTCTTCCCAGATAATAGCTTGGGGAAGGGTGGCCTGGGGAGACTGGGGGACATGCAAGGGGACATGCGAGGGTTGTAGAAAGGACAGGACCACCTGCCGGGGACGGGGAGCCATCGGGAGGCGGATGTGACTTCAGGCTTGTTAGCAGCTGACATTTAAAGGCCGTCAGCTCTGGTCCAAGCTACATGTGACCTTGTGGGTGACATCGTTGCCTGCTCAAGGGGGAAGGAAGTCAACTGTGGGAGCAGAAATGCCATTTTCAGAGAATGCCCTGGGCGATGGGGCCCCGTGATTTCTGGGGCTTGGATTCCTTGATGGTGCTCTGGGCAAGGACCTGTCCTTACAGCTGCTTGGTCTCGGGTCAGGCGCTCGGAGGGCGCACACTCAACGAGTCCCTCATCATGCTTCCACATGTGTGCTGGTCACATATTTGCAACTCTTTGCCTTCTTGGGTCACTTTGCCAGAGACTGTTTTTGTAAGTGTGATGAATTTGTCAAGTGTGCTGTGTAATTAGAAAGACTCCCCTACCTTCTCCTACTTGCGATTCTGCTCTATGCCCTGGGGTCAGAGTTCTACCTGACCATGTGCTAAGTCCAGATTCCAGAAGGCGGGCAGAGCTCTCAGAGGTGATGGTGAAGATGGGCTGGCTATGCTGACTCCCATCGTGTACTTGTACATTGAATAAGTATGTCTGAAAACTCTGGAGGCCAACCCAGAGATGTGTCTGGAATTAAAAATGTGAAGATACAGTTACACGTGAAGCACTCGACACCGCCGTGCAGAACAGCCCACCCAGTAGGTTGAGCGAAGGACGCCTCCGCTGGGCACGAGCAAGGGTGCCGACCAGGGCTGGTGCCCAGTCCCTTCTCACCCCAAACGCTTCCTGATGATTTATTTATACTGATTTTATTTTTTGATGTTTATTTATTTTTGAGAGAGACAGAGAGAGTGAGTGGAGGAAGCGTAGAGAGAAGGAAAGAGAGTCTGAAGCAGGTTCCGTGCTTTCAGTGCGGAGCCCAACACAGGGCTCCAACCCATGAACCGTGAGTTGATGACCCGAGCCCAAATCAAGTCAGATGCTCAACCGACAGGGCCCCTGGGTAACCCTACACTGATTTCAACCCTAAAGTCCAAGGCGCCCTGTCTGTTCACAAGTCATGAGGACAGAGTTGAAGAGCTTCTTCCAGCCTGAACCCCTCCACACAGCTGTGAAGGGTCAGGGGCAGGACAGTGTGCTTTGTGAGGGCAGGCGGATAACAGAGGAGCAAGCGCTTGTTCACAAAGCACTCGTCACGCTTGGACTCGGGCCACCTTGCAGCAGCCAGACACAGCTGTCACCCCACTCCCTGCGCAAGGAAGCCAAGGCGCAGAGAGAGGACACCTGGCCCAGGGCCACCACTAGCTCACGCTGACCTGGCTCCGTGGGCCGTACTCTCGACCACCAAGGGTACTGTCCTGACAATGGGCGTGGCCCCACTTACCATTTCCTGCGCTTATTTCCGGGGCCCGGAGGGGAAGCCGCAGCACCAGACATGCCCCCTGCAGGGGTGTGGCTCCCTGTGGATGACTGGCCTTCTCCAGACAGCGGCTTGGGGCCTGTGGAGCCGGACTTGGGGGGGAAGTCCCGACGGTCCTGGAGGCCTCAGCTGGACCCAGCAGAATGTGCCCATGGAGAGTGCAGACCCCAGATCAGGGTCCTGTGCCCGCAGGGCCCTCGCCTCGCCTCGGCCTCTGCACCACCCTCTCCATCTCCACCTCTGACATATTTACCCTAAAGACGCCTCAAGCAAGCCATCGCCTACGCACGTACCTCTGCCGACTTGCTGTGCCTCCGTGGACCCTGCACACCGACATCGCACTGTCTGCTGAACTGGGAAGAAGAACACAAACAATTAAACGTCATCTTAGAGGACGCTTCATTTGCTCACTTGCCGTGCAGCACGCGTGCCGGTGAAATGCGACCAGAGGTGCAAGGAGCACCATGGACCCAACATCAAAGTCCCCTCAGTGAAACCCCTTGGAGAACAATCCCAGTGTGGCCTCCACACCCTACTTCCCTGAGTTAATAGTGTAGCCTGACAGTGAGTTGGTGTAGGGTAGCCCAAAAAGGCTTGTTTCGGTGTAGACATCCACTCTGACGTGGGGCCGACTTCCTTCCACATCTCACGTCGCAATGGAAGACCATCTGCCTGAAAGGCTGCCTTGCCTGTGGGCTGAGAATCTGGCCAGTGTAGACGGGGGTCTGAATGCTCTCGAGAAAGACCAGGCTTGCCGGGGAAGGGTCTACAAGACCGGCCAGTAATCCTGGGCACTGGCAAACACCGCAAGCTCATGAGACGTGGAAGTGAGGAGGGCAGCGGGTGATAGTGAAAGCGGGAAGAAAATACAGTCCCAGAGAAGCACACCGTTCCTCCCGGGACTCGGAGTGCACTTGGCTTTGGCTCCCGCGTTCTCTGGCGCCGACAGCCATTCCTGTTCCCTCAACTGTAGGAGGAATTCCTTGGAATAAGAGCAATGGTGGGGGGAGGGGCATCCTTGGTTATTGGTCAGGCTTTTTCTCCAGTTCAGCCCCTGTTCTCTGGGTGCTGAGATGAGCTGGGGATGGAGGGGAGAGGAGGTGTGGCCAGAGCAGAGCAGAGAAGTCCGTGAGCGCTAAAGAAGTGAGGTGGGGGGTGGGGTCAGTGAACTAATCACCACTCAACTAACAGTGAGGACAAAACGAATGTGAAGCCTGGACCAGGTCTCAGGACAGCTGAGGATGAGGGCGGCTCAGGTGACAAACCCTAGCAGTGTGTCATGGGGGTGAGTCTTCACATCTACTGGGTACGCGATGCTACTTTCATGCATCAACGTGGCTAGGCCGTGGGGTGCCCAGATACTCGGTCAAGCGTTTGTCTAGGTGTTTCTGAATGAAATTAACATCCAAATTTATAGACCGAACAAGGCACTGTGCCCTTCCCAACATGGGTGGGCCTCACCCAGTCAGGTGAAGGCTTGAAGAAAACAGAAACTCTGACCTTCCTTCGAGTAAGAGAATTCCTCCTGCCAGATGCCTTCAAGCTGAGACAGGGGGGTTTCCCTTCCTTCAGACCCCAACTGAAGCATCAGCTCTTCCTGCGTCTTGAGCCTACATGGTTTGGGGCTAGAATGACACCATTGGCTTTCTGGGGCCCCCAGCTTGCCGACTCACCCTGCGGACCTTGGGACTCTCTGGCCTCCATAACTGCATGAGCCACTTCCTTATAATCAATCTCTGTATCCGTCCAATTGGTTGTGCTCCTCTGGAGAACTCTAGTACCCTGGGCAGCCCCTCAGGGGGCGTTTTCATCCAGCTTGCACCCACAGCATCCTCAAGGGGTGCTGACTCAGAAGACAGCACAGTGGTGACATGGTGTTTTACTCTGGGTGATTAGGAGCTGATCGTAAATGTTTGATCTTCCCGAAGATAAGACCGAAAGAACCCACAGCAGCTGTCTTCACAGAGCACACCTGGTCGTAAGTACCCGATGTCGGACAGCTGTGGGGTGGGACAGGGGGCCTGGGGTGGAGGCCCCGGGCAGNGCAACCCCAGCACCACACCCTCCTGCCCTGAACCACATCGTTTCCTGTCCCATGTCGTACATGTTCACTCACCTGTTTGCCCTGTACAGTAACGTGGGTTCAGATAGCACCTCCTGACTGACGTCCCCACCCTCCCGTCTTCCCGGGTAAACCTTCGGCGCTCCCTCAACCGGGCGCCGCGCATGCCGACCCCTCCTAAGTCTGGAGCAGCTCAGCCCGCAGACAATTCCTGTATCTCCAGTCCCTCTTACTACTAATGATCCCCTAAATCCGTATCAAACACTCCCGTTGAGAATGGGCAGATTTGCCAAAAGACAGGCCCATTCCTGACTCTAACCGGCGCTGACGGGGGGAGTGGTTACTGTTCGTCTACTTAGCATGACACAGATGTGACAGAGCTGTGGGTCCTCCGCTGTCACAAACAGGAGCGCTGGCCACCTTCATGCCGGCCAAACAGGGACAGTTTTAGTGGACTCTCGTAGTCCACACGCCGCTGACCGCCGGGAGATACGGCCCGCGTGCACACGTGAAGACTGAGGCTGTCTGCAGTCGGATAATGCTCACTTGCGCTTAGACAGCCTGTCTCCAGTGTCTTTGTGTGGCCGCAGCCAAGGTACCCGGGGGGACCCTGAGTCACGTGGGTAAAGACGGCCTGTTCTTATGGGTGGAGCACAGAGTTGACAAGAAAGCCAGGGAGATTTTTGAGGCTTCTCTCTGGCGGGTGTGTTCCAGGTGCTGCTCTGATGGGGACGTGCACACACGCACAAGATGTGTGTTAGAGAAGCCATCTGAGGCTAATGTGCCCAAACCCAGTGAGGCCCGGGGTGCACGTCCAAACCCGGGCTCAGAGCAGCACGGTGGCCCTTCCGCTCTGCCGGGGAAGGTGCCAGGCGGCCAGTGCTGCTGTCTGCTTATTTATGATTATTTCAAGCCCTCACATCAGACTAACGGGGAGCCCCGCACCCCCACACCGAGCAGGCTGCCGTGGGCCAGGCTGCCCTGAGATCCGGCTTCCAGAAAGCATCCGTTGTGTCCACATCTCCAGATCCCAACGCAGGGCCTCCCCCAGTGTCTGTGACCCGGGGCCTTGAAATGACTCCACCCACGGTCGACCGGGAGATGGTCGTGGGGCTCGGTCCACGGAGAAGAGCAAGCAGAGCCCCGTCTCAGAACAGGAAGCCGCCAACTGTCTGGGGAACAGCTTCCAAGACTTTGTGCATGAAAAGTGCTCATTTAAAACAAAAGGTCCCTCCTAATTAGACTATTTTTGGCTCTCTGGCCATTACGGCTCCACGGCCACGTTGGGAGGTGGGAAAGTGCCCATTCCAGGTCCCCTCGGGGTCCCATAGAGCAGGGTCTGACTTCGAGGCTCTGAACTTGGAGCGAACAATTTCCACCTGCTCCCGCAGCTCATTAGAGGCGGTTGAGCGGCTGGCAGAACCCAGGGACACAGCCGTCCACGGGGACCTGTCACTGCCTGTCAGCGAGCCAGGAAGGAGGCCGTCACCCTGGGCACTTCAGCTGGGAAGGAGACCGTTAGTCTGATGTGTCCTCAGGAGGGACGCAACAGCAGCAGCGGCAGCAACAAGAGCAAGAGAAGACACACAGGGACAGGGACCGGGGGGAAATCCGGGCTGCAGGGAGCGGGAGGGAAGGGGGTCCTTGCTGCTGGCCCTGTCGCCCGTGGGGGAGGGGCAGAGGTCCCGGCCTCGAGCTGACCACGGGGCGTAGGGCCAGTCCCCACCACCTCGCCGCCCGCCTTCCTGCCCCGAGGTCCTGCGTCGTGGCCCCGGCCCGGCACGCCTGCTGCACGGGAAGGGGAGCCCCCACGCCCGGCGGCTCCAGGTCTGACTCGGACTNCTTTGCCTCTCATTTCGGCCACCCCACTGCCACGTCACCTGGAGCCACCTGCTCCGTGGGCACATGCTCTGGGCGCCGAAGTGTACGGCTTTCCTGCTCAGCCTCAGGTGCGCCTCACGGTCACTCGCAGGGCAGGGTGGGGGCACCTGTGTCCGTGAGCCAGCAGGACAAACTGGTCAGATCCCGAGCCAGGTGGGAACCCAGTCCCCACTACCAGCCGCTGAGTCGCCCTGACGCACGGGCTCCACGTACCGGGATATAGAAACGGGCCAGACAGACGGAGAGGGGGACTTCAGAATTCCACGTTAATGTGGGGGCTGGAAATACTAACCGATACTGATACTAAATTCAGATTTTCTTCTTAGAAATGGCAATAAATAACATGAAAACACTTTATACATCAGAAGCCTTATTTGCTTGGAGCATTGAAATAGATATGAATGTCATTTCTTCAAGGAGCAGAGAACAGTTCAGTCTCCTCATGAGGGGGTTCCCGGTGAGATGTGGGAACGGGCGGGGGCCCCGGGGGAACCACAGACCGTGGCTGGGGCCACGCAGACGTGCGGCTCACCCCATCTGGTCTGTGCAAAGGCCCCGCGGTGGCATGAGGGGGAGTGGCCATGACACAGTCCCTGGGGCAGCACCACAAAGGGAGGAAAGGACACGGGGCGTTGAGTCAAGAAAGGAGTGGCTGGGGGCCCCCGC
>NW_027529672.1:7287551-7292806 GCF_008692635.1 Crocuta crocuta
AGCCGGGCCCCACGCGCCTGCCCGCACCACCTCGTTTCTCCACCTCCTCCGTCCACGTGGCACAGGTGGGGTGCAGGACGAGAGCCGGAAGGCCGGGGTCCACGCGCCCTCAGGAGGCAGCGGGGGTCACAGCCTCCTGCCCGGACCCCGCACTGTCCCTCACATCTCACCCCTGACCTGCAGAGGCTGGAGGAGGGGCACGGGGGGAGGGGGACGCGGGAGAACGCGGTGCATGAGCGAGCTCAGGAGGGATGTGGGTCCTGGCGTGCGGTCGAGGCGGGTTCGGGTGGGTGGCGCGAGCGCAGCTGGGTGGCGCGGGGAGGAGTCGTGGGTGTCGGGGACGCAGGCGGACACGGCCGGCCGCTGCTCTCGCACTTCCACGCGGGGAACGCACCGCTCGCTGCGATTCACCTGTGGCCCCAAAGCAACAGCCGAGGCGAGTTTGCAGTCGTCCGGACGAGCTCGGGCAGTGAGCAATCCGAGCGGCCCGGTGTGCGCTGCGACCAGGCCTCGCCCCAGACACGCGCCTTCCTGACTCCACTGAGATGACGAGCAAGTCTCCCGTCGCGGCCCGTCGAGGGCCCGGCTTTTCACATCGCTGTGCTTTTTGCTGGTGATTTTGCGGTTTCACCGGCCCCCGGCGCAGAGCTGAGGTGCCGACCAGGGATCCGTGTGCGAGGGGCTGAGGCGCGCGTGCCTTCAGGAGGAAACGCGAGCGGCAGATGAGCTCCCTCGGGCGCGAGTCGGTGCTGTTGGCCCTGAGCGTGACGAGGAGGAATCCGCCGCACACGGTGCACGAGGGGTCTGAACGCACCTGCGCGGCACGGCTGTTCCAGAAACACGCCCTGACTGCGGGCTCGCGGGACGGCTCCCAGGTTCAGTGCCTGCCGTGCCACAGACTCAGCCCCAGTGACACGCACCACAGAGCAGGGCCCACGGGGGGAGCGTGGCGGCCATGGGACCCCGCGGTGGCGGCACCGTCCGCCTGGGCCTTCGTGTCATCTCTGTTGTCCCAGGGACAACCTGAAAAGCGGGAACCCTTCCTCTCACCCGTCCCCTGGGGCCTGAAGTCCGGAAGTCCTGCTACTGTCCACCAGCGCACAAGCGACACAAGAAGGCAAAGCCTCAAACCCAGGCCAGACCCAGGGCGCCTCGCCCGGACCCCCGCCCCATCGCCGGCACCCGAGCGGGACCCACGATGGCAGCCCACGTGGCATCTCCCCGCGACCCCAGCGAGGAGCAGGGAGCTTCACGACCCACACTACCGCTGTGTCGGGGCCCTGGGGACGCAGCGTGCCTGGTGCTGACGGCCTGGGAGGGGCCCCGCCCGGACAGGAGACCCGGAGGGCACCTTGCAGCAGGCGACCTGGAAAGGCATAGTGCGAGGACGGCCACCTGTGCGAGGCGGCGTTCTGACCGGCGTTTTATCCTCAGACCCCGGAGAGGCGTCCTGAGAGGCACGGAGCAGACAAGCCCTTCCCAGACGCGGTGCCCTTTGCCCCTTGGGGGGACTTCCCAGCAAATGGACACCTGGTGGGGCCCAGGGCTAGCGACCAAAGACTGTCCCCAAGGGCAGGGAGGGGACCCCCAGGCAGCCACGGGGCCTCCATGGGGGCAGAGAGGACAGAGCAGAGCCCCGGGGGATGGAGGTGATGTGCAGGATGCAAGGCAGGGGCGTCGTATTTGATGAGGAGTGTGGGTTCACCCGGCTGAGGCTCGAGCCAGCAGCGAGGAGGCCCAGGGCAGGCTGCAGACCCCGCCCCTGGAGCAAGGCCCAGAATGAGCGCTGTCGTAGGAGGGACATGGGGTCCCAGGGAGACAAGGGGCTCCCAGAGCCGCAGATGTTACGGATGCGCAGCCTCCGCATGACCGCTGTCGGGCTCGGGCTCACTCAGGCTCCGTGTCTCCTCAGGGGCAGAGTGGCTGTTCCCAAACAGAAAACAGACACCCCCTTGGGAACCTCTGTAGGCAGATCATCTGATCTACCTCCCGCCCGGGTGAGGACTCGGCCAGAAGAGCTGTCTCTGCGAGTCCCCGACCGTCCCTCACCCGGGGGCGTCACAGCCATGCCGCCGCTGTTCACGCTCATCTTTCATTGTAACGGTTAATATGAAATCACACCAGTTACAAAAATGCAGGTGACAAGCTACCCAGCTTTCCGTAAAGTTTGCCCAGGAGAACGGAGCACTTTGAACGTGCCCCACTCAACGGCACGCAGAGCGCTGCGCTAATTGTCAGGACGTTTGTGGAAGCCTTAGTGGGTGGCCCAGTGCCCACAGCAGGCAAGATGCCCTGCTTGAGGGTGACAGCCAGACGGCTGTCAGGGCCACCCCCAGCCAGGCACTCAGGGACCTCGGCGCCCCCAGGATGGCACCTGGGACCGCGGGTCCCTAGAGGGACAAGCAAGGTCCTCCATCCTCCGCGCCCACAGCCCCCGACCGACCCCCACAGAGCCGGCCCGAGTGCAGAGTGAGAGCCAGGAGAGAAGTCTCTGCCACTTGCTAAGATTGTGCCCATCAAGGATGTTGTCATCAGGTCCCCATCCTCAGGGCAATTAAAAAGCACAGATGCAGCCAGTTTTCCCACGTGGGAATCAGGCTTACGGCATTCTCTGTGCACCGCCCCGTCCGGAGAGGAAGCCCAGGACCAGTGGTCGGTCCGAGGTGGGAACTTGGCTAACGGGGACTGTGCACTGAGGAACCATCGTCAGGGACCACGTGCTGTGGCGGGAAGGAGCCTCCCGTCCCCGGTTCCAAACCCGCCGACAGGGGATGCGAGAGATGTGGTAGCCAGTCAACACGCAAAGCCGGGGGCCCAGGCCTTGCCCGTGGGGTCCCGGTCACTGTCACTGTCAGGCCCCCACACCTGGCTGCTGTGAGGGTCAGATGGGGGTCAGAGCCTGCCGGGGAAGTCCAGGGCCGCTGGGAGACCGCACGGGGGAAAGACACGCATGTAGCCTCAGCCCGCTGGGCCACAGGCCACACGGAGGAGACCTTCCACGTGGACGGTGCGAGTGAAACAGGCACTTGTGGCCTAAACCCCAGCGCCTATGAACGTGACCCTATTTGGAAATAGAGTCTTGCAGATACAGTCAGGTTCAAACAAGGTCGTACCTGATTAGGGTGGGCCCTAAATCCAAGGACTAGTGTCCTTCTAAGAAGGGGAAAGTTTGGACACAGAGACGCACACAGGGAGCGCCACGTGAGTCAGAGAATGGAGTGACGTGTCTGCAAGCCAAGGGCCACCAAGGGACAGAGGACGCTGCTGCTCCCGGGGGACGTCCCCGGCCCCCACGTGACTGTGAGCGTCTGGCCTCCAGACCGTGAGGCAGCACATGCCCTGCTCCCAGCAGACTGCGAGCTTTGTACGGCGGCCCCAGGAACCCCACTCGCCGCAGGGGCTGCATTCCCCAGGGAGAGCCACGTGTCTGCCGCCCACGCCCCTCCCAGAGGGCCGGCTGCATCCACGGGAGGTGACCACTAGCTGCACTGCCCGGGGGACGTGACAGATGAGCTGTCACCACACCCCTGGGAAAGCTGCCGAGGACATCAGCCAGCCCGCTCGCGCCAGGCAGCCACGCTCACATAAGAAATACCGTCACGGTCCACGGCCCCGGACCAGAGGCTTCAAAGAACATTGCGTCCAATCCTCAATTCCAGCCCTTCCAGGCACAGGAATAAAAAAACAAGTTTTCACTTTATTATTCATAAGATCGTCACATTGCTTCAAGTGTCAACTTTCCCGAGAAGTACGATTTCTGTAAAACTGCGCTAACGTGAGGCACAGCCACTGTCGGCATGAAGCACGGAGCGTGGACCTCCCAGAGCGCAGAGGAGGGGTCGGAGCGGGATTTTTAAACATCACTCTATTTACAGGGAAGCCCCAGGTGCCGCACGCCGAGTTTCCAGCGTCAAGGAGGAAGGTGAGATGGGAACTGAAGCCCAAAGGAAGGGCACTTACAACTCGGTGACCCAGCAGATGACGTGCCCACCGCCCTCGGGGTCCGGCCGCGGCAGCTGGTGACCAACCCGCACACAGAAGGGGAGAGGTTGGATGCTCTGCCTTGGCCGCCTTCTGGCACCTTCCTCCCAGGGCCTTCCGTTACCTGCCCCTAAACCTGCGGGCACCTGGCCGCCCCGCGTCATTGTCAGCAGGGCTGCGGTGACACCAAGGATGCTGTGAACCTGGAGGGGTTGCGGGGGGAGGTGCTCTCTCTCGGGAAAGGGCCGCTGGACGAGCTATCCCCAGGGGCCCGCATGCGGCTGCCTCTTCGACACTTGTCCCGGCTCCTGCCTGGGATTTCAGGCTCAGCGTGTCCACCTCCCCTAGCAGAGGTCAGAAAGCTTCCTCCGCAAGGGACCAGGCAGGGGGTACCTCAGGCCTGGGGACACAGGGTACAGGCGACCCAGACGTCACTGGGCTGGGCCCCCGTCCCTCACCTGTGGGCATGTCGTAGACGTCACACAGCCTTCACGTGTCCTCACAGGGCCGTTCTTCCGTCGACATCTTCAGAGATGTGCAAACACGGCCTGTCTCCATGTCCCTGATACTTGGCTTCACTGCTGAGAGTCTCTGAAGGTGTGTTTTGCCTGTTTTCTGAACTCTCCATTAGTTATTAGGTTTTATAACCGTATTTCATTTAAAAAGTCTCCTGTTGGTAACTGTATAAAATTACTGACTTCTGTATTTAATGATAACAAAATATAAAGTAATGTTTAGGTGATTTTCACTACATCCTATCCCGTCCAGGCAAGTGCCCGTGGGGTGGGCACCCAGCACTGCTGTGGGGAATGTGAGTTTGCTAGAAAACTGAAGCAGAAGCCCGCACCTGTCTGATCTGGCGCACGGGCCGTAGCGGGAGTCCCCGGGTGCCCTCTGTGTGGGAGCTTGGCCTCGGCGACCCTAACTGGGCCTCCGTCTCCCTCTTGCAACTGACGTTCAGTGGTGGACGGACACAGACACAGCACCCGGAGGCCCCACGTGGGAGCGAGCGCCCGGCAGGCACAGACCGTGTTTGCCGGGCCGCTCTGGGTTGGTCTCTCCCACACTCGGCGTCTGGAACAGGGCTGCGGACAGCACAGCGTGTCGAGAGTCATCTTGGGAAAAGCCTGACCCGGCAGAGCCTCTCTGGGAGCCTCTCCGCTCGGTGGCCCTGTGCCCAGCAAGGCACTGGCGTGGCCCTGAGTTCTGCCGAGCACCAGGGCTCCTGGGCAGCCACGGGGCAGGGGTGCGAGGGGTCTGGCCTGTACCCCTTC
>NW_027529672.1:7292968-7317021 GCF_008692635.1 Crocuta crocuta
AGGTCACCCAGGACCTTGGGAGCCTTGGATCCAGGGACTTCACCTGAGGACAGTAGGGAGCCCTTGGGGGCTCCAGGCAGAGCGAGTGTCCACTTTGCAGTTAGAAAGGCCCTGAGTCCCTCCCGGGGAGAAGAGACCAGAGGACGAGGTGGACAAGAGGGGACGAGTGGGGGGGGGGCAGACAGCTGGCCCTCATTTGGTGCACTTGTTCAGAAGGCAACACCAGGGCTAGAAATAACCTGCAGGACTGAGCAGGGTGGAGGCGGGGCAGATGGGAGGGGGAGGGCATCGTTGCGTACTGGTCCCAGAGCCCCCAGGGCGCCCGCAGAGACAGGGAAACAGTCCTCTCCGTGTTGATGGGACTGAAGGACCTGGATGGAATTCATTAACCGTGGGGACCCGGTGTGGCCAGCACTGGTAGCGGGTCCTGCCCTGAGGCTCCTCTGGCCCATCAGCAAGGCCCCACCGGGGTCTGTCTCACACCGGGGACATGTTTGTTGTCAGAAGCAGGGGTGCAGGCAGAGAAGATGGTGGCAATGGGGAGGGAACCAAGTGATTCCTGGCCAGCAGGGAGCAGCAGGGCCTCCTCGCGGAGCCCTGGAGAGTTCTGGAATACTCTGGAGAGTTCTGGAGAGCTCTGGAAGACTCTGGAGAGCTCCGGAGAGCCCTGGAGAATCCTGGAGAATTCTGGAGAATCCTGGAAGACTCTGGAGAGCCCTGGAGAGCTCTGGAGAATCCTGGAAGACTCTGGAGAGCTCTGAAGAGCCCTGGGAATCCTGGAAGACTCTGGAGAATCCTGGAAGACTCTGGAGAGCTCTGGAGAGCCCTGGGGAATCCTGGAGAGCTCTGGAGAATCCTGGAAGACTCTGGAGAGCCCTGGAGAGTTCTGGAAAGATCTGAAGGGCCCAGGAGAATCCACAACACACACAGCTCCACCTGAGACCTTTTACTGTGTGTGTTTCCCCTCCTAATAGGTTCTATAACATAACTATCAGCCTTCAATTTGAAAACCATTTCCTTTGTTCACCTTTCCAGAAAATGTAACATCCTATGGGGCCAGGCTGTGAAAAGGCATTCTGCAGGCTGGCACACCAGCCACTCAGAAGAGGAAATTACCTATCAGGGTGTAACCGGTGATGATAAGATTATTGTGGAAACACACTTAACAACAGATGGGCGGCCGGGTTGCACGTCACCCTGGCGTTTCTCTTTCCGAGGTGCAGCTGGACGTGCACAGTTCTTAGTGTAGCCTAGACAGAAAGGAGGGATAAAGTGCCAGGGGCGGGAATGATATGCGTGTGTATCCCTGGAAGGGAGAGAGAATTTCATTTTCTCACTTATTATCCCCCATGATGTGTCACCAATGGTCTGTGAAAGGAAAAACGAGAAGGGCCACAGTAAATTTTCTCGCTAAGCTAAAAAGATTAGGGAAGAGGCGATGTGAGCTCTCTGCCTGTATTTCTCTGCAAACTTAAAAAATTAGTTTACTAAGCAGATCTTTTAATGTTCCCATTGGCTAAGAAAATGAAGAAAAGAAAGAGGAGCCAATGAATGGATCTGACAGCTAGAAAAACTTGTGTTAATAACCTCATTTGGGTAAATGTCCTTAGAATGCTTTTTAAAAACTATAAACATGAGGTATGTTCTACTCAGATTCATTTTCTAAATGTCCCATAGCTGCTGGTACTAAAATCACTGCAAGTGCATTTCGGGAGGATAGGACGCAACTGCAAAGTAGGAACCGCTTGTCTTCCCTGACTGCAGACAGCACGTGACCTTGGAGGAGAGTCTGTCCTTCCTCATCTACAAAACGGGGGTGCGTCTGAGAAAAAGTATTGAGTTACATTGAGTCCTGTCCTGCTGAAGACAGCGTGGAGGGTATTCGTGCAAATGCCTGGATTCACTGGATCATTTTTTAGTTTGATTTTTTAAATTAAGACTTATTTTTTTAATCTTTTAATGTTTATTTGCTTTTGAGACAAAGCACGAGCAGGGGACAGAGAGAGAGAGAAAGAGACAGAATCTGAAGCAGCTCCAGGCTCTGAGCTGTCAGCACAGAGCCAAGCACGGGGCGAGACCATGACCTGAGACGAAGTCAGACGTATAACCGACTGAGCCCTCAGGCGCCCCTAAGACGTTATGTTTTAAAAGCAGGTTTAAGGGCACCTGGGTGGCTTAGTCGGTTAAGCGTCCTGCTCTGGGTGTTTGGCTCAGGTCATAATCTTGAAGTTCATGGGTTCGAGCCCTGCATCAGGCTCTGCACTGATGGTGCAGAGCTTGCTTAGGATTCTCTCTCTGTCCCTCTCTCTCTGCCCCTCCCCTGCTCTCACTCTCTCTCGAAAATAAATAAATTAAAACTTAAAAAAACAAAAGCAGTTTTAGATTCACAGCAAAATTGGGAATCGTCTAAACTCGCTGTGCCATTTGGACGCCTCTTTTCTCCCGGGCGTGTGAACTTCCAGACTCACTCTCTGTGAGCCCCACGACCTCTGACCAGCCCACGGGGGCGTGTGCAAGACAGAGCGATGGGAGTGTGCGCACCTTCCCACACCAGTGAGTTCCCAGCCCCCACGTCCGGGAGGAGGCAGGAGAGGCCGGGACCCTTCCCAGTGGGCACACCGTCTGGGCATCTGTCCATTCTCCTCCTTCCTCCCCTACCCTCCCTCCGTCTTCTTTCCTCTTCACTCCCTTTATCCGCTTTCCCCGTGCACCCCCGCAGCTGCAGGGAACGGCTCCCACATGCTCCGTGCGCCCGTGAGCGTGGTCGCCATGCCTGACCCTGTAAGACAACGGTGCTGGCGTTCTGCCCGTGAGCTTCTGTCTTAACTATTTCACCTAAAGTTAACTTAGCTATTTGCAGACACTAAAGATGCAGTGTGTGTGTTATCACAAAATAAAAGTGGAGGCGATCATCGCCCAGGTGGTGCACAGAAGGCCCCCAGGCCCCGAAGCCGCCCTCCCCCAGGGAACCCCACCCTCCTTCTAGAGGCAAACCCTAGGCTGAGATCTAAAGCCGTAAACCCTGTATAATTTCTGTTGTGACTGTCACGTGTGCGGGAGCCATCATGGTGAGCGGGGGTTCCGTTCGCTCACGGCGGTACTGTGTGCATTTCATTGCATTGTGTTTATTATAACATTGATCATCATTTTGATCTGCTCGAGTTTGGGGCTATTTCAAATAACGCTGCTACGGGCATCGTATGCACACCCATCAGCACACACACACATCTCTGCTGGGCTGTCTGCAGAATCGCTGGGTGAAAACAGTCTTACAGGTCATGGCGCCAGTGTGCAGGGTGACATAGCAGACAGTCTCAAGTGACACAATCTTGCCAAATTCTGGAATCTGTCTTTTGAAAAATGTTAGCCATTGTGGTACCATCACGTTTTAATTGTATTTGCATCTCACAATGTCATTAGTAATTCCTCGATGACTAACAAAGAGAGCCGCCTTCTCATGCGCTTATTGCCGTTTGAATCATGTTTTCATATCTGCGTACCTTGGAGCTACGACGCCGGGCGCACGCGGGCTCAGTGTCCGTGTGGCGGTCCCGGCTGGTGTGGGCTCTCGGGCTCTCTGTGCCTTCACAGCAAGCACCACGTCTTTTGTGAAAAGCACATACTGAGTTTTGCGACATTCACCCTCCCTGACAGTCTAGCCTTGAAGAGCGTCGGCTGCTTGACCCGCTGTCCCTCTCGTGTGTCCTGCTGTTCGGATCCCTGGGCTTCCCTCACCCCTCCCACGTCCCTTCCTCTTTCCATTTTTCATGGGTAACCGGACATCTGTCACTGTTTTATTTTCCCTCCATTTCATTGACAGTCACACGGCCACTCACGGCAGTTAGTGCTCGTGCCGGAAATCAGCACACGTCATCTTCTCACGAGTCGGATGCGAAGTGTCACTTCTCTCACTTTCCACGAGAGCTGAACCTTAGAACCCCGTCTGTCCATTTAGCCTCCTCCTGCTTTTCAGTGACGGTCGGTGGGCCTTTCAACTTGTAAAACTTAAACTGAGGGGCTCCTGGGTGGCTCAGTCGGTTAAGTGTCCAACTTTGGCTCAGGTCATGATCTCGCCGTCTATGACTCGGAGCCTCACATCGGGCTCTGTGTTGACGGCTCGGAGCCTGAAGCTGCTTCTGATTCTGTGTCTCCCTCGCTCTCTGCCCCTCCCCCACTCACGCTCAGTCTCACTCTCACTCTCAAAAATAATTTTTTTAATTAATTTTTTAAAAAAATTAAATTGCAACTTGAATTCAGTACACTGAAAATCCCACAAGACAATATTAATTTGGTGGCTGCAATCCATCCGTGGCGCATACTTACCCGCGTAGATATGGTTTCCCTCTACCGCTCAGGTTGCCCGACTCCCCGCTCCACTGCAGTTGGGGCTCATTTTCCTCCGGCCTGCAGGCCTCTCAGGACTTCTTCCCATGAAGCCCTACTGGGTGAGTTCCCTTTTCTTTCTTTCCTTCCTTTCTTTCTCTCTTTTGACACAAAATATCTCTTTTACCCCCACTGTTGAGGGATTTGCACGGGGCCTGCGGTCCTGGGTGCACGGCGGGCCCCTCCCGCAACACCCCCTCCCCTGCCCGGTGCCCCCACCCCTGCCGAGAAGCCAGCTGGCCCGCAGCCCCTCCTCCGTGTGTTTCTCCTGTGCCTTCTTGGCTACCTGTGGTCTCAACATCCCTCTCCTCAAGAGCCTAGATTATTTAGGGTTTGTTTTGTATTATTTCACTAGCTCCTTCTCAGGGCGCACAAGCCATTTCGATGCCGTGCTATGGATTCAAGCTACTGAAAACCCTGTTCTGCTTTTCAGAGGCTCCGAGTGTGCGTCCCAGCCCCTCGGGCTGCCTGGCCAGTGTCCAGCTGGCGCGACAGCCAGCGGCTTTGTTTATTTCCTGCACAGGCAGCGCCCACTGCCCCCTGCTCCCCCGTGTGCAGGCCTGCTGAGCGGCCCTGCAAGGTGAGGCTGGAACGCAAGCAGGGCCCTGCACCTGCTCCCACGATGCGGTCCTCCTCGAAGACGGCCGGCCTCCACAGCTAGACTCTGCCCCGAGACGGAAATCCCTGAAACCATAGTATTACCTTCCCCATTTAGAATGATAACCACCTGGATGACATGTTGTGTTCAGTAGTGAGTCAAGAAAAAGCTCATTTTCGTGACTATGGGAGAAACTGACGTATCCCCCGATCGCTCCTGTGCTCTGGGCTGTCGCACCTGCTGCAGATCAAGTGTCCACATGCACAGGTGGGGCGGGGTGTTGTGTCTGGACTTCATTCTATTTATTACATCGGCCCTTATACCCACCTCTGTTCCAACAACTCTCACTGAAAGCAAATAGTGACATTTGGGAAATCAAAATTCTTCTTCTTGCTCTGCAATCTGGCATATTCTAGGTCTGAGGGCCTTTCATTCCCACATAAACTTCAGAACTTGTTTACTAATGTACAAACACTTCAACGATAGCAAATAGACAAAACCTGTCGGTGCTTTGACTGGTATTGTGTTGCCTCTGTAGATAAATCTGGGGGCGACGGGCGGCTCTAAAATGGTGCTTCCCAGTTCACGCGCCCCACACCCTTCCCTACTTCCTTATGTCTCCCCAGATTTTCTACCTGTCCTCAGTGTTGGTCTAAAGTAACTTGTCCTTATTTGCTCAAAGAACTCATGAACATGGTATCTAACTTTACAAAGAGTATAATGTTATATATGTCATATTTTTTACTTATTCATTCAACTCTACAATTTTTGTTGAATTATGAATACTTTATTGATTTTTAATGGCTGCAAACTTATACAGCAGTGCCCTTCATATCTTGCAAAATAATAAGGTAATACAAAAATTAAATTATTACAAAATAATAAAACTTAAAAGTCAGGGGCCCCTGAGGGACTCAGTTTGTTAACGGTCCAACTCTTGGCTTCAGCTCAGGTCATGATCTCATGGTTTGTGCATTTGAGCCCCACGCCGGGCTCTGAGCTGACAGCATGGAGGCTGCCAGGGATTCTCTCTTCCCCTCTCTCTCTGGCCCGCCCCTGCTCCTCTCTCTTTCTCTCAAAATATTTAAATTTTAAAAAATTAATATTTAAAAATGTCAGTGAAAGGGACAAGGACATGAAATCTCCTGAGAAAATGATGCAAATCATCAACATGGAACTACAAACATGCCCAGCTTCACCAATAATCAAAGAAATGCGCGCAGCACTAGCCACCACTGTCCCTGTCAGATTGGCAAAGACATTTTTAAGCCTGTGATTTAGTGAGGATGTGGGGAAACAGCCCGTTCCATTGGCTATTGTGGGGGCTCAGATCAGGATGCAGCTCTCTAGTGAGATGAAAAGTGTATCCGTCCTTCGATGGAGCAGATTCTCTACCTGATATTTACCAAGAAAAAAAAAACACCATCCCAACTTCACAAAGTAGCATGTAACGTGATAATCATGGTGGGGCTGAGTGGAAAGGGAATAAAGGGTAAACAACTTACAAATCCACTAACAGAAACTAAATACGTAACTCCTTGGTCATCCATGCAGGTGGTATATTGCAATGCCTTTAAAACATGATCTAAAAATCTGACATATTAGGGGCGCCCGGGTGGCTCATTTGGTGAAGCATCCGACTTCGGTTCAGGTCATGATCTCGCAGTTCGTGGGTTCGAGCCCCGTGTCAGGCTCTGTGCTGAGAGCTCAGAGCCTGGAGCCTGTTTCAGATTCTGTGTCTCCCTTTCTGTCTGGTCCTCCCCTGCTCGTGCTCTGTCTCTCTCTGTCTCAAAAATAAATAAACCATAAAAAAAATTTTTTTTAATCTGACAGATTAGGATACTGATGCAATGTGGCGAAGTTAGAAGGCAAGTCCGGAACCTAAGTGTACCGTGAGCCCATCCCACTCTGTGACACAGTGGCTTGTGAGAGACGGCAGATTTCACAACCTTCCTGTCTCGTGGATCAATCCACTTAGAACATGCTCAGACGAAGACAGACTTGTAGAAGATGAGAAGAAACTGTCGTCCATTGTTGTATAAAAGCACACAAAAAACAAGAGGACCTCGTGTGCAGGAAGATTCCTGAAAGAAGAGACATGATATTTTTAATAGGAACGATCTCTGGCTCTTATTTCTAAGTTAACCACGTTTATAAAATTTGAGACTGAAAATGATCACTTGTTGGGAGGTGGGAGGGTGGCGGTTAAATAGGCGATGGGGTGAAGGAGGGTGCCTGTTGTGATGCGCACCGACGGTGTATGGAGTGTTGAATCGCTGTATTGTACACCTGAAACTAATATTACACCGTATGGTAACTAACTGGAACTTAAATAAAAACTTTAAACAATTTTTTAAAAAATTAATCATTTGTTATTTTATAACCTTTTATAACTGAGAAACATAATCAAGGTGAAAAGGAATTATTTTAAGAGGAAGTTTTGAGACCTCTTTCCAGGCATAGGATGCCCACTGGAGGGCGAAACCCCTTCCTGAAGAGGCAGCCCCACAGAAGCCCCATGGAAGCCCCACGGAAGCCCCACGGAAGCCCCACGGAAGAGGAAAGAAAAATAAGGTGGCATTACACCTTCATCACCCCAAAGTGTACCAGACAGCGACTCCCACAGGGAATGCCTGAGCTCAAGGCAAAGAGTGATTTATTGAAACTTAAGACAATAAATACACCTCTACAGTGATTTTCTCCCCCACCTCGCATTAACTTTTAAAGGTTATTGTGTATTATTCTTCCATTAAGAAACTAGATAAATAACAATGCACTTGGCATTAAAATTAGTGAATTTCATTGGCGACCTCTGGCTCATTTCTTCTAGTACAATTCCAGGCTTTCAGCTGCCCGTGCAGAGCATTTAAAGCTTTTTGTTCTTTTTTTCCTAATAGCTCACATGATAAATGCCCATGGCTAATTTAAAAGAGAATAAGGAATCAGGTGCGGTTGCTCTGGAAAACTTCTTTAGCATTCCCTCTAACTTCTTGGGCTGCGGGCTTAGTAATTAAGTGATGTAGTCATTCGGTCCTCAAGCCGAGTTAATAATCTCCTTAACCAGATGACGGCTGTGACGTGAGCCCTGCTCCGGACGACTCGCCCAGCGCTGTGTCCCCTGCAGGACGGGAAAGCGCCCAAGGAAGACGTCCCATTGTTCCGGTCAGGAAGTCCGACACAAAGGAGGGGCCCCTCGCAGGGTCTGAGCCAAGGGGGTGTGGGCAGAGCTCAGGGCACGTGAGAGAAGAAGAGCTGACCATCCAGCGTTGGGGGGTGGGGAGGTGGGTCTGCTCGTGCTGGGGGCGTGGGGGCGTGGGGGCCCAGGAGGGGACCGCACACCTCATTCTTCCGCCCGATGCTCCCTTGGCTCAGCCGGACCAGAACAGGAAGTCAGGGGACCCAGTGATGCTGCCTGAGGCCGACCTTCCCGGAACAGAGCAGGGCGAGGGGGCAGGAGGTCCCTGGTGGACCCCCTACCTGAGCGGGCGCCACGCACAAAAGAATCGCAAACAGGACCCAACTTCTCCTTCCCTGAAGGCCTGTCCTGGGCTCCCTGAGACCTTCAGGGCCACCAGGCCACATCGGAGTCTCGTTTGCAAAGCAGTTATTTGTGCCCAGACACCCGCACGGATTAGGGGCCTGGCGCTGGCAACGGGCCCGACGCGGGCGGGGCGCCGGGAAGGACTCGGGGGAAGAAGCCCTTGGTGACCTGACTCCGCGCCAGAGCCGATCCTGGGGCCTCCACTCTCCACGGGGCGTGACCTTGACACCGCACCGCAGGCTATGTCACCAGTCCTGCGGAGCCGTCGGGGCCTCTCCAGGCCCTCGCCTTCGGGATTAGACGTGAATAAACAAGCAGCAGAAGCCCTTCCCCACCTCACCCCGGGGCCTACACTGCCGGACACCGGCCCCTTCCTCCTGGTCCCCGGTCCCTGCTTCCCCAGCCCCAGAGCAGAGCGTGCAGACCCCCATCTCGGCCCACAGGCGTCACCTCCAGCCCTGCCCTCCCCCCCACACACACACCCGCTGCTTCCTGGTTTTCTCCTCCGCAAACCCTTCATCCCCGCAGCCGCCAACAGGGTGTTCCCGTCCCGGGACGGCCCTGCTGCAGCCGGACTCGGCCCACACGGTGAGCCACGGACCCAACCTGCCCACGGCCGTGCCGCCACGGCACAGCGACCCAGGCGACCCATGTCGGCACCCAGCCCAGGGCCTCTGCAACCCGCCTGAAAGCACAGGGGACGAAGATCCCCCCACCCCAGCTTACCTGCAAAAGGGGGTGGGCCTTCCCCCCGCTGGGCCCGCTAAGGGCGCCACACTCAGGGTTCCTCTGGGTCCTGACCCCCTCTTACTAAGCGGAATCCCGCAACTTTGGGCTTCTGGGTCCTCATAAGAAGCATTCTCTAGGCATTTAATTTTATTTCTTTGTAATAATTGCCAGTTTCCAAAAAGTTGCCGTAGAAGTGAAGCCAGAAAATGTCTAAGGGACACAGTCCTGTCACGGCAGAACCATGCGCCTCACACACCTGAGTCCTCAGAGACCCTGCTGAGTCCTGTCTATCGCTGCACCAGGAGCCAGTGGGACCTGAAGCCGGCTCGTTGTGCTCTGGTGGGAGATAGACACACCCTCCAGGCACCACCCTCCAGACTGGGGTCCCCAAGAGAGGCGGTGAGTGGGCAGTGCGTCTGAGAGAGGTGGGCACAGAAACATGGCAAAGGGAGGGGCAGACTGTGTGGCTGCACGAGACTCATCGAGTCCCCTGCGAGCTCTGGAGCTGCCACACCCTTCAGAGCCACCCCACGTGGATGCTGCCCCCAGTCCCGCCGGCAGGTCATACTTTAGAGGACTCATCCGTGGTCAAGTTCATTCCAGGAGGACGGCCAGCCGCCAGCAGCAGGGCGTGGACACAGGGCCCCTGGAGAGGCTCCAGGCTGCGACTGTCACCTCCACGCCAACCTCCCCTTGAGCCAACCTGACCCATTAACTTCTTTTTTTAATTTTTTTAAAACTTTTATTTATTTTTGAGACAGAGACAGAGCGTGAGTGGGGGAGGGGCAGGAGGAGAGGGAGAGAAAACGCCAACAGGCTCCGAGCTGTCAGCACCGAGCCCGGCTGGGGCGGGTCTCACGGACCACGAGATCATGACCTGAGCCAACAGGACCCTCAACCAAAGGAACCCCGGGGAACCTCTGCTTCTCTCCTTTTACAGTTTGGAAGTCGTTTGCTGCCCTCCTTTGTTCTTTTTTTTAAATGTTTATTTCTGAGAAAGAGAGAGACAGAGCACAAGCAGGGGAGGGGCACAGAGAGAGGGAGACACAGAATCTGAAGCAGCTCCAGGCTCCGAGCTGTCAGCACAGAGCCCGACGCGGGGCTCGAACCCACAAACCACAAGATCATGACCTGAGTCGTAGTCGGACGTTTAACCGACTGAGCCCCCCAGGTGCCCCGACCCATTCGATTCTTGGAGCACAGTTGTGCCCTCTGAGAACAACCCGTCTGGAATTCCCAGAGCCTCCCACACCATACGGCCAAGAGTCACACACACACACAAACACACACATACACACACACACACACACACACGCTCCATCCACAATTGCTCTTCTGTTCTTAACCGACAAGCTCCCCACCTGAGCAGCCTTCTGGGGGGACAAGACGCACCCTCCCTCTGAGGAACTGAGACCTGGTGTTACCACGCTCCCCCCAGACGGCCCCCTCCCCACCAGCCCCTGCCGGGCACATGGTCAGGTGCCTTCCCCGGACCTCTGCCCACCAGCAGGACCCTGCTGCTCTCGCGGTTCCTCTGAGCAAGGCTGTAGGGACGCGGCCCTCTGTGCCAGAGCCCCCCCAGCCCTCGTTTCCACCTCCCCACCGCAGCAACAACGCTTTGATGGGGTCTGATTCTCAATCCCTGGGCCACCATCTAGAAGATTCCTCTGGGCAGAAGACCGGAACGTCCACAGGGGTCGCCTCGCTGTGCACAGCCCTGGCCTGCCTGTCTGTTGCCCAATGTCTGAAAGCAGATGTTCACACGTTTTGTCCAACTTGCTGGTTGTTTACCTCAGAGGGCAAGTCAGGGCCACGCACTATGTAATGAGCAGAAGCCAGAGCCGGGCTGGCATTTGACCCTTGTTAAGGGTCCAGGAAGAGGTGGGGGAACTGTCCTGTGAGGCAGCCACTCCCCGGTGGCCCCTGGACGACATTCAGCCATCGGCTGGAGGAGCGACTCAGGCCCGGCTTCCAGTCCAGGGCACAGAGGACACGGGATGTCCAAGGTGCAGCAATGCCGTAGGGCCCCGTTCCCGTCCTTCCTTCTTAGGGACCCACCCTGGCCTAGGAGCCCAGGCGGGGCTGCAAGGGCACCTTCCCAGGGAGGCCTGACCCCGTGAGGTGCTCTCTCCATCCTCCAGCTACAGGGAATGACCGTCTGCTTCAGGGCTGCCAGCCACCCCCCACCCCCCCGCCTCCAGCTTTCACATTTATGCCTTGAACTGGAGGTTAGTCACCGTGAGCTCCTCACTCTGTCCCTCGAGGGAATCTCAGGTTCTCGGCCCCACTGCCCCACCCCAGGGTCCTGTGGCTTCCCGGGGACGTCTCCCTCCTGCGTCCCCTCAGCCTGGGCACCGTGACAATCATCAGCAGTAAAGGTCTTCACAGCTGCCCCATGACAGCACCTGGGGGCGTCCACGCCCCTCTCTCCACCAGCACTAGGGTCCCAGTGCTCACGCCTTGGGGGGAAGAGTTGACTCTGAGTCCCATGTTACAAGCATCTTTCCAGGAAAGCCCCGCGGGCCACCTGTCTTAGATCAGGTCCCCTGACACAGACTCGGAGACAGAGCTGCATCCGTCGGCTGTACTGACGCGGGAGGGAGGTGCACAGAGGGTGAGCGACAGGGTCCTGAGCACTCTGCCCGGCGGGTGTGATGATGGCTGGTCTCAAGTTCACCTCGGTGCCCAGGGCATCCCCATTCTGCACGCCTTTCACAGAAGAGTGGGGGCCTCTGCCTTTGGCGGATTCCTCGTACCCAGTGCTCTTTCCTGTCCACCTGGGGCCCGATCTACACAGCACGCCTCCATCCTGATGACACCGAGGCCACAGACCTTGTTTCCTGCAGCGTGTCCCGTGGGCCTCCCTCCCTGGGCTTGCTTTCCAGCAGCGATGACAGCCTCCGTCTGAGCTCCCGTGAATCAGGTGGAAGATGCAAGGCCCTCCCTGGGGTCTGGGGGATGGAGACAAACAGGGGCGCAGCAGGAGCGGAGGAGGGGGGCAATGCGGGGGTCCCTCTGGCATCCTGAAGCCGCCCCAGGGAATCCAAACAACTCAAGCCACAGCTTCAGTCCTGACCCACTCCTGATCCCCACTCTGTCGCTGTGGGAGCACAGTAGACATGGGGGGCCGTCCCTATAGCTCCCAAGGGTCAGCAGTGGGGACGCGGAGTCTAGGCAGGCTTGTCTGGAGCACCCGTTGTGACCTCGGCCCGAGCTCCCAGCGGCGGCTGACGCGCAGCCCTGGGACGGACGCTTTCAAAGAGGGAGGGAGGGCGGGGAGGGGAGTAAATGTTCCCCTTCTCTGTGCACAGAGATGTCAAGACCAACTTGCTTTGTAGGCGCTGGAGCAGCTGAGTCTGGGCGGCTGCCCAAGTTTGGCCAGAACATTGTGTCAAAGCTGCTTCCAAATCCCTCGGCCATTACTATTTAATGTGCCCATCATTCAAGTTTAGGGGACTTTGTTTTCTCAGATTATGGCTGGACCCAGCGGCTTCGTGGGCCAAGGCACCGTGGAAAAGGCCATTGAACAAAATCAAGGACATAAGAGGCATGGCACCTCGGCTGCTGTCGTGTGAGAAAGCTGCACCCCGACTGCACCCCCAGTAAACGAGTGGCTTTCAATTCACGTGCGCACATGCTCACCCGGGGCCCCTGATGCTAAGGCACTGGAGGTGCCCAGACTGTGCGTGTTAACGCTCCAGGTTCAGGGGACGAATGCGGCGAGCCTCCCCGTGGAAGGCCGTACAGCGTGCCCCCTCCCCTGTGGACGGGCATACAGAGTGCCCCCCCAGGGACGGCCACAGTGCGGGCACTTACTAAGCACTGAGCATGGCGTACTTTGCCCGCAACAAGCCTTGGCCATCGTCTCCCCATTCTACAGGTGAGGGACGTAAAGCTCAGAGAAGGTGAGCAGCCCGCTGGCCCATGCCCGGGGGATGGCAGAGCACGTGTGCGGTCGCAGGTGGTGTAGACTGGCATGGGGCACCGCCTTCTCCCAAACCCGCTCATCCGCAGCCCCCTTCTGTGGCCTTTCCTCCCAAGGTTCATCTACCGTTAGGAAACCCCAGACTGAGGAATCAGCCCTTTGTCTACCTGTGCATGACCCGGGAGTGTGCACCCCCAGGGGGTCCTGGCCCAGGGAGAGGCAGCGCTTCTGCCTGGTCCTCTCTTCTGTAGGAAAGGGGGAGGGGATGGGCAGTGTCTGTTCACTGCCGTCAGGTGGGGGGGTAGAGGGCGGGGGTGCCTTATCACTTCTGACCACGCAACCCCCACCTTTGGGCTTCTGAGTAGAGGACATTCTTTCACCAGAAAGTGCTGGGTCTTTAAGACCTACATTCAAATATTAGCTCTCACGCGCGTCGTCTGTGAGCCTTCGCCTGGTGAAGAGTGAAAACTCAGAAGGACATTTCCGTCCTTCCATCTCAAAGCTCAGGGAGAGGCACTTCTGCGGACGTAGGGTGATGAAATCCGCCCCAAACCACAGCCAGATTCTCTGACTTCTTGGAATTATAATTGACTGATCGATAGCAGAAAGGAAACGCAGAGTTAGCGGGACGGGTTTCCCCGCGAAGGACTCCGGCCAGAAGCAGGCAGCGTCCCGGGTGCGTGAGGAGGGTAACGGCGGGCTCTCCCCGTCCCTCCCGCCCTTCAGAGCTGCATCAGCCTGGTGGGCTCGGTCGTTTCGGAACCTAAAAATCTGACTGAGGCTTATTTAATTAACACGTGTCGGAAATGAGTATACACTAGTTTGGGCTCCATGAGCGGAATGTCGGGCTTTTACCAAGCGATTTCCCCCCAGAATCCTGCACCTGTGTCTCCACACACTCGCTCTTCCTCTGTTTCCTTTCTAGAGAATTTGGTGGCAGCAAGTCCGTACAGTGGATTAAATGTGAGCATAATGTGCGGCCCGCTCTCAGCCCGGGCCGGGGGCATCGCCGGCCCCAGGGCTACCCTCCCCGTGTGCCTGTCCTTCCCCTGACAGCCGCCTCAGCCGCCTCAGCCCTGGGCTGCCCTCCGCCCGCCCCCCCCCTGGTGTCGGGACAAGCACGTGGCTGCTGGCCGCGTGCAGAGCAAGCAGCGCACCCACCGGAGGCCTGGCCACCGTCCGGAGGGACGAGAACCGGAGCAGCAGGGGGACTTGGGTGATGCTGGCCTCCCCCAGCGCCGCCAGCCCCGCGGAGAGGCGCCCGCGGCCCCACTCATGCCACGCCCCAGAGCGGTGTGGAACGACCTTCTACTTCAGGTTTCTCTTCCCTCCACAGCCGCCCTCTCCAATGCAGGCAGAGAGAGACAAATGTGGATTATTTAGATGTGATTCAGTGTTTTAGTTTTGAATACGTCCCCATGACGGCGCGTGCTGAAACACCCAAGACTGGGCACTGGCCTGCGACACGAGAGGGGACGGAAGGGGCTCCGCCTGCCGCTCCGTGGCCACCGGTCTCTGGGGAGGAGAAGGACCCCCCTCTCCATTCACTCCTCCCCCCGCCCTGCCTCACCTCTGCCTCCTGGGGAGGATCTGGAAGATTTAGGCTCAGAGCTCACCACACCACCTCACTCAGAGGCTCACCTGGGTTTTTCCTGCAAACTCGTTGCTAAGGATTAGGAGGCTCGTGAGTTTGCACATAAATGACCTGGGCTGAAGGGTGGTTTGTGGCTCCACTTAGCAGGTCCTTTCCCGGGTCCCTGACTCCCCCCCCAACCTCCTGCATTCCCCCAGGCTCGCTGGGGTTCACAGCACGGCCCCGCCCCTGGGCCTGGCCCCCACCACCGGGGTCCCCCCCAGCACCTGGGGAGGACTCTCCAGGTAACGTCGTGGGGCTGGCTCAGCGGAAACACAGTGCAGGACGGGGTGAGCACCGCTGAGGGCCGGGGTGCAGAGCGGCTCACGCACAGGGTCTCCCGGTGACTTGGGGTGCGTGCTCGGTCTCTTTAAATGAACCCACAGTCCCTAAACCCCATGGGGCCCAGCGCTGCGATGGGACTGCCCCTGCGGGGGTCACCTCGCTGGCCCCTACCTTGCCCCTACGTGGCCTGCACCCCGTTAGTGTCGGCTGGATGAAGTAAGGGCGGGAGAGCCACCAAAGGGACCATGAAGTCACCACACAATTATATTTTCAAATTTCAAACGAAATAGTCAGAAACAGAAACGTGGAGCTGGGAGCAGAGGAAGACTCCTGAGGGGGTCCTGCACCACATGCAGACACTCGGACACACAGACACACACGCATTCACACACAGAGAAACACACACACACTCATACACACACAGACACACTCACACACACACAGACACACTCATACACACAGACACAGTCATGCACACACAGACACACCCACAGACATGCACACATATATACACAGACAGAAACACAGACACAAAAACACACACAGAAACCCACAGACACACTCAAACAGGCACACACGCAGACACAAAAACACACACACGTACCCAGAGACACACTTGCACATATATTCACACACATTTAAACAAAACTGAAGTCGTATTATGCACACACTTTGAGATCCTTCATTTCTCGCTCGTCACTAAACTCGGCCCCTCCACGCCCGTCACACAGACGGACAGGACGATCAGTGTCCCAGGCTCTGGCGCCCTGTCTCCCTCAGCGTCCCCAGTCGGATGACCCACACCCAGTGGAGACAGCTTGTAGCCTGCTTTCAGGCTTTGTCTGACACTTTGTCATAAGCAATTCTCAAATAGATTTTAAAATGTTCTTTTTGTCCTAAAGAAATTACATTCTAATTGTAAAAATAATAAGCATATACTCCACATGGTGACAAGTAGGTCACTCCAAACACAGTAGCAGACCGAGTTTAGCACAATGGAAATCAAAAACCGCTTTGTTCAGGATCACTATTTTCCAAACAAAACTGGTAAAATTTATTGAACCATAAATTTATTCTACCACGTAACTCTGGGATTTGGGGCGTTCAGCAAAGGCGAGGCCGGCAGGTCCGAGAGAGAGAGAGAGAGAGAGAGAGAACATACACGTGACAGCAGCGGGTGCGAGGAAAGCTTCGCGGGCAGGGTGACGGAGGGCGGGCAGAGGGTTGCTGTCTAGCGGTGCTTAGCAACAGCCTCTCTGATGTGGGGTATTTGGGCCTCAGTTTTTCCTATAGTTCTGCTTTGCTTAGGTGTTTACGTGTGCACATTTCCTGACAAATAATGTTCCTACGCATTTGTTACAATTGCTATTGTAAATAAGATTTCAATATATTTAGAAATGTTTTCAAAAGCATTTGTCAAAATGCTGTTAGCAGCACTTAGGCATTTTGAATTGTACATATTCATTTTTAACCAACCAATCACCCACTCCCCCACCGTGGCCTCCACGTGATTTTTATCTGAGTCACTCAGGGTCTGGATAGACCCCCCAGAAGTCCTGATGATATTTCTGCCTCTTTTAACATCAGGACATTTCATTTATCATGTTTTAATTATTATTTAGAATTTGAACGTAGTCTTAAATAATTATAGTGACAGGAAACATTGTTCTTTTAACAGAGTCCCTGTGGCCGCTCACAGGGCTGGAGGGGCAGTAGGTGTTTATCCCTGTGTTAAAAGAAAAAAAAATTCTTGTACATTAGGAACGGAACCAATTTAATAAAATCTGACATTTCCTAGACCGTCCTGCCTTGACACCATCAGACCGTGTTTCTCCGTTCCCTCTGCCAACCACCCGATGGCCTCTTGTGACGAAATTCTTCCCAGTTACCGAACCGTCCCCACCTTCATCCAAAACTCCAGTTGCAGCATTTCTTTTTATGTTTCTTTATTATCTGCACATTTCCTAAGGTTTACATTTTATAGTAATTAGTGAAGGTATACATTCATCATAATGGAAAAGTTGATCAAATTAGACACATCCCAAAGAAAGTCACCATAACTATTCACGGGAAACAGAAATTTAATTTATTAAATGCTGTATATAAGTGCTTCTTGAATAAGACTTTACAAGTGTGTTTCCGGTTTTCAGAGTTTTTGCCAGATGGCAGCCACTAGTGAAGACATCATACCTACTACGCGCAGGTGTGTACATGTGAGTGGTGTGGACGCACGCATGGATCCTACGTGTTTATGACTTCCTGTATTTCTTACTTCTTAAGCGACTACTTTTAACCAAAGATTGTATTAAGTGCCCGGAATTCAAAGATGGGGAAAAGATTAAGACAACATCTTCATTTGGAGAATCAGGTTTTCATCTTATTAGCACGGATGTAAACATCAAACTAAGGTGGGATGAAGGGAGTCAGGGGACACAAGTCATCCACTCAGATGACAGGCCCAGACAGTCACTGGGCCTGCAGTCCAGACACAGAGCTCGGTGCTGGGAAACATCTGTGCGTGGGGGCACACACACACGTGTGCCCATGCAGGAACGTGTGTGTACGTGTGTATGCGATGCATGCGTGTGCGTTGTCCAGTGAGATTCTGACAGCACTCGCAGGTTTGGGAGAGGGAAGGAGCCTGTCCCGGACGTGGACGGTGAGGGGAGAGCCAGCACGTGAACGGGGCCCCACGGGCTCTAAGTGCCCCCCAGTGAGCGGCCGTCCTGGGAAGGCCAGGCATCCGGCACCAGGAGCGTGGAGCGGGCGTGGCCGAGGTCAGCGGGAGAGGCGGACGGAAGGACAGGGCCTCGGGCCCGCGGGCGCCGCCTGCACACCTGCGCGAGCTCCCAAGGGGCAGCCCCCGGGGGGGCAGGAAACACCCCCAACACCTCGTCTTCACTTGGATTTCGGAAACAACAGCAAAGTGACCCGAACCCCAGAGCACTTTGCATCGTTGCCAAATGGTCAAACGATCACCCAGAATATGAAGACGGCACAGACAGGGCAAGACACTGTGAGCACGTCCGCCGCGATCAGGGATCAGTAAGGAACGACATGGATGAGGGGCGTGGGTGCTGCCCTCAGACACCAGCCACACAGCCGGGGTTCCTGGAGTCACTGT
The DNA here is from genome assembly GCF_008692635.1 of Crocuta crocuta. Classification (NCBI taxonomy): domain Eukaryota; kingdom Metazoa; phylum Chordata; class Mammalia; order Carnivora; family Hyaenidae; genus Crocuta; species Crocuta crocuta. Next base: position 7,311,187 of record NW_027529672.1, read on the forward strand.
CATGGGTGACTGGTGTGGGGCGTCCCTGTCAGTCACCACGGGAACACAGGTCTGGGGCCATTCTGTGACCTGGTCAGCTTCTCGGAGCACAAAGGAGACGGGAAGGCTACCCTTATTCATGCCATCTGCACGTTACAAAGGGCCGCGCTTGGCCTCCGAAGTCGCACAGCCGCACAGCGTCCTTCCTTATGTGGAATCCCACTGGGTCCCTGTGCCACGGCGCCAAGGTGAGCCACGTTGGACGTGGTCGTTCGGGCCACCGTGCACACGTGCAGCGGCCGCTCGCCCCTTCCCACGGCCGACGCTAATCCCGGATGAGCTAACAGCCGCTCCTCGCTAATGAGCTCTAAGTAAAAAGAAATTTATCTCCGTGGCTGCCACCAGCAGGTTGGCCAAGCGCCCGCGGCTGCGCCCGGAGAAGCCAGGCTCTGTCGAAGGTCTGAAAACGCGTCTTGCTTCCCAGGGCCGCCTGCATAATTTCCTGTGTTGTAAGTATATTTTGAAACTAGAAAATCATTAACCCTACATATAGTTAAATGCCCTTCCTTTTAATGGCTAGAATTGATTTTTTTTAATGTTTGCTAATAAACAGATTTGGAAACTCTGTGCCATTAAGTACGTTGAAGAACTTTTTGTCGTGAAATCTGACTTTTAAATTGGCCTTGACCAAATACAGAATCCAGAGAACCCAAAGGAAGAGCTTTTATCTGAAGGAGAATTTTTGCCCCCCCTTCAGAAATTCTCGTGAAGATTAAAATCACCGCCAGGTGAGGGTGACTGATCCGTTACCCCGACGTTTCCTGAGCACTTGCTCTGCGTCAGGCCCCGTGCGGGCCGTGCTGGTGAGCTGCTGTCCTCACAGAGTGCACACAGTGCCAAGGACACTGACAAACAAACAAATAACTACCGACTAATGAGCCAGGACGCAGAGCCGGTCACCCAGGGCAGCTGAGCACGGTCACTTCCCCGCTATGCCAGGGTCAGCCCTGCACCACCGTGGACGTGACAGTGAGCCCGAGCCCTGGATTATCATATGACCTTCAGGAAAAGATGAAAGTAAAATGCGTTCCAGGCAAGGGAACAGCAAGGACAGCTGCCCAGAGGCTCAGAGCTCAGGACTCTCTCGGGGTTTGAAGAAAGGCCACGTGGTGAGCTCAGTGAGGAAAGAAGGAAGGATCAGGAGGCGCATTTAGGAAGACGGACAAGAGCCCCGTGGCACATGCGCCTGCTCAGAGGCCACGGCGAGAACCAGGGACACCAAATGATGTCCCACAGCCCGAGAGGGACTGCAGCTGGGCATTGAGAAGGTCTGGCTCCGCGCAGAGAACGGATTGAAGGGGTAGAACTCAACGCTGGGAGTTTGGGAGCTTGGCCACCATCCAGGCGGGGCTGACGGTGGCTCCAAGGGTGAACACAGGGTGAGTGACGCAGACAGAGCTGGATCTTCTGTAGAGAAAGTGAGTGGCGGTCAGGGTCAGGGTTAGGGGATGCGGGACAGTAAAGAGCTTCCAAGTCTGGGTCATGACGAGGCCAGTGGCGTGAGTTCGCTGGGCACGGGCCAGGCCGGGGCGGGGGGCTGCTGGGCACCGGGCCACGGGGCCGCAGGTCTCCTGGGAGGGGCCCAGGCTGAGAGATGCAGGCAGCCGGCATCTAGAAGGTACCACGCTGCGAGGCCGCACCGCCCGCTCACACAGAGCGTGCCGCAGAGAGAAGAGGCTGCAGACTGTGCCCCGAGGTACGCGGATGCAGCTCAGGGAGAGCACAGGTCTCGGACGTGTGCCCCTGCTGTTGGGGGGAAGCCAGCACAGCTCCGGCTCGCAGCAGCGGGGGAGGCGAGTGACCCTGGGGCCGGAGGTGGGACCCCCATGACGGCCCCGAGGGCCGTGTTAGGGCAGCCCTGGAGACCAGACGCCCCGGAGGGTCAGCCGGTGTGCTTGCGTCATCAAGAGGAAAAGCCGTGCAGCCTGTGGTGGTCCCGACCCCCGTGTGCCCTGGGACCCCTGCGGGGCGGCTTCTGTGTCCTTCTCTCGCAGCTCTTCCGAAACGGGAGAACAGTACTGGGCAAGTTCCATTGTTGTTCAGACAAATACACTAAGATAAGATAAAGATGTAAAAGTGCTTTGGAAAGGGGAAAATGTGTCTGTCATTGGACAATTTTCTTAAACTAAGCATTTGCATGTGAATCATTGATTATCAGAAACGATCCAATCTAATTTAAGAACAAAACTGGGAAGCTGCGTGGTTCTCCGGAAAACACGCCCGCCAGTGACCAGCCCCCGGGGTTAGAACAGGCAGGTCTGTTGATAGTTTATTATGAATCCGCTAACTTGTTTCTGCCCCGACGACCCTGCTCGTCGGCAGGGTTACCGAGACAGATTGGGAGCCCACTACCATGGAGGGGGGCCCCGGCAAGGTGGCTCTCGGCCCCCCGGACGCTGACCTCGCTGTCTCTGTGGGGTGCATGGGCCCTGCACGGAGCTGCATAGACGTCAGCCCTCACGGAGACTGTAACCAGCGGAGACTGAGCAGGTGGGGACCGATCAGCGGGGGTGACGGGCGCACCGATGCTACTGGGCCGCACAAGCGCAACAAGGTACAAGGAGGAGAAAGCGAGGGGGAGGCAAGCTGGCCAGTTTGGGCTGTTTGTCAACCCAGAGGTGGGATGAGGGCTTCCGGAACCGTGCTCACCGGAAGCTGGTGCACGGGGCTCCCTCACACGCCCGTGAAGTCCCTGGGCCATAGCAGGGGCTCAGCAGACACTGAGGGAAGGAAGTCTTGCGTCCGAACTCACAGAAACGCTCTACAATGTGCAAAAGTCCGGACTCTAGCTCTGGGCTACAGGCTGCATCGGCACTTCAGGGGGAGCCAGCTGGTAGGGACCATGTTGGATCTGGGCAAACTGAGGCCAGGAGTGGCTGATCACACACTGGGGATGCGGCGGAGCAGAGCATCCCAGGAGCCGGGTCAGGCTGGGCTGGTCTCACAAGCTGACCGGGAAGTGAGAGATACACTTTTAGTTCAGAGAGACGGGGAACTACGGCAAATTTACTCTGAACGAGAAAGTCCAAAGGAGGCGGCAGCACACCTTTCCCTCCCGACCCAAAGGTCAGGGTGCAGGATATTTACAAATAGCCAAGCTGCTGCGCCACCGTGGACCGCGCCCGCGTTAGCAGGAGACGGACCTCCGGCCAAGAGCTCAGGGGCTTGGCCAGCTTGGGTTGCTGTCCTCCCGTCCGGGCCCAAAGCCGTCACACGGCACAGCCGTCTCTGCTGCCTCTGAGAGCCCAGGGCGCTGAGAACAGGGCCGTGGGCTCAATAGGCTCGGGCCTCCCTGAATCCAGAGCCTGTCGCTGGGTGTCACGCCCCAGGACCCCCGTGCTGCGACCCCTCGGGGGGTGCTGACAGCTCACGGAGAGGGGGCTTCTTTCAGAACCCCAGAACATGTGTCTGCTCGCAGAAGGTCATGGCCCCCCGGGCCTGGGTCCACTGTCTTCCAGGACGGGCCCCAAAGCCGGAGCTTGTTCACGAGCCTACAGACAGAGACAGCCGTTTGTGGGAGGGCGTCAGGGGCACAGCCGTGCCCACTGCCTGGTGGATCCATAAGAACTCTGACGTGCGCGGATCGCGGAAAGAAACACTCATACACTCGGAAACGCGTGGGCAATTCTGCCCAATACATTCTCTGCTGAGATCAAGGTCAGTCCTATGAGTTTGGAAACGTCGTACAAAATAACCACTCAACGATTTAGTCTTGATCACGGTGAAAGTGATGTGTGTGTGTGTGTGTGTGTGTGTGTGGGCGCGCATGCGTGTGCACGTGCACACGTGCGTATTTTAATTCTCCAGAAAGGAAGGGCCGGGACGGCTGAGCACAGGCTAATGTTTGAAGAAGACACTAGGACCCTGTCAAGCGGGTTGTGAACATCAGTCTGAAGCAGGAATCAAACCATTGCACAAGATTTCATTCTGAACTGTCTGACCACAGTTTTTAATTCCGTATGTATTACAAGGGATTTCAAGGAGATTGTTAAAAGCAGGTTTTCTGGTTGGAAAAGAGCGAGCTGCGGGTCTTATTAAAAGAACTGACTATACGCTGCTTGCACATTACTGATTAAACACCGCAGGTTTGGTGGTGAGGAGCCGGTGCAGCCCCGGGGGGTCCGGGGAAGTCATTAAGGCTCCTGCGTCCCTGGGACCCGGCTGAAGCCCTGACCCACCGTGGAAAAGTACTGTGTGACATCAGTCAGCAAGATAAGAAGAAATTCCGCCAGCTGCTCCTTTCTCCAGAACAGAACTATAAAGTGTGACACGAAGATTCGATTGCTGCAGGTCTAAGGTTTCTCGCTAAGTACATATGCGTATGTGCTTTTAAATGTTTCTAGTCTCTCTGTTGCACAAGATAAACGATAAACGTTGCCCCAAACTGCGAACTGAACTAAATGTAATAGTTTGAATTGCTGGTTTATTGTTGTTTGGGGCTTTGTTTTTCTTTTTTAAGAAAAAGACACTTTACCTAGGGGACCCCATGGGAACCACGGGCACAGAGCTGCTCTTACCTGAGGGGAAGCGCGCCCGCGTGCCCTGGGGCCGGGGACAGGCGCAGAGGGTCTGCCAAGGCCCGAGCGGGGTCCCCAGGTTCCTGTCCCCCACGCCTTCCACCCTGCGCGCTGTCTCAGGCTGGCCAGGCGCACACGGACTCGAGGTCGAGGCGCAGAGCTCTGCTCAGCCCCTGGCCCTGCTCACACAGGCCGCTCTTCCAGTAGAAACTTCCAGAAGAAGGTGGGAGGTGCAGCCTTGGAACTGGGGGCTCATTCTCGGAAGCAAAGCACGGCTGGAGGCGGCGGAGCACCTGTGTCTTAGTCACAACAGAAATGTATTAGACGCATGTTTCTCCCAGAAGCTGCTGTTTCCTCAAAAGGCCCTGCATCTGCCAGTGAGGGAGCCGCATCTGAGCTCAAGCTTTATTTGACAAAACACAAATCAAAGCGGAGGGTCCTGCTGGGGGCTCTGAGAGGCGGGGGTCCCCCGGGGCTGGGGTTCCAGGCCCGGGCTCCATCTCGAGACACAGGAGGGACCGGCCCCCAGCCGCCCGCAGGCCTCAGTGGCAGGGGACGCCGCGCAGCTCTGAGCCGCGTCGGAGCCAGTCCTGATGGCGGGCACCCCGGCGAGAGGAATTCTGGCGGAAGTGTCACCACCCGTCGGACGGAGGGTGCCCCTTCTGCACGTGCAGCCGGGGAAGAGGGGGCTCTGGAGGCTGACGGGAGGGCCCTCACAGCCAGAGGACACGTCCCTGTCACACGAGAGACCAGGGGACGCCTGCCATCCCAAGGCTTGCTTCTCACTATGTGATTCATTTCCACTGTGAAGAGATTTTGCAGAACATGGACATTACCATCATTTTAAGTTTACAGCCATTTTCACGAGGGGAAAAAAGAGCCCGTTCATAGTATAAGTGATGTAAATTCGGGAAATGTCTCAGGGTAAGAAGAGAGCACNGGCCACAGGCAAAGGCACCGTTCCTGAGTCTATGGGGCCCCAGCTGCCTTCCAAGGTGCTCTGTCCCCCAGGAGTGTCGTCAGGCCGGGCAGCCACGTGGGTCCTCAGTGCGGCTTCCCAGGGCTCCCGGCCTCACCGCCGGATGTGGGCCATTTCCTGGGCCCACCTTGCGCCTCGGGGAGACCAGCGCGATGGGGAAGTTCACGCCCTTCTACGCACCCAAGCTGCTGGTTTTGAAGCCTGTTGCAGCCTGAGCTCCTCAACCCACAGCCAGGCCCTGGGACCCCTCCCCTGCCCCATTGCCCCTCCCCTGCCCCACTGCCCCTCCCCTGCCCCACT
>NW_027529672.1:7317148-7320991 GCF_008692635.1 Crocuta crocuta
ACCCCTGCCCTGCCCTGCACCAGCCCCCAGAGCTCCAGCTCATCCGGCTGCCTCCGACTCCTTCCACAGAGCAGCCTCTTCAGGTTTGGTGTGGGCAGAGCCCAGACCGGCTCAGGGGGATGACCCTGGCTCACCCCCTGTCCCCAGAACCTCGTGAGGACTGAGGCGGACCCTGTGGCCCTTTCCCACCCTGGGCGCTGACACCCGTGTGTAACTGCAGACCAAGTACGGGTGTGTACTTCACACAATGCCCCTGAACATGAAAGGTTTCAACTGCCAGGCCCCAGAGCCCAGGCCCCTCTCTGGTTAACTTGAGCATACGCTCCCCCTGGGCCATGAGCGCGGCTCTGGGCCAGCACAGGCAGGAGTCAGGTGCGGTACTGGAGCCCGTGAGGCTCCTTCCGGAAGGCTACAGTCCTAGGCCAGAAGAACCACCCCCGATCACATCCAGCCGCTGCCAACATCTGGGCACAGAGAGGGACACTGCCCCCAGCACCTGCTTGTGGTGTGTGTCTGGCGCAGCGGGGGGCAGGACACAGCTTTCTGGAACGTTCACCAGGGGGAAGATGGGCACTGCTGCAGCCCACGTGCACATTTCTTTACATGTCTTACCCCCAAATTACACCTTAAAACAGCAGAACGTCAGCAAGTGGAGACCATCTGAGCTGAGAGAAGGACGCCAGTGCTCATCTTTGTCACACGGTGTCCGACTGCAGCAACATCAGAAAGCAGGCACCAAACCACTGACCTTGTCTCAAAAAAGTAACAAAACTCCTTCAGAATCATGTCTGATTTATAAGACCGGTTTTATGCTGCTGTGTAGGAAGGAGGCGGAACCCTCCCCTTCCGTTACCCCGTTACTAAAGTCACCAGTGGTGTTTTCCAGGGAGTTAAGCATATGTCGCAGCACTCGGTCCATGACTTCACCAGAGCAAAGTAAGATACTTTTAACCAAAAAGTGCAGGAGGTTTCCAACGGGACAGTGACTGTTCACACAGAAGGGCTTTCCGGGGGCGCTGCAGGCGTAACGGAGTGTGAATTAGGGTACGTTTCATCCCACAGATTCAGCTCTCAAAAGTAGAACTCTGCAGGGGTGCCTGGGTGGCTCCGTCGGTTAAGTTTCGGACCCTTGACTTCAGCTCACGTCGTGATACCAGCGTTATGAGTTCAAGCCCCGGGTCAGGCTCTTTGTTGACAGTGCAGAGCCTGCTGGGCTCCTCTCTCCCTCCCTCTCTGTCTCTCCCCTGCTCGTGCTCTCACACCCTCTCTCTTTCTCTCAAAATAAATAAATCAACTGTGAAAGAAAGAAAAAGAAAGAAAGAAAGAAAGAAAGAAAGAAAGAAAGAAAGAAAGAAAGAAAGAAAGAAAGAAAGAAAGAAAGAAAGAAAGAAAGAAAGAAAGGTAGGACTCTGCAGACTCCATGTGCAGGGGTGGCGTCAGGGGGTCCAGAGCTGCGTGCCCCCAAGGTGCAGGGGGGCGGATCTGGGAGGGGTGTCCAGGCCGGCTGCCGCCTGCTCGTGAGCCAGTGAAAGTCGGGGAAGGACCAGGCTCCCGGGCCCCGGGGACGAGGGGGCTCTGCACGAAGTGGCTGCGTCTGTGTCTGTGTGGGGGAGACACAGCCTCTCGGAGGAGAGCTGACGACCATTCAGCACGTGTGATGCCTCCTGTCCAAGGATGAAGCCGCCCTCGGGGATGGGGCCTGACTTGGACCCGCAGGCATCCTCGTGCCCAGAAGCCAAAGCCCAGGCCACGGATGTGACAATCCTGCCCGCGGCGCGTGGCTTCGGGGTGTGTGGCTTCAAGGCGTGTGGTGCGCACGGTGGACCAGGCCGTGTGCTCACGCACTTGGAATCGCCATGACCTCTGTTGCCTCCTTCTCGAAAGTCCTCGTAATGCTTGAACAAGGGACTTCACGCTGTCACTTTGCCCCAGGCCCCACATTATGTGGCGGGCTGCTCCCCGACCTCACCAGCCAACGTGTGCCCTTGGCCGGGCTCTTCTGCAGGGGTATGTCTGCAGGGACAACCCAGTTCTTACGTCAGATACGCCCTTTCCTTGTGAGCCCAGCATCACCCAACCAGCTAAAATGCCATCTGTCCCTGGACACTCTTGGCCCCTCCTGCCCTCGATGCAGCCGGAACGAGGTCACACAAAGGCTCTGAGGCTCTGGGCGATGTTGCTGAGTCCCCCAGACTGAACCAGGGGAAGGGGGGGGGGGCAGGGGGGGAGCANAGAGCCTGCTGTCACCACCAGCCCGCGGGCGGGGCAGCAGCGTCCCCAGGTCTGAGCACCAGCAGTGAGCCGCCTCGGGCACGCTGATGGCCCCCAGTGCTCGTGGGGATTGAAAGCAGAAACAGGAAAGAAAATATAAATCATTTAAATTCACGTTTTTAATTCTAAAATCCTTTTTTGCACATTTAGCTATATTTTATATTTTTAAATTAAAATTTATCGATCCCTTGATATCTTTATGTGTGCACGTGTGTGTGTGTGGGCAAGAGGGAGATGGAGACGGAGACGGAGAGAGAGAGAGACTGAGAGAGAGAGGGATGGAGAGAGAGGGAGGGAGGGAGGCAGAGTCAGGGAGGGGCAGACGCACGCTGCTCCCTCCTGGACACATGGGCAGCCTGCAGACATCCTGGGACAGAGCCCCCCCCCCAAATCTTTGGGACCCAGGGCGGGAAAGCGTCGCAGGATGGACGTGACCCTTGTTCTGAGAGTCTGCTCCTCGTGTTGCTGCAGAGCGTGTTCAAGAGACCAGCTCCTCCTGGGGCTCAGACGCCGGCACAGGCCGCACGCCTCACCTGCCCAGCTGCCCCCCCAACAGTGACCGTGAGTGACTGAGTGACGGTGACGGGGAGTGACTAGACAGTGACGGGGAGTGACTGAGTGACGGGGAGTGACGGTGACGGCGGATGCTTCCCTCCCGCCGCGTGCCTGCTGCCGAGTCAGGCGTGTCTTCCAGGCGCCCTGGCCCCCCAACCACAGCGCGTCTGCTCTCCCTGTTTCTGCCTCGTGCGACCCCGGGTGTGACTCCCGTAACTAATTATCAGAGCCCGAGTCTGAGCTGCGGACACCGGGCTCCGACTCCTCATATTAAAGACGAACGTAGCCGATCTTACGACGTGAGGTCCAGCTTGAAATCGGGAAGTCTGCTGCCGGTCGTGCGTCGGGCCCAGAGCGGGGATCCACACGCCCCGTTCCAGCTGCCGCCGCACCTGCGCTAATGACGTGCACCTGCAGCCCCACGTGAACTCGTTAAAACTCTTAGTTACGCTCCAGGCGAGGTGGGCGATTTTAGAAAATGGATTCTGTGTGGTTGGCATCGCTGAAAGTCCCTGAACAGCGGCTGAGCCAGCGTCCCAGCCCGAGGCCCACGGGGAGCCACAGCTCCGCCTTCCCCCCTGCGTCCCAGAGAGGGGGGCGGTCTGGCCCCCGTCTACGTTTGCACCCCCACCACGCGACACTTGGCGTCTCCCTGGGGGCTAGAAGATGGGGGACCCGACCGGGAACCGGGGCCCAGACGCCTGAGAGCTGGGGCCACAGGGCAGCCAGGGCGCCACCCACCGCGAGGTCCTCACTTCTCCACCCGCCCCCTGCCCCTCTTCCTCCTCCCTGCTCCTCCCCTCTCTCCACCCTCCTCCTTTGTGGCCCCCCCCCAAGAGGGCTCCTCGTGGCCTCGTCTCCTGTCACCATCTGCACACCCGTGACAGGTCCTTAGTGCGCAGAGAATGCTCCTTCTTTCACTGAAGAGACAGAGGGGCCCGGAGGGAGGAGAGTTCAGTCTGGGACGAACAGTTTCCAGGACTGGGGGGGGGTCCCTGACGGCGGCTGGGGGGGGGG
>NW_027529672.1:7321128-7325138 GCF_008692635.1 Crocuta crocuta
GGCGGCTGGAGGGGGAGGGGGGGCCCACCTGGCCAGGACAGCCGGGGACGGGCGGCAGGGACACTGGGCTGCGTGCGGTGCCTCCGGCCAGGGCGCTGCGCTGCGGCCGAGCTCAGGTCCCCCTGGGGGTGAACGGGCAAAACCGCAGAAGAGCCATGATGTCCCAGCACTGACTTGGATCCACCCTCTCTCTGGCCCAGAGCTGGACGCTCTAAGGGAAGTGACTAACGCAGGCTGGACACCCCAGTGGGAGCCCCAGCCCACGAGTGCCTCATGACCACACATGTGGGTGAGTGAGAGAGACGCGCCCCGGGGTGATGTGCGGAGGGGGCGGAGACGCACCCAGGGGTGAGCACACAGACAACGTGAGGAGCATCTGCTGAAACAGGGAAGGAACAGAGCTTGTCTACAGAGGGATCCGGTCACTGGGAAGGACGAGGAAGCTTGGGCTCCCTGGTCTTTGGCTGGTGGGGGAAGAGCGAGACCTGCCCGGGGCTGGAGGCTGTAGATGCTGGAAACTGAGGGAGGAGGCACCGAAGTTCTGTTCTGTCACTGCTGAGGGCGGGCGCACGGGGCAGGGGTGGGGCGCACGGACGTGGGGGGGGCTGGGGTGACAGGCCAGCCACCGTGGGAAGGCTGGGGCTGGTGGGAGGCAGTGTGGAACGACCCCTGCTGTCACAGCGGTACCCAGACCTCACCTGAGACCCCAGCAGAGGCAGCCGAGACAGCAAAGGTGCCGCAGGGTGAAGGGGACCCTGGATGCCAGAGCCCACGCTGCTCCCCTTCGCAGGGAGACGGCCAGAGACGCCGGGGCGGCAGTGAGACAGGTGTTGTCCTGGAAACCTGTTCACGATACATTGTTCACTCAGCGTCTCTAAGGGGAACGAATGATGCCCTCCTCCTTGAACTTGGCACCCCGACCTTCGAGAGACCTTCGAGCCGACCCCTGGCACCCCAGCTGTGGCTTGAGAAACACTGAGATCCAGCCTGAGAGCTGGGGAGAGGGGAGGCCAGCAGGCTCGCCAGGGCAGGACCGAGCCCGGGCGGTCACCGTGGGCTGCCTGGAAGTGTGCCCTCTGACAGCAGCCTCGGCCCCGCCCCTCGCTCTTCACGTCGACCCTGGCTGCACAGATCCCAGCTCTGACTTCCCGCAGCAACACCAGCCAGGCAGGAAGTGACACGGGTGTGGCTGGGCTGCCTCGTGCTGGGACGCGGGCTTAATAATTACCCGAGTGAAGTCCCGGGGACCTATTGGAAGCGATCTACTTGAAGGCCAACCGCATTCATCTTTCATGAGAAAACAAAGCCTTCCAGGTGCTTGGTCTTTGGGATTATACGGCAAGTTGGTTGATACTGCCATTTTCAAAGCCAAATGAGGTAAGACCATTAGGGCTCTGAGCTGGATAGAATTTGCCTGGCCCAGGCCTCCGAGAGTGGCTTGCCGCCATCTGTAGCAGCTGCCACTTGGCCATCCGTGGTGTCGCCGCCTGATGTGTGGCTCAGTAACACCTGCAGCTGGCAGGACACGTCTGGGGACTCAGGCCGTGTCCCTTAGATCAAAAACAGTATCAAGATAGATAGCGTGATAGGAAGGAGAGAGTTTTCGATAAGACGGTAAGAATTCAGCGTTGGATACTGTGTATTTCCCTCAAGTGGTGGAGAAAAGGAGGCATCGGCACGTTGGGGAATCAGGGAAACACGCAGGTGAGACCCCCGGGCACCAGCCTCGTGGACAGGTCCTGGCCCCGCCCCTCCCCCCAGACCTGAGCCCAGCTCTCACCTGAAGTGGGACAGCTGGTCCTTTGGGCCGTGGGGTTCACCGGGGAACGGCAGAGGGCTGCCTCCGTCCTCTCCATGGCCGTGACGTTGCAAACCCAAGAAAAAGAGTTAACGGACTTTCGGACAGAGGTCCGAATACAAACTGCGTTTGGTAAAGCACCATAGAACCCACAGGAGGATTTGGGCCAACAGGTACGTGCTGATAAATGTGACATCATTGTCACATTGGCATCTTTGGCCAGATGTGTTTACGTGAAGCCGGTGACAGTCGTCAGCCACTGACGGTGGACAGACAGACAGCTGTTGCAGGAGGCAGACATGGGGGGAATCCCTAACCATCGGGCATAAGCCCCTCTGCACTTTTAATGTAGTTTACCATTACAAATATGTACTTATTTTATAGATCATGGTATGCTTCTAAATGTAAATTTGTGTAATTATACCTATATTAATAAGTGTATGTTAGATACAATTTATATTGTATTTCTGTAATTTGTTAGTGAATTTTGTGTCTGAGGGGAGTTGTTTCTGTCCTTAGAGTAAATTATATAAAAGTTCCATCCAAACCCCGAGGCATCTAATTCTCTGCTATTGACTAAACCTTATTTCAGTAAACCTCCCGTCAGGACCACGGGGACATGTCACACCCCGCACCCAAGTGCCCACACCGCTTTCTGTAGCAAAGCTGACACGTCACTTGACCTTCACCTCCTTTTCCAAGCTGTTTTGCCTGTTCGGCCACGTGTCCTCTGAGAACAGCTATCAACAGCACCGAAATGTCCCCGTCACCACACAAAGCCACATCCCAGTGCATGACTCTTTAACACACAGTCACACTTTACCAAGTGCATTTTCTTGAAGCCTATATTCAGACATTGGCCTTGAACACGGAGATCCTTGAAAATAAGCGAGCTGGATGCTGCATTAAGAATTCAGTTAGTTCTTCTAATTTTATTTCTTATGATGCAATACAGTGAAAAGGAAAACTCAACATTCTTCAGAAGTCGATATTCCCAAGTTCTCTGGGAAGTGACTGTTTTCTAAAACCTAACATGGAAGTGGAAGCATAAAAACAGAGTCAGTGAGACGTACAGACGATGTGAGAGAGAAGACGGCTCGTCGTAAACCTTGGAGCCAAGTGACCCTTCCGACTCACAGCAAAATGCCTCTCAGAGAAAACAGTAAGTTTTACGTTTCTGAGTGTCGCTTTGGAGCCACAGACACTGACTCCGGGAAACAGCCACACCCCTCAGGAGCACCGGGGACCCTGCCCCCCTCCGTCCGGGGGCACCAGGGAGCTCCGACAGCCTCCTGCCCAGACGTTCTCAGTGACTCCTCCGCAGCGTGCTCCATAGCATTTTTAACGTCTCCCCAGATAGCACGTTCCTACATGCGGGGCCTTCGGCTGGTGGGAGCAAGCTCTGCACACGTGTGAGCAGAACCTCACAGGAGGCGGTTCCGGGGATGGCCAGGCCCCTTGCAGAGCTCTAGCTCTAACACAGGTGAGCCAGCACACAAGACACGTGCACACACACACACGTACACACATGCCCACACCTATACACACCCATGTGTGCACACAGAGGCGTGCACAGGGGCACACATGCATGCATACACACACGGATGTATATACATGCACATGTACACACCCATGTGTGCACGCACATGCATGCGCAGGGCACGTGTGTGGACACATACACACATAGGCATGCATGTGTATACACCATGTATGTGCACACAGGCGTGCACAAGAAAGAACGTACATGCGTGCACAGATATGTACACATGTGTGCACAGAGAGCCTCTGCACAGGAAAATGCCAGGTCAGTGTCCCGTGAGTATAGGCATTAGTTCAAGTGCGAGGGAGGCAGCACAGCCCTGATAGCATCTGTGGGCCGAGCCATCTCTGGAATTGGTAACGGATCCCAGAGGATAAGTCAATTGCCTGGGAGTCATCGAGTGATGGAGAGGATTTTGAAATGGCTGCTTCGGAGGCGCCAGGGGAGCAGGAGGCNGCCAGCCCTTCCTTTCACCCTCACAGAAGCCCTGGGAGGTAGGCGCCCCAGGGTGCAGAGGAGCAGGTGGGGGAGCTGAGCCAGGCCTCCCTCTGGCCCCCTGCCCGGGAGCTCGCTCTTCCCAGTCAGATCCACTGCCAGGGAAGACATGGCTACTGACCGCTGGAGAATCCCTGGAAAATCCAGGCCAAGGTCCCTTCCCCCACCTCAGGGCCG
>NW_027529672.1:7325343-7335404 GCF_008692635.1 Crocuta crocuta
GCAGAGCCCCCCACTGCAGGGCGGCCCCCTCCCTGCAAGGCAGAGCCCCCCACTGTAGGGTGGACCCCCCACTACAGAGCAGACCCCGCACTGCAGGGCAGAGCCCCCCACTGCAGGGCGGACCCCTCACTGCAGGTGGACCAGCCTCTACGCCTTGAGGACTGCTTGATGCTCAGTAAACAACTGAATTCCCAGCTCCGTTTCCCGTCCTGACGTAGTCTCCCTGGTCCTCTCCCTCCCTCCCAGCCCCACCCGGATCGTGCCGGCCTTCTGTACCCATGTTTCACCCTCGCCTAGAGTTCTCTTCCATGTCCCGTGCACCCAGCACCCCCCACACACCCTTCACTGCATATTTGAGGGGAACTCAGATGAGCACGCCCATTCGAGCTCTATCACCGCAGCCAACAGCTTCCCCTGAACTGCTCGGCCACGAGTGTCCACAGACGTGCTGGACCCTGGTGGTCAGCCAGCTCGAAGAGACCCCCCCAAGCCCCCCACCCTGAGCCACAATGAGACCCCAGACCGTCAAGGAACGGCTCTGTAGCCTTGGCCGTGCTCCTCAGCCCTCAGGCCTCTAGGTGCGGATCGTATTACCGACAACACGAGCTTGTGGGACGGATTGAAAAGGTTGCAATACGGATTTCGGTGTCTGGCTCATAATAAGTACTTAAAGGCTAATTCCCTTGCAAGGGCCCAAACCTCAGCACTGGGCAGAGATGCTCCTTCCCGGCGTCCGGTGCTCACAGGCAGAAAGGTGCGCTCGCTGGGGGAGATGCTCCCCGCTCTGCACCCCTGGGCCCTGCAGCTCACATCCAGTGGCCTGATTCAGTTACTCGGATCTACCGTCTCCAAGTCCTGCTAACCCGAGAATAGTCTCCCACACAGCAAACAGCGACCTTCCTCTGAAGAGTCACTGGAAAGGAGAGACTGTACGCCCTGCGTGCCAATTCAGATCGGGACTCCAGGGAAAACAAGGTGCGCTTTCACAGTCTGGATTAGCCAAACCGGTGTATATTCAAGTCGGGGATAAAAGTGATCTTTCTTCAGATGACTTAAAAGCATCGAGCAGCAGCCAGGCTGTCTGCCCCTGCCCCTCCTCACCTGCGAGCTCTCCGTGCTATTTTCCGGAATCATGAATCTACATCGCGGGGACGGCCATCAGCAGGGACAGCCCTTTAGCGACGGGACCTCCCCCATATGCCAAAGGCTCTTTGATCACACAGCGTTCCTGGCACTCAAGACGGCTTCTCCCGTGGTCCAGATGGGCCCACAACACTTTTCACTTTGATTTAAATACCTGAACTTGTTCTTGGCTACAGAGAAGGTTTTCCCTTTATGTTCACTTCTGTTTGGTGTTCTGGAATACGAATTTGCATCCCATTATCATAATTCTCTGGCTTTTAACGTGCTTCGCCAACGCGGGGTTTCCTGTTTTGAAATGCTCAATAAACTGTCAAAGCCCGTGGTTGGCCATTCTCTCTCTCGCTGTAAACATCTCTATTGTGAGCAACAGCAGAAATGCAAACCGCGGCTACACGTTGTACCTCAGATTATAATTGGGTTCAATTAACTTTGGTAAAATCGGTTCCTGGTGATAAAACGCCTGTAAGGAGCCGGACAGACCCCTGAGGCGAGGGGTTTGTGAGAATTATCTTGTGGAACCAATAGTTTGATTTCATGTTTTGATTGCCCACCAGGAAGCAGGTGACGATGGTGTAG
This sequence comes from Crocuta crocuta, assembly GCF_008692635.1. Lineage (NCBI taxonomy): Eukaryota > Metazoa > Chordata > Mammalia > Carnivora > Hyaenidae > Crocuta > Crocuta crocuta. The sequence continues at coordinate 7,327,063 of NW_027529672.1, forward strand.
AGCAGAGAAACGGGAAGGGTCTTAGGGTGCAGACAGGGGACCAGAGAGGGGGAAGGGCCCTAAGCCCCAAGCCCCTGACCCTCACCTCCCGCACATTCTCTATGGAGAGAGCACTGACCACACTCTGAGGTCACAGAGCCCCCGGCCCCCTGTGCGGCGGCCCATCCGCGTGCAGCCTGACGATGCCTCATTACCAAGCATCCTGTTTGTAACCTCAGAGTGACTTCCTCTGCACCTGTTCATCGCTCATCATAAGGGCTTAGCATATTTGGGTGTCATTTCCACCCTCGATGTTGTCGAAGGGCTAACATCTTCTTTTTTAATACATACATTTTTCCGTTAGAGAACTTCTCTTCAAAGGAATCTGGATCGAATCAAAGTGTCTTCCTATCAAGCAGAACATAGTGCCTTCTAATTGTGAATTTGGATCTATGAATATTAAACTTTCCTAAATCAGGGCATGAGTTTTTCATATATTTAAATTTCTTATTTAAAAATTCGGACAAAATGTACCCCCATCACTTCCCTTACTCAGGTATTATTGTGAGGAAGTAACATTAGCCTCAACCACTCGAGGTGATCAGTAGGAGTGATTATGTCACACCAGTGACCCCAATTGTGAAATGTGATTCTCCTTGGAGAGAGGAGCCCGTGTGACAGGTGCTGGGTCCCCTTCCCGGCAGCACCCGCATCCATGCTGACAGCGATACTTCAGAGGGAACATACCAGAAAGCATCACTAATTTCACAGGGAACATCACTAAATGTAACTGGAACATTCTCAGGTGTTAAGTGGTTGGTAATCTCAAGGGGAAAATCAGAGCCAGGACCGCCAGTTGGCAATCACAAGTCCCACGGCTCAGAAGTGCCACAAGAGGGATTCGAGGTGACCCATCCTGCCCTTGTTCCATGGTTCAGACCCCCCAAAACACGCCTCTGGGCTGGGCATGTGGACACCCCATCTGCACTGTGGAGGCTTTCCAGGTTTTCCAGCTCTGCCCAACCAATGACTTTGTCTAAAATGTGCTGAAGAAAGAAAAATGAGCCGATTCTCAGAATGTACAAATGCATGTTAATGCTTTTCTGTCAAAATATTGCACTGTCTAGACTCCGCTGAATCTTGGGCTTTGAAAATCCATCTCCTCGGAATCTGTATTCCATAAATGCAGCCTTTACAAAATGTATTAAACTTGAAGGGGAGAGCCAATAATTGCAATGTTTGAAGATTCAATTTAAATACTAAAAATGGTCAAGAGCAACCCCAGGGGAATCCGGGTGAAGAATTTGAGCTCTTGCGGAGTTTCAGTTTTGAAGTATTTTCAATATTTAGAAAAAAGGAATGCCTCCGCTGTCTTCTAAAGGCCAGCGCTGACTCCGCCCGTGAGCAGGGCGCACGGTGAGCTTCACGCAGGCCGCGGGGAGCGTCTGGGCTGAATTTACTTGGGGTGTCTCAGCCTGACGACCCGCATCACCGTCTGGCCCTCCAGGCCTGGTCTGGAGGGAGAGGGCATGAGCCGCGGTGGGAAGGGGCCGCTTTCCCTTCTGAAACAGCAAGTGGTTCCCCAGAGCACCTTCCAGATCAGCCTGCCATGGACTTTGCTGACATCTCACTCCCTCTTGTAACTGCTGGTTCATCGCCTCTTTGAGGCTTTCGACTCAGCACAGAATGTCAACAGCCGCACCTTCTCTGTGACGCCGTCCTGCTCAAGACCTGAGTTTACGCCACCTCGAAGGGGAGCCCTTCCTCGGGGGTCACCTGACAGGAGGTACAGGAAGGGGAGCCCTGCCTTGGGGGTCACCCGACAGGAGGTACAGGAAGGGGAGCCCTGCCTTGGGGGTCACCCGACAGGAGGTGCAGGGGCACCAGGGGGCACAGGGGGCTCCCCCTCCTGCCGTGGGTCCCTCGGTTTGAATGGACCAGACAGGCGGGACCCCAAGAACTGTGCCTCCAGCCAGGACCCCCCCACCCCGTGTGCCCACCCAAGTCGGGGACAAATACGTGTCCCATGACCTCTGTGGAGGACGGGACATCATGGAAGTGGGGGCGGGGGGCGCACAGAACAAAGAAAAGAGAAATGAGGGGGTTTGTCAGTGAAACTGAAGGAAGGGGCTGGCGCCCAGACGAGGTGGGCAGGACACCAGAGCCCCCAGCCCCCGGGCGGCAGGAAGAGCTGTCTCAGGTGCTGACGATGGTCAGGCTGGTGTCTCGCCAGAAGACAGAGGGTGAAAGTCTTCCCAGAGGCTGAGCCTCCGCCTCCAGGGTGGAAGGTGCCCCAGCGGCGAGAGCAGCCACAGGGCATCTGTGCCCTCGGCACTCAGCATTCAGTGTGCGGCGCAGTGACCCTCAGTGAAGGCACAGAGCAGCAGAGCCTCCCACAAACCAGCTTTGGAGCATTTTCACGGCCCTAGAATGTTCCCTGACACCCATCTCCAGTGGCTCCCAGGTCCCATCCCGGGTCCCAGGACACCATTGTCTTTTTTCTCTCTAAATGTGCCTTTTCTGGACCCGCAATGGCATCACACGCCATAGCTTTGAGGGTTAGAATAAATCAGCAGCTTATTCCTTTTTGTGGCTCAAGAGCCTTCCGTCATGTGGCCAGACCACATTTCACCCGCCACTTTATGGACCTCGAGGTGGTTTCCGGTTTGGAGAAATCCTGAATTCTGCTGCTACGAACATGCGCACAAGTTCTGTGTGGACACATCCATTGCTCTCCCACGGGACCCCCCCCGAAAGTGCCCCACAGCGCTTGACCCCAGTCTTCGTTCCCCGCGGGGGCATTGCTGCGCGCTCCCACCCACACATAGCGCCCCACGGTCTTCCGGGCCAGCCTCCTCGACTCCCGGTGCCCTTACGTTAATTTGCATTCTCCTAATCACGAATGACACGGAGCACCTTTTAGATGGTGAAACAGCTCTTCACACCCTCCAATCATTTATTTTTTTTCAATCAGTTTGCTTTGTCTCATTGAACTGTAAGAACTCTTTACGTATTTTGGATGCAAACCCTTCAGAATTATGATTTGCATGTATTTTCTCCCAGTGTCTGTCATGTATTTTTATTGTCTTAATAGTGCTTTTTGAAGTACAGAAGTTTATAATTTTAAGAAATGCACACATACTCACTGTTCTTTCATGGATCATGCCTTTATGAATTCTTTGCCTGCCGAAAGGGCATGAAGAATTTATCCCATATTTCTAACCACAGGCTAGAGTCCCTGTGGTTTTATCTCATGCATTACGTTTTTGATCCACTTTGAGTGAATTTTTGGGTATGGTTCGAGATAAGAACATACTATTTTTTGCATGTGAATACAGAATTGTCACAGTACTCTTGCTGAAAAGATTGTCTTTTCCCTGTGAATTGTCTTTATACCTTTGTTGAAAATCTATTGGCCATACATGTCATTTAAGGGTTTAGTTCTGGACTCTCAATTCTGTTCAATTGACTGATATGTCTGTCTTTATACCAATACATGCAGTGGTCTTAATTATTAAAGCTTTATATATTACTAATGCTTTTTAAAAAAAAATATTTGTTTATTTTTGAGAGAGACAGTGTGAGCAGGGGAGGGGCAGAGAGAGAGGGAGACACAGAATCCGAAGCAGGCTCCAGGCTCTGAGCCGTCAGCACAGAGCCCGACGTGGGGCTCAAACCCACAAACTGTGAGATCATGACCTGAGCTGAGCAGACACTTAACCGATGGAGCCACCCAGGTGCCCCACTAATGCTTTTTGATGTAAGGTGGATTAAGTCTTCCAAGGATGGTCTTCTTTTTCCAAAATTACTTTATTTACTTTGTGTCCTTCACATTTCCCCATCAAATTTAGGACCAGTTTGTCAGTTTCTGTTTTAAAAAGTTCGATAGGGATTATGTTGACTATCGAAGTCATTGTGATTACTTCAAGGAGAATTGCCATCTTAATGATACTAAGTCTTCCTGTACATGAACATGGACTGTTGATTTAGTTCTTCTATAATTTATTCAGGGATGTGTTACAGTTTTCAGGGCACAAGTCTTACACCTCCTCTGTTAAAATTACCCGTAAGTATTTTCTTCTTCTGAAGCTGTTGTGAATGGGCTGATCTTCCTGATTTCATTTTTAAATTGTTCATCACTCGCATGTAAAAATACAATCTATTCTTTATTGATCTTACATTATGCAACACTGCTAAACTTATGTTATTTCTGGTCGTTTCTCTGAGATCTTTAGTATTTTCTAGATATAGGGCTGTGCTAGCTTCAAATAAAGTTAGTTTTACTTCCTTTCCAAACGTGATGCCTCTAACGGGGTGGCACTGTGTTATGCTGCTGGCTCAGATCTCCACTCTCTGCCAACAACATGCCAGGAGCCGGCTGTTCTCGCCTCCCTCTTGGTTTTGGGGTAAAGCACTCGGTCTCTCACCATTATGTCCAATGTGAGCTCAGTGTTGTTAGTAAGTGTCGCTTATCCAGTTGAGAGAATTCCCTTCTAGTTCTGTTTATTGAATGCTTTCGCCTGGACTGGATAGGGATTTGTCAAAAGCTTTTTCCACGTCTATCGAGATGATCGTGTGTATGTAGTCCTTCGTTCTATTACTACGATTTACTTCATTAATTCATTTGAGACATTACCCCCACCTTCTATTCTTGGACTCGATCCCACTCGGCCGGCCGTCTATTGTATACGCTGCTAGGCTCGGCTTGCTAAAATTTTGTTAAGGAGTTTGGCGCCTCTCTTCATGAGGGAAGTTGGCGGGCAATTTCCTTTCCTTGCGATGTCTTTATCTGGCTTCGGTGTCAGAGCAATCCTGGATCTGTTCACTCACATACTGCAGCCAGTCCGGATTTGGGTTTCACACACGAGCGTTGCTGTCTCTGCTGTTACTTAGTGTCTCCCCGGATTAAGTGCTGCACCTGTTTCCCGGCAGCACGAAGCCAATGGCATCGTGTTTGTCTCATTTTATCGTTAGTGTGGTTGATTCTTTTTCTGCCTACTTCCCAGGGTTGCCGCTGCCTCTGGTTAGCTTAGTGCTCGGCCCACGATCGGTCAGGACCTGGGGTCAAATGCCCCGTGAGCGTGGACTTGCGTTGGGTTCAGCACCACATGCAAGGTGCGGATTTTGTCAAGTCTCCCGCGCTTCTGACCCGAGAGCCCTTCTAGGTCCCCCCATGCGTCTGCACACAGGCTCCCAGCGGGGACCCGTGGAGAGCTCTCACTGTCTTTCCTGTGTCTCCGTGTTAGGTTTCTAGTCTGTTCCTTGTCCCAAGCAGCCGTCTCGGACTCCGCTGCTGATTGGGACACCGGTGGACAGGGATGTTTCCCCTGGCGTTGCGAGTCGAGCCAGCCCCCTCCAGCACGAAGCAGCTGGCGACGTGTGGCCAGCCCTGACCGGCCCCGGAGCAGACAGGCAGAGCCACTGGGAGCAGAGGGGCAGAGGCCAGCACACCCTGGACCCCTCCGGTCTTGCCCAGAGCTCCGTGGTTTCACACTAATAAGTGCATCTGCTCATCGCGGGGTTCAGTCCACTTCCAGGGCACTGGAATGCTTTCTGGTCATTTTGTCCAGTGCACGGGTCTCTCTGGGAAGGGAGTTTGGAGCCCCCCTCCCTCCGCCACGGCTGACACATGCTTCCGCTTGCATTTGCTGGGCTACGGACTGAGAGTCAGGACATTTGTGTCTGGTCTGTGTGGCTCTGAAGCAGCTGTTCACACCTCTTTCTCCACCTCTGCTGGTGTGAAAGCAAGTCTGACAATGGGAATTTCTAAGTTCACACCCAGCTCTAGAGTTCCGCCGACTCCAAGAGCCAAATGTGCATTTTATAATCCGTGAGATTCAATCCCACGAAGTATTCAGAACCACTCAGGTCTCGCTCATGTTAGAACACAGATCCTTTCTTCCAGGTGAAAGTTTCTCCCTCCTTCTTTCTCAGGCAGGAGCCTTCACAGANCAGAAGTGAAGCGGCACTACTTTGATCCAGGGCTGTTAGAAAACACGCGTCCCACACTTCCAGGATCCGAACACATTCACCTGCTGCTGAGGGTCGCAAGTCTTTGCCATGACAGTGTTATTGCACAATGACAATATGGGTGTGTCCTCAGGCACCCAGGGGTCTGTGACTGTGTCTCTCCATGGTGACAGCAGGGTGGGAGCCTTTATGCCCAGTGTTTACCAAGGNGCTGCCTGATGTCTATTGCTTTCACTTGCTCCTTTTAGCCACATGTACCTCCACTCTGAATCAGTAACCGCCAACGAGCCATAGAAAACTGTGTTGTGTGGGTTTTGTGTCCACTGGAGTCACTTAGCGGGACACGGAAATGCCCCGTCCACCCGTCAGCCTCCTCAGCTCCCCTCTGACTACTGTTTCCCACACCCCGTCGAGAACTTCCCGTAACCCCTGCAATAATGTGGCAGCTGTTTGCAGAAGTAACCGGGCAATTTTCTAAAAACTAGTTCCAGGAAGCACACTACCTGTCCGTCCACTGCGAGAGCGTGGAGCCACCTCCCGGGGCCCACAGGTCAGTCTATCCACTCGTCTACCTCTCAGCCTGTCGCTCGTTACGTCATTAGTCTCGCTGAAGTCTGATGTTTGCATTTTACTCGAAGTTGGTCTGCCGGGACGTGTGTGCCGTCTGTGAAATCGCAGTCTTCCCAGAGGTGTTTGCAGGGAGCAGGAGGGTGCACGTGTGGGCTCCGCGGGAACAGAGTGCGTCCTTGAGAATTCTCCGGGTTCCCGTTGTTCGAACTCAGTGCTTTTTCTTTCTGACCCTTCTGCCATCTAGATAGCTGCTCGTGTAAGGGTGGCACTCCTGCTGTTTTGAGGACTAAGATTTAAAAAAACAAGTTTCAAGCAGGAGCAGCATCAGTGCGATAGCCGGCTGCGGCGAGGCTCACGAGCCGTGGCNGGGTCCCGCACGCTGCCTCTCACAGCTGCACCTAAGTCTACACTTATCTAAAAAGGAAAAGTGTAAATGAAAATATCTTCAACGGGGAAGAAATCCACAGCCAATAAATCCTTGGGTTTTTGAAAGCTTGGTGATCTCAGCCCAATTCACGTCAACAGATGCATTTGCTTTTTTTCTGCCTCTAGCCCCCTACCTGGGTCAGCTCCGTGGGCCCTTGGTCACCCCTCACCCCAAAAGCCAGGGGAGGGTCAAAGCCGTTGCCAGCTTCCCTGGGAGGCATCGCTGAGGGACACAGCGCTGCTGGGGGCCGGCATGCTGGGCACAGGGCTCAGATCACAAGTCGCTGGGAAGTGGTTGGGGTCCCCAGGACGCTGTACCCCACATACTGTGAGTCCCCTCTCCCAACCTCGCAGAGGCAGTGAGGGGGCAGTGGGACTTTCTGTTTCTGACAGCATCTATGAATGAAGTGTATTTCTCCAGAACATTCCTCAGGGCATATCGGCCCCGCACTACTACTTGGGGGTAGTGGCTCCTCCCAGGAGACTCCTGTGCTGACCAGCCTGGATCGGCCCAGCCCGGCTCACACTCGGGGCGGGGGGAGGCCCTGAGCTCCTGCCTTGCCCTCCTCCACGAACCCCCAGAAGGCTGTGAGTTCTGACCCCTTGGGCATCCGGCCACCTTCTCTGCACCCCGTGCCTGAACCACACTCACGTGGGCTTCTCTCTGCTCTCCCCCACCCGCCCACTACGTCCTCGCTAAGGCCGTACACGCACTAAGCAGAACTACATGAATCAACAGAGATCAATATAAAAACACAATGTCAAATGCAAAACGTAAGTTAACTTCATCTGTAAAAGAACGAGGGGCGCCTGAGTGGCTCAGTGGGTTAAGCGTCCAACTTCAGCTTGGGTCATGATCTCAGGGTTCATGGGTTTGAGCCCCGCATCGGGCTNGGGGGGGGTCTCATGGGGTGGTGCTGATGGGCCCCCACCAAGGCCGGACAGGAAACAGTAAAATGCACACGTTGCTTCCTACCTCCTGGGGCTTCGTTAGGGTGTCATGGATTTAGCACCATTTCAGGAGCAGACAAATAAAATACATCTGGCATGTTTGTGCCGCTCACTGAANCAGCCGGACACGCGGGGACTGGGTGGCACGTAAGCAGTGGCCTGTCTGCTCGGGAAAGGCCACCGGAGGAGTCTGAACACCGTGGTCGCCCTCCTGAGCCTGCAGTGACAGGCAGATGAGACCAGCAGGGAGGGGACCACGGGCCTGTCTCCTGGACAGAGCACGGCCTCGGGGAATCTTCCCGGGGGGGGGCATCCACACAGCAGCCCGTTTCTTCTACCCCTGGTGGCTGTGGCCCCATAGCGAGTACAGAGAACCTTCTATCCCAAAAAGCATCCCAGGGACGACGCCCCCGTGTGGCTGAGGCTGGAGGCGCAGGCTTGGCTTC
>NW_027529672.1:7335546-7344873 GCF_008692635.1 Crocuta crocuta
CCCCTCCACTCTGTCCAGCGGCAGAAGCTCTGCCCACGGGAGGGCCCCCACTGCGGGGCCTGGCTGGGTCGGCTGGTCCCCAGACCCTGTGGTCCCCACCCCTGCTGCCTGCATCGGGGCCGTACCTGTGTTTGTCCCCGGTTTACAACATAGACTCGTATTTTGTCCCCCTCCTCTGTTTCTCTCCCACCCGCTCCCCAGCTGGGCCGGAGCACGGTTCCCCACCTGACGTCCGGACAACTCTTCGGGGCTGCCGTGTGACCTCAGGGGGGTCTCATGGGGTGGTGCTGACGGGCCCCCACCAAGGCCGGACAGGAAACAGTAAAACGCACACGTTGCTTCCTACCTCCTGGGGCTTCGTTAGGGTGTCATGGATTTAGCACCATTTCAGGAGCAGACAAATANTTTCCGCCAGACATTGCCCCCTGCAGCTCAGAGTAAGGACACAAAGAAGCAAGGGTGTCGCTGTGGTCCACTCTGAGTGACACACACTCCCTTCCCCGAACACACACCATCCGCGGCTCCCTGTCAAGGGCTCTGAGAGAGGATGGTGCAGCCCACGTCCAGAGTTTTCTGCGGCAGGAAATAGAAGGGAACAGCTTAGAAATTCTGAAATTACACATATATACAAACACGGGCAGGGCAGGGAGGGGCGCCGGAGGATGAAGGCCAGGGTCAGGGGGGATGGGCCTTCCCGGACACGTCATCAGCCTCCAGGAGGGATGAAGGGCGGGACCTGTCCTGTGAGCCATCGAATCCCAGTCCCGTCAGGTGTCTGCCACCCCCCTCCCCGCACACGTGTGGCTCGTCCTGCTTTATCAGCACTCAGTGCAAACCGCAGATCACCGGGCCGTTGGCCGGCTCGGCCTGTGCGGGCTCGGGCTACCTCTCAGCGGGAGCGTGTCCCCATGCGACCCCGCCGGCGGCATCTGCATGGGCGCTGGTTCCCCCGGCCGTGGCGCTGTGGCAGCCCAGGCACGGAGGCGCTGACGCGTTGTCTTAAAGTCACACTGAGTCACGTTGAAACCACACAAAAGCGTGTTGGCCAGAAAGGCAGAACGAGAAGGTGCCTCCCGCATGGCAGTCCCTTCCCAACGCTGTCCCTTCACACGGAGTTACCGGGAATTCTCAGGGAGGTGAGGCGGTCCCGACTGCGTCTGGCCCGGGGGGTGAGCACTACCACCGCTTGTCGAGGTGACTGGTGAGGAGGCCCCACCAGGGCTGTGTTAGCTCCGGGCCCGCGGCCAGGAAGCTGGACCGAGGAGGCGCCGGCCGACCCTGCGTGGGAAGACAGGCTGCTCCCACTTCGTCCGGGGCCACAGACCTCTGACCCCCAGACGCGGGTGCACGGCTGTTTTTCACGTGAACACAGCTCATTTCTGTGCTCACAGCCGTCCCCTCCCCCTCGTCTCCCGTGAGCAGCAGGAGACGGACTGGAAGGCGAGAGTCACCGTGTCTGGCCAGTCATGGACTGGGGAACCTTCCAGAGCAGGAGAGCCACCGGGTCCTGGGGACAAGCCCACTCCATGTCAGCAGGGCACACGTCCCCGTGTGCCCCGGGGACCCTGCACGGCCTCCTCCTGAGATGGTGCCCGTGGACCCAGACACACCCAATGCTTGGCGTTACCTGGCCCCGAGCACGACTCCGCAAAGCCTTCCATCAGTAACGGAGGCTTCCCGATACAAGATCCACGTATTTCCTGCCCTCGGGCTGGGGCTGCACAGGGTGGTCCCGAGGCAGGACGCTCACTGGACAGTCCGGCAGCAGCCACAGACCCCTGAGGCCAGGCACTCCCATGTGTCTCAGGCCTCGGCACTTCTGACCCCTTTGATGAGTAATTGATGGGTAACTGATGCAAATCTCGTATTTACCGTCTAGTTGGTGACGGTACTAACACACGTGTGTCTCATCACATGCCCTGGGCTCTGGGTACTTATGTGTATTATGAGTGAGTGTTGATGGGATTTGGAATAAGTAACAAGACTACGTAATCTTCCCCAAGCCATTCACCTGCCCTGTGCCTCAGTTTCCCCTATAAAAGGGGGGACAAGCACTGACCCCACGGCAGGTGGTGAGGCCCAAGAGAGTGAATCCTGAAGGACACAGTCCATGGCGAGTACAGCTCGTCCAAGGTCACACGGCTGCTGACCAGTGGGCTGGGTTTGAACTTGGGTCTGTCTGGACCCACTGAAGGGCGGCCCTTCCTAGGTCGGTCATGAAACCTGCGTGCGGAGACACCGCACAAGATGAGACCCCCCCTCCCCCGAGGAGCCGGCAGCGCGTTTCCCACGTACGGTAACGCGCTAGCAGGTTCGGTGAGCACAGGATCAAGTGGCCCCGTCCTTGCCATGTGGTGGGGGGTGGCCCTCAGCACTGCGCCTTTTACAGCCTCACGTGCTCGCGCCCGGGAAGGGAGAGCTCATTACCGATGCTCACTCCCAGCGACTGCCTGGAATAGCAAGTGTTGGGAGCAAAGTGAATGAGTCCTTCACAACTTCTCTTCAAATCAGCGTAGCCTGGCCTCATTAATTATTAACCGCACTGTGACCTAAATAAATCATAGGATCACACTTCATTTAAACACTGCTTGTCACACACCCTGCTCGTCCGATCTGATAAATGGCTTGAGCATGAAGGAAAGAAGAGGGTGTCTTTCAAGTGCAATTATAAACCAGTAACTACGCGAAATAACACAGCCCACCCTTAACCAGCCAAAGCGCTCCTGTTCTCCATCAAGCGCTAACACCAAGGCAATGCCATCATCACCAGGAAGGGAATAATTGGCCCACGTTTAACAGGGTGATTGAAAACGGCTCTTCTTAATAAATACAATTTCTTATTATTTAATGTCCATCTGTGACTATTAAGAATTTGTCAGGAAGATTATTGAACATTTACCAAAGAAATCTGTTTTGCCAATAGTTAAGTGACAGTTAAGTGACACCAATTACAATAAATCGCACATTTAGTGGAACTCATGCTGCCCTCGCTGATAGTCCAGAACCCTCTCTCGCGGCTCCGTGTCCGTGCGTCCAGCCCCACGCACGCCCATCCACACTCCCTGCGCCGCAGAGCCACAGGCTGCACGGGGGGGTCTGGCCTTCCTCCCTCGGCCACACAGGGCAGAGGCCGTGGGAGGCCCGAATGCGGCCCTGCCCACGTGTCGAACTCACAAACCGTGAGATCATGACCTGAGCCAAAGTCGGACACTTAACCGACTGAGCCCCCAGGCGCCCCTAGTTCTGCAACTTTTGACCCGAGAAGAAAGTGGAGGTTGCTCTCTTCTGCTCCCCTCCAGAGCACGTGCAGAGCCGGCAGCTGCTGGCCTGCCTCAGTTTCCCCTGCTGCCCTCTCCCAGAGCAGAGCCAGGGCTGTGCTGGTGCGGGGGTGGCCACTGTGCATTTACGTGCTGCCAAAGGAAAACTAGAAAAGGAAAGTTAAATGAGAAGCCAGATTAAATCAGAAAAAAGGCATCGTAGTAATGGTCACTTTTAACCTCATTAGCATCTTTTTCTAACGGATCTTGACGCCGCAAGGAGTGGATGGAAGTATGTTCTTCAGGAGCTGGGACAGCTGCTTATGCTCTCAGACACTGTGGTTCTCAGGACTTCACTGACTATTTTCAAATCTACCTCTTGGGCCTACCTGGTCACGGGCCTCCATGAAGGCCGGGTCCTCCCCGGAGCTCTGCCCGGGCTCGTCGGGAGCATCCACTGACCCCCTGCGAAGCTCGTGACCGAGGGGCTGATGGAGCCCAGGTGGCCACAGGGCACATCCGCTGGGTGTCGGGGCCCAAAATCGTGAAGGGCTCGGAAGCCAGCGTGGGGGCCCCGTTCAGATGGACAGCGCCCCGCGCCCAGGGCAGGGTCTGGACACCATGAGCCAGCACGGCGGGGGGCTGATGCGTGCCCGCGCCGAGGGAGGCCGGGAGAGCCCGGAGCAGGGAGTGCAGACCGACTCCGGGGAGCTCACAGACAGGGGAAGCACACTCAGTGTTTTCACGTCCTGAAGGCCCCTCGGGTCACGTGACTTCCCGGCCGGGGCAACACAGACTGGTGACACGCCGCGTGCCAAACGCTGGGAAGCCAGCGAGGCGGTGACCAGCAGCCCAGCTGAGATGTCACGGCCTACGGGAGGCCGTCATTTCCCTTAGATCGGGGTGAGGATGAAGGTCCTGCGTGGGGCTCGTCTCGTCTGCAGACTTCTCGGATGTCACGTGCTAAGGAGCTGGGGTTTGCATGTGATTCACATCCTCGAAGGGAACGGAGCAGCCCAAGCATCCCCGGGTGTGTCCTGAGAGGGACGGCTGCGCCCCGGACCGTCGTCCGCACGTGGCTGCTCCCGATGCCTCGGCCATTCTGCCCTCCAGGGGTGACCCCGCAGCGCGGCGGGCGGACGGGCGCCTGCAGAGCGGGTCTGCTGTGGGGAGCAGGCATGTGGCCGCGGCCAGATCCCGGGTCCGCGTGTCAGCTGTGGGCTTGGGGAGCACCGGGAATGGCTCCAGGCCGCGCCTACGGTGCCACAGGCTGAGCTCCAGGCCGCCTCACCAGCCGGGGCATCAATCAGCCGGTGACTGGCCAGGGACGCTCGGGCTGCTCCGCTCCCTTCCAGGGGTTTGTGTTTCATTTACACAGCGATGCAGAGACAGAGACACACACACAGAGACACAGAGATAGAGAGACGCAGAGAGACAGAGCACACAGAGTTACACAGAGATGCAGACAGAGATGGAGAGACACAGAGAGAGAATTCTGTGTAGAGAATCCAGCAAACAGGGCCCTCAGGGAGGGGACACGGAAACGTGCACGGCTCCTCCTCCTCCCCGGGGTCCCCCGCCAGGCCCCCNGAGCTCGGGTCCTGACGGCGGGAGGGGAAGCAGCCGGGCGGTCCCGAGCCGGGCGGGCGGGTGGACGGCGGAGGACCACTCATCAGGACAAGGGGCCCCACAGCTGGGGCCGGGCTCCCAGCCCTGACGAGCGCGAGACGCCGGGCTCCGAGGTCCCCGCCGAATCGCACACGAGCTGTGGGTATGGATGTTATGTGAGTAAACAAAGCCTTTGCGAAGGAAAAATACACTGTGTGTGTACATATGTGATACATAATTATATATATAAAACTTTTTAAAATAAGGCAATTGCAGAAAGGGGAAAGAATGGGATAATTACATCAAAGTAGATCACCATGGTTACTACATTTGAATATTAAATTCAGGGCCAAGCTCGTTGGCCTTCACAACTCAAAAGGGAGTCATTCTTCCTGTCTGATTCCAGGGAAAACGTCCTGTCGCTGGGGAAGCACCCTTCCCCTTGTGCGGAATTCGGAGATGGACTGTGAGCTGGCAGCTTCACAGGGGGGCGGGGGGTGGGCTCGGCTGTCTCAACGATTGGTCTCTGCTCACAGGCGGGGGCCGCAGAGATGACGCCGGCCCCGACCCCATGTCCGGGGGTAGCCAGGCCCGCGGCCAGGGTGCACAGGCCCCTCAGACGTTGGTCTGCACAGTCCGGCCTCTGTGTGGGAGGGGCTCTGGACGTGGCGCTGGCAGAGTGGACATACCCAGGGGCTCGGGCTCAGGATGTGGGGCAAGGACAGGCCCAGGGGCTCCCGTGGGACGGACCGCGAGTCAGCCGAGAAGATGCCCCTTGTCTGGGCCCAGAAGACTTCACGTGGACATATTGGACTAACTCCGTTTTTCCCACCCCGGGGGCAGAGATTCCTTACTCATTCCCGGGGGGAGAGAGGAGAGGGAGCAGAGCCACCTTCGAGAAAGCACCCTGAGTACAGGGTTGTTGCTGCACAGATATTTTCTAACGTTGTCAAAGAAAGAGGAAGAAAGAGAAACGGGTTCTTTTTCAGGCTAACTGAGCATGTGCGGGGCCATGACACAAACGGCTTCCGGCACCGTCACGACAGCCCACCTGGCTGGCCTCCGTCGTGGCTCCTCACGTTACAGATGAGGCCCCGAGGCAGGAAGAACCGTGTCTCAGCCTCCAGTGCTCTGAGCTGTTACCCAGGCCTCATCCGTGTTCCTCGGAAGTCTGTCTCCAGCTCCCACGGGTGTGTCCATCCCGTCGATACTGCAGGACCCTGGGTGTCCTGCCGGGAGTGTGTCACGTGGCTGTACTAACCGTGAACCACAGTTGCCATCCAAAGTCGTCTTCCAGTTCCTTGAGGTGAAGCCTTCCCAGGGGCCAGTGTGACAGTCGTCACTGAGCACAGGACACAGCATCAGCGAGAAGTGTGTCCCAGAGCGGCAGCTGGGAGCCGAAGTCCTGGTCTGTTGGTGTGGCAGGGCACCACGCCCACCCCATGGTCCCGCCCCAGCCTGGCCCGGCATCCCCAGCTCCTGGGGATCGGGTGTGGGTGGGTGTGGGTGTACAGGGACGCCGTGTAGACACAGGAGCCAGGCCCCCAGTGATACGGCTGAGGAGACAGCAGGGCTGCTTTCAGTAAGCGAGGACGAGATTCTGGACCACTTGACTGAATACAAGCAGTGCCTGGGTGCTCGAGCTGCAGGTTAGGGTGTGATGGATGAGAGCGAGCAGGTTAATACGCCTCCCGATGAATGGCTTGCCCGCAACCTGGTCTTCTATCATCCTCCCTGCTGGCAGGCTATTAATAGTGGCTGAGCCCCCAACTTGTTCGTTCAAACACTTCAGACACAAATAATAGAAGATTTCCAATTAAAAGGGATAATCTCCCTTCAGAAGCAAAGTAGTAAGCACAGTGAATAATTTAAAAAGCTTTTGGGATATAAAGATTTATTCTATCTCCCCATAAGCAATAAGTCAGCGGCTTTGATTAACAATTTAAAAATAGAAGACCCGGATACGGGGAGAAGTTGGGAGACATGGTCTCTTGCCCATGATTTTTTATCGTTACTGCTTTCCCGAAATGTTGTCATTACATAAAACATTATTTCAATTAGTTTTCCGCAAACCCCCCAAGTCATATCCAATAAGCTTTTACTGATTTGGAAAATAGGAACTGGGCAACAGGAAGAAAATATGGTCACCGAGAAAAATAGCAAATACCCTCGGGCTTTGCGATGCTTACGACCATATTTGAAGACTTCTGTTTACCCCGCTCGCCGTTTAGGATGAGGGTGTGTAGTGATTAATTACGAGGGTGGGCACAGTGTTAGGACCATTATCTGATCCCACCTGCACCCACCGAGATTTATTTAGTAAATACGTCTGGGGAGAGCAATTAGGTGTTTTCCTCCCAGCACTAATTCAGGATTCGCATATGTGAACTTTCTGCTCATTCCCACCCTTCATAAAGAACATGATCATTCTAGAAACAACAAGAAGTGGGCTCAGAGGGGGCTCTGGCGGCCGACCCAGCACAAGCAGGTTTTAGCTGCGTCTCCTCTGAGCCTCGGGTACCCCCTGGGGCAGCATCACTGGGAGAAAGAAGGCGGCTGGCTGAGCGCAGTGTGGAGACAAGAGCCTCATTTCTCTGCAGAGAATCATTATTCGCACCCAAAGGCCTCTGTGGTTTAGGAGGCTTCTGCGGAACCATCTCTGGGCTTCTTTTCCAGTTGTTTCCAAGCTTCTCTAGGCAGGCTGTGGTCTCCTATCCTGCTAACAAGAAACGTTCCCCGTCCAAACCGTTGCTGGTTTGAAGAACATTCAGCCTCTATCAGTGACCTAAGTAGTAGATTAAGTAGGTCTGTACGGGGTCCAGCTCGTTCCCTCCGTGGTAAGTTCGGAAGAGTTCTGGGAGCTCACGCAGGCGCACATCTGGGAGAGCCTCATGAAAGGGGTTCATCCACGGGGCTGCGTGGACACCCGGACGCCCCTCGAACGGCGTGGCCCTTGCCGCAGCCGTCGGAGTTGGCTTCGGCCGTGAATCCCCTCTTACCAGAGACGCTGAGGCCGCCGACTCCTGGGTCACGAAGTGCGATCGCGCTCAGACTGCAGCCGTGCTTCTGGTCTGGTGGCCGCTGGGCCACGCATCCGCCAAGGACCCGGCCGCCGGTCTCCCACTGGGCCCGGCACACGGGGCAGAGGGTCAGGGAGAAGCAAACCCGCAGCGGCACGAGCCGGAATTCCCGGGGCCCCGGTTCTCACCCTCCGCAGCCCGGCTTGGCAGGACTGCGCAAGGAAAGAGGGTCCCAGCTCAGGGCGCACGTTCTGGGAAAGGCCCGCGGCGCGCAGGGAGAGCCGGGGGTGCGGCAGAAGGGCGCTGGTCAGGGCTGTGGACAGCGGCGGCCTCGGGCCTGGGGACACGGGGAGCAGCAGCCTCCGGTGCGGCCTCCCGCAGCCCCGCACGCAGCCGTGGGCACAGCGCCCTCAGCAGCCCGTCCCGGGAGGCCTGGGCTGTCCCCGCCCTCAGTGACTCCAAACCCAGTGGCACTAGAGTGTGCCACGTGTGCCCTGCCTCGTGTGCCCTGCTGGCTGTGCCCTCACTGGCCCAGGACGGCCTCACACCCCCTGGGCCACTGCTTCTGAGCTCTCAGGGTCCCAGTCCACAAACCATCTCTCTCTGGAATCTTGTGGCCCAAAAAGGAGAAGCGATGCGGCTGCTGTTGGTTTGCGAGCTGCTCTAACGCACTCCGAGCTTGGATTTTAGTTGACGGGTTAACAGAGGGGTTTTCCCCACTTGGTACATATGGAAGCTTCTTTACAGGAACCAGAAATCTGCTTGCAAGAAAATCATTGCTTCTGCCAAGCAGCGTGACGGGGGAGGGGCTGCGGGCCGGCTGGATTTCCTGACGGGAATGCGAGGAGCTAGAAAGGTGGCTCTCCGTCACCGTGTCAGATCGCTGGCCTCGGCGGTGGCCTCTGCCCGTTCCTTCTACACTCTATTTGTCACGCATCCTTAGGAATTTATGAGACCGCCTGACTCACAGTGTGAAATGTCTGCTTACCATAGTGATTTACACAGTGAACCAAGAGTCAATAACACATCCTTGCACTGAGGCAAACAAAATGATTCCTAAAATGCATTTTCTCTAATTAAAACTTGGCACTAACCCAGAACGTTGCTGGGCAGCAAGGGGCACGCCTGGCAGCCAGGCAGGACGCTGGGCCCACCCAGACCTGCACGTCAGAGGCTCTGGGCAGAGCCGGGAGATCAGACAAGGAGGGAGGCAGGCTGGCTCAGCAGGGCCGCCGGGGAGGCCCCTCCAGGAAGGGGTGTCCGTCCTACGCCCGCTGGGTGAGGGGCCCCGTGACAAGACCGCGGGCAGGGGAAGACCACGTATAAGGGCCAGAGCAGAAGGGGCTTTTCAGATTCCAAAAGCAGAACCAGTGCCCATGTGCTGCAGAGGACGGGGAGGAGGGAGGGGAGGAGGGCGGGGGGGGTCCCCACCCTCCTGGGTG
>NW_027529672.1:7345355-7390130 GCF_008692635.1 Crocuta crocuta
TCCTCTTCCCCATCCCTCACGGAGCCGGCAGCGTCAGGGGCTCCATCTTCACCTGCGCACAACCCACCTGCCGCCCACCTGTGCCCCTCACCCCTGCAGCCTCCCTGTGAAGGCCAGACGTGTGATGTCACAGGACCCTGCCGGGCACCCATCCCTGCAAGAACCAGATGTGTGAGGTAATCAACACACCAGGGGGCCCGAACGCGGCCGGCGGGGCACCTCGCTGCGCGGCGGCCTTCCCCTCCCGACAGTCGGTGCTCAACAGTTTCAATGGCACCTTAGACGACGGGAGGAGCCGGAAGTCAGTCACCCTTGGCAGGAGTCAGCTGGATGGCATCCCACTCGAGGCTTCCCTCTCTCCCTGCCTCAGTCCCCCTGGCCCTCACCCCGTCCCCCAAAACTGCACTCTCAGTAAGAGGTTCTGGTTTCTGGAAACTCAGACTAAGATAGATGGCAAGAGATAAAGCGGAGCCCTTGCCAGCCGGCAGGGGAGGCCGGCGGCGGAGGTCAGCCAGGGGAGGCCGGCAGGGGAGGCCGGCAGGGGAGGTCAGCCAGAGGGCATGCACTGCAGCAGAGGCCAGAGCCCAGCAGCCCCACCAGTTTAATGGTCAGTTGCTGACGGACGTGTTTGCGGGTTCAAGGCTGTCTGTGTGGCCGGCACCTCTGGGGTTTGGGGGGGAGGGGCCACCGCTCCGGAATGGGGTGGGGTGGGCACAAATCAAATCCTGGTCATCAAAGGAAGCAACGGACACCGGCCTGTGACCTGACTTGAGATCTGCGAATCGGCTAGAAACGGAAGTGGACGGGCAGGAGTGGACAACTCCACACAGTTTTGGATGGCCGTCGTTTGTTTTTGTCAACCAAAGCTTAAATCCGGATCTAAAACAGAGCCAACCTTTCCCTAAACGTTCCGCACAATTGCACACGTCAGAGGAAGTGTATGAGTGCCCAGGCCGGTGGACAGAGGGGCCAGGTCATCCACACGCTCTGAAAGCAGGGTTGTCTGAGCTGAACTCTGCAGGCGCGGAGTGGGGACTGCGCACATTCTCGGGAGGACTGTGCCTGTTCACAGGCGGATGCTTTCCAGAGGGGCCTGGGCCAGGCTGGCCCCTTCCAAACGCCCCCCTGTCCCCTAAGGCTCGTCCCTGGTGACCAAGACTATGGCTAAGTCACTCAGAAGCTTGGGCATCAGGGAAGCCCTGTCCCGTGTGGGGTTTCCCAGACAGTCCCTTCCTCCACACGGGGTCCCCTCCCTGCCTCTGCCAGCTGCCCCCCCCCGCCTGCTTCTTTCTATGCACATATCACCTGCAGAGGCGGGAATGCACACACGCGCACACGTGTGTTTGTACGCACATGTGAGCACACAGCCAGGCCCTCTATCTCAAAACACAACGTCCTCGGTGACTACTCCGCCCTCCGGAACGTAACCAGACATCGGAGGGAAAGTCAGCACGCGCATTTCCTCTCTTTCTCGCTCTCCCTCTTTCTTCTCCCCAACTTCCTTCCCATCTTAAGTCCCAAACGCAAGAGGAGTCTTCCGGCAGCAGTGGTAGGAGGGGATTTCAAAGCGGTGGCTGCAGTCTAACACCCCATGCTCCTAACTTTCCGACCAGCTGCAGATTGAGGTCCCCGCTCCTGATTTCTAATCTACTGCTTGAAGGAAA
The DNA here is from genome assembly GCF_008692635.1 of Crocuta crocuta. Taxonomy (NCBI): domain Eukaryota; kingdom Metazoa; phylum Chordata; class Mammalia; order Carnivora; family Hyaenidae; genus Crocuta; species Crocuta crocuta. Next base: position 7,347,020 of record NW_027529672.1, read on the forward strand.
TAGATCACTGACACCAACGGAGGTAATTGCCTGAGTGGAATTTCAGAGATGAGCACAAAGTGCGCCTCGTCCCCATCGAGTCTGCCTATGTTTTGAACTAAAAATGATTGAGTTCAAATTCAGGTTAAGATTTTAAAACAGTTCAATTATCTCTTTAATTATTTTTCATTTAAGGTATATATCCACCCATCAGTCCTGGTCAGGGCTGGAAATACAGAAATAATACCCTATAAGCCAATTTAATGGCCTCATAATTCTGCTGCAAGTAGGAACCGAATCTTACATAAAAGCCTATTCCTGCCTGTCTTTAAGCATCTTAAGGAAACAGGTATGTTTTGAAATGTCACCTTGCAAGGTCTCAGAAGATGAGTGTGTTTCTTGGAATTTCAAACAGTCGAGTATTGAGTGCGCTTCTGTGTGTGTGTGTGCGTGTGTGTGTGTGTGAGTGAGTGTGTGTGTGACCAACATGCGGTGGGTCCGGCTGCTTGCCATGAGGCCTCACTAAAGCCGGGCAGAGAAGGTATGTGGGTTTAAGCGGTTGATGATGACTTCACTGCTTTGGCCCTGGGAGCGGGGGGCCCCTCAGTAGAGTAATGTGTTGGGGTGTGTGCAAAGAAGACAGAGGTCTGGGGAAGGGCAAAAGAGGGTCAAAGAGCCAACTAGGCGGAGCTGGAGTAGCCCCGGTGAGAGATGGTGGGTGGCTGGACCAAGCAGGGATAGTGAGGAATGAGGGAGTGGACAGATTGGACAAATATCCACAGTAGAATCTGCAGGACTTGGAAACGGATTGGCTGGGGTGGGGATGAGGAGGGTGGGGAGAGCAGAAAACGATCCCCACGTCTCCAGGCCAGGTGCTTGCATGAGTCAGGGGCGATGCTTCCGGAAATGCTGCTGGCGAGAAACCGGCGTGTGCCCCCTGCTGGCCACATGGCGGGGTCACTGAGAGGCTTGTGATCCGCAGCCCCGCTCGAAGAGGCGTGTTTCCATCTTACATGGCATACAGCGGAGTTTTGTCTTCTTGACCCCACTCCAGGACCCTCTCCCCCAGGAAGCTCTTCCAATATTCTCTCTGCCCGCCCCCCACCTTCATAAATGCATTCTCAAGAGCCTTCCAAACACACTTCTGCACTCGAAGCTTTCCTTCTAGGCCTTTCTACCCATGTCGCGTCTGTCTTCCCACCCCCACAGGCTCAGGGCGTGGCTTGCAGTGAGCTCCCGATGGGTTTCTGAATGAATGGAAGTGACAGAAGGCACGTATCTCGGCCCCCGCCAGCCTCTTGCACTGCATTTGCATCTCTGAGAGCGGCGGTCCACAGCCTCCCGCCTTGGACAGAGATGCTTGAGAACTTCTGCTGGAGCGGGACCGGCCGGCGGCCCCCAGCACACACCGCCCAGCACACACGGGCACTAGGTGCACGTAGGGGCGCCTCCTGGGAAGAAGTGACAGGCCCAAAGGAGACCTCTCCAGGCTTCATATGGGGCGGCCACACAGCAGCCCCCGCCCATCAGAGATGCCCAGGGGCTGGGAGCCACCTGGGGCCACAGGCACACCGTAGCAGCTGAGATGCCCCCGTCCCTGCCGCACCTTCTGCTCTTTCTCACCTGGCGGAGGGACAGATGTGATGGGCATTACTGCCCGGATCTGCCTCAGTCACACACTCAGGGGAGTCCCCACCCCGGATTAGCCTTCATTCACCCTTGGTGGCAACTGGCCTGATGACCTTTTCGCTGGAAGCCCCCCCGCCCATCCGTCTGCCCCCCTGCAGTGCTACTGGCTTCCCCCACAGCCCTTGTCCAGGCCCATTCGCATGGACAACACCATCTCAGATGTTACTAGAGACCAAAAGGCCTTCCAGCTTGGAACGTGGGGCATGGGGGATGGGGCATGGGAGATGGGGGATGGGGATGTACAAGGAGCACGGGGCATGGCGCATGGCACATGGCGCATGGGGGAAGGGGGAATGGGGGATGGAGGANGGTGGGGGATGGGGCAGGAGGGATGGGGGAATGGGGCATGGCGGATGTGGCCATCTCACATTGAAAGTGGGCTATTCTGAGCTGCAGTAAGTTTGAAATGGACCCTTCTTGACAATCACTGAGAGGTTATGGGCTATCACTAAGTCTAGGGGTTTGGATGAAGTCTGTCTCATAGCGTCAGTGTCAGTCACAAGATAATAGACACTAACAGAGAAAATCGACAACCACAGAGAGACACAGACATAGAAGACTAGCCAACAGAAAAGTGAGACGCTGGCCTCACGCCGGTTTGCGGTGGTGATCCGCTCCGTCTCTCACCAAGTTCCATAGAAATTAGGGGCACCGAGTCCCCTCCACAGATAGGGGCACCAAGTCCCCTCCACAGGTCCCCCTTGGTCACAGCTCCGTGGCGTGTCTGCCTGACCATAATTGACCACTTCTAAATATGAATTTGTCCCAAGACCAAGAATAGAAATAGACAGAAATAGACCAGACACGTAGAGACAAATAGGTTCTTACTGGCCGGTTGACCCTTCGGTTTGGGGGTCATGGGGGTCTTGGGGAATCCAGGACGAGCCCCCAAATGTTGTGCAGATTCGCGAGTCCCCAGAGACCACCAAGGAGCCAACACCGATGCAAGTACAAAAGGGTCTTTATTACAAGCTCGAGCTGGGGCTCACCCGCCTACCAGTGTAGTGGCAGCAAGGTGAAGCCCCGAACAATAGTGAGCAGGGTTTTTATGGGGTCAGGGACGGAGGTGTTACAGTGTACATGTTGTAAGTATAGCATCATCACATAAGTACTAATTACAATTGTCCAGCACCCCTGGTGACAGCTTTGACCATTCAGTATCTGTGAGGTGTTCATTACTTTTGGTGGGACCCAATCATTACTTTTGAGAATCCTTTGAAAATGACCAATTAAGAGGTGAGTTCAAAGGGCCCACGTGGGGTTCAGGCAAGCGGTGAGAAATTGGCTAGTTTGTACAAAATAACTGTCTACAGTTCCCAGCCCTGACTCACACCACAGGAATGTTTTTTTGATTAGCTGATCTGAGGGCGGTCCGAGGATGGCTTCAGCCTTGAGCAGTCTGAGGCTTTTCCTGGAATTGGGGTATGTGCAGCCCGAGGTTGCTCTTAATGGAGGCCTTAATCTCAAAATGACGTTACTTAGGCTCTTTACAGGCTCTGAGTTGCCAGTACCTATCGAGGGACCCAGGCACCCAGGTTACATGTCTATAATCATGTGCAGGTTAAAGTAAAGTGGTGCAGGGGCATCTGGGTGGCTCAGTGGGTTAAGTGTCCAACTTCAGCTCAGGTCATGATCTCACGGTTCGTGGGTTCAAGCCCCATGTCGGGCTCTGGGCTGACAGCTCAGAGCCTGAAGCCTGCTTCAAATTCTGTGTCTCCCTCTCCCTCTGACCCTCCCCTGCTCTGGCTGTCTCTCTCTCTCTCGCTCAGAAATAAATAAAAACATTAAAAAACATTTTTTTAATAAAAAAAAAAAGTAAAGTGGTGCATGATGAACTGGCTGGCTGGAGTCCTGGCTGACCAGAAGTGCCATGTGGGTCAGGGTGAGGCGGCTGCTGTAGGCTCCCTGAGTGGGGGGCTCATCGGCAGAAATCAGCTCAACCCCATCCGCATCTGGCCCTGCACGCTGCATCTTAAGAGGAGCGTGCCCTCCAGTCTGTGATGCTCGGGACTGAAAATGGCAGGTGCAGGAGCATTCGGGAGAATTGAAGATGTTTGGGCAGAAAACGAACAGTTTCAGGGCCGACGGCACCTGCTCCTTGAGCTGTCACGTCAGAGCGGAGTCTGCCCGGAGCCCAGGCAGACGCGCCACCAGGAGGCGGACGCTGGCATCAGCCCTGTGTGTCCCTGAAGTTGCATCGACTGCTTTCCCTGCCTGCCTGTCCGTCTGGGAAACCTGCCCGAGAAAGAAAAGTGTTCCGTGAGCTCAGGCTGGTTCCCGTGGGACTGCTTCCTTTCCTGTCTGTGTACGAAGCAACTCTTTGATGTGTCTTCTTAAACCCTGCCCGGGACTGTCATCAAACTCACTAGTATGTGGCAAGCTGTCTCTATCTTCTGAATCTTCTGGAAAGTTGAAATTGCTGGGTGTTTTTTTATTTTAGCTGTCTGGTGTTTTGCTTGGTCTCCATGTGCCTTCTAATGTCACATCTGGGTCCAGGGAGCTCCCGGGCCAGTCCTGGGCTGTCGCATGGGCCCCTGTACAGCTAGCTCTCCTTGTAAACATTCTGCTTCACCTTTCCAATGATAAGGCTGCCTTTCACGTCTGAGGACTATTCCCTGTGGGAAGACAAGAGCGAAGCAGGGACTGAGGAACATTTTCATGCATCAACACCCCATCGATGGCCCCGTGCGGGACCCCCAAGGGTCCCTGAGACTCCCTCGTGCCTGTAGCATCAGGAAGGAGGGTCCCTCCTTGGCATTTTCTGAGGCCTCAGCAAGTCAAGGGCTCTCATCTTCCTGACACGGTCATAGAATTTACATCACCCTCTTTTTTCAAGGGCCATAACCTTCTCTTTATTATTTTCTGTGTCCTCTTCAAAGCTGACCCTAGCAGAGACATTTTCTTCTTTTTTCTTGGTAGATTAATTTCTGATGACACCATCAGATTGTATTTTACTGTGACTTTCCGCCCTCTGGTGCGCTCTTCCCCTGCGTGGCCTCAGGCCCTGGAGTCACGTCTCCCTGTCTTCCCTCCGGCCGCGCGAAGCCTCCTCAATCAGAGCTGTGGCCGACGGGCTGTGCATCCCTTCACGGGCCCACGACGACAGGCCCACGTGCCTGGTCACAGGCATTCAGCTATCACTCCCTCCTGTCCAGAGAAGTGTCGTCTTCAGATCTGCTGCTTCAGGACATGAAATTATCAGAAAGGTGATTCAAGGCCATGATTGAATACGACAATTAAGGAATCTAGTAAAACTCTCATTACCAGCCCTTGTGAAATGGAGGATTCTGTAATTCTGTGGGACAAGTATTATTTCTTTATTTATGGAGATGTATGAAGTCACCATGCACAGGGATAATTATTTTTAAACGTTACGACCCCCACCTGTTCTCTTTTCAAATGACCACAGAGGTAGAATTAATGTCATGCCTTCTCCTTAATTCTCCGAAGTTCCCCACGGTTTGTAAACAAATCACAGCTGCAGCCTGTCTCTTCATGGCACTGCTTGCCACCAGCCTCCCTAATGGACTGTGAGATGTTCAGTTTTGAGTCAAGTGCATCCAAGCCAGTTTCGCAGAGTTTGGTTTTACTCTCACGTCTCCACAAAGATTAATCTCTATACACAGCCTCCTCCTGTCCCGTGAGCAGGGAAGATCAAATGACCTTACTTTCTGTCAGGTTGGCATGGTGTGTTCACACTTTGGTGCTTCCCCTTTGCTCCCAAATCGTAGCAATAATAGATGAAATATAAAAGAAAAAAACAGAAAGACAGTTCAGGGCTCAGAAGCAAGATAAATCTCACTTTGTGGTCCGGAAACGGCAGAGATGCTGTGAGCAGGGTCGGAACAGGGTGGAGTCTCGTGGCACCTAGGCTAGGCCAGGAGAGCTGTCAAGGGTTTGGCTCACAGGGGCCAAAGGGAGCTTAAAATGCACCATGTGAGACCTGGTGATCAGATCCAAAAGGGGGTGGAGAGGGGTCTTCCCACCTGTGCAACAAGCCCAAGCACAATAATATTGCTAGGTGCTACTGAGGCCACAGCAAAGGGCCAGAAAATGTGCGAAACGGCAGGAGGTCATAAGGAGGCCTTACAGGCAAGAGCGAAGTAGCATCAGTCACTAGCATGCTAATGGGATCTATTGCAGCCTCAATATCATCTCATGGCTGAGACCCTGAACCATCACCATTTATAGACATGGCTCGGGACTGAGGATCCAAAGCAACCATAGGGCAGCCAAAAGGGTACGTATAGAAGGAGAGAGAAATAATTAAACAACAACTGCAAAATCAAACAAGAAGATGCTCTCCCAACCCCAAACTGAGATCAGGAAAGAAATAGCAAGGCTTAGAATTATAGCCCATAAGAGGTACAAACTTCCAGTTATAAAATAAGTCACAGAGATGAAAAGTACATCATAGGGAATGTAGTCAATGATTGTGGAATCACATTACATGACAGATGATGACTACATTACTGTAATAATATTGTATGGTGACAGATAATGGTGAGCTTTGAGTAATGTGTAGAGTTGTTAAATCAATATGCTGTACACCTAAAACTAATACATTGTATGTTAGTTATATTTCAATAAAAAAAGAAATACAGCCCCCAAATCAAAAATTGCAACAATTATTTGTTCTGGGGCGGGGGTGGGGGAGAGGAATCCTTCTATAAAAGAAACTTAAAGTACTTTAAAATAATTCCACTGAGGGTTCTTGGAAAGATACATGAAGGTATATAACGTCCATTAAATGTTAAACAAGAAAGAGATGAGACAATAACAAATCTTGAAAATGAGTAACATTCCTAATTAAAGTGGAATTTTAATAGATTTATCAATTCTATAGTAGATGTAGTCAAAGAGGAATGTAAGACAGAATTGTAGAATTCAAATGAAATTCAGTGTGGAAAGGCAGATCGTTCAGACTCAAATCTTAAATGGAAAGAGACTCCAGAAGAAAAAGGTGGAAAGAATAATGTACCTGCAATGTATAAAAAGCCAATAACTGAGAAGTCTCCAGATCTGATGAAAAACATATCCTTCAAGTATTCAGCAGGGAAAATTCCATATTTAAACCAGTTATAGTGAAAATACAGATCACCAGTAAAGAAACTATTTTAAAAGCCACTAGAAAGAAAGGGAATTACCTACAGAACCATTAGATGAGAATGACTTTCTCTGGGTGTCCGGGTGGTTCAGTTGGTTTAGCGCCCAACTTCGGCTCAGGTCATGACCCCACCACTCGTGGGTTCAAGCCCCACGTTGGGCTCTGTGCTGACAGCTCAGAGCCTGGAGCTTGCTTTATATTCTCTCTCTCTCTCTCTCTCTCTCTCTGCCCCTCCCCCACTCACAGTCTATCTCTCTCTCAAAAATGAAACAATGTTAAAAAGAAAAAAAGAATGACTTTCTCATCAACAGAAGATGTTAAGAGACTATGGAGCCATGAGTCAAAATGCTGTGGTCAAATTGCTGCCAACCTAGAATTTTATACCCAGCTAAACGGTCACTCTAAATTTTAATATATTATATCATTTGTTCAAAACTCTTCCTTTCCTCCACATCTTGCCGTGACCCCACTCAGAGTGAACTATGCATCCCGACCCTGTTGACTGCAGGCTGCTAGGTGATCTGTTTTGGCCAGTGGAGACTAGGAGGAGCAAGTGTCTGCTGGCTCGGGGAAGCATGGTGCATCTTCTTACCCTGCCTTCCACCATAATAGGGGCATTCTCCACAAATCTAGTCCTCCTTACACTTAGAATAAACACATGGAGAACCTGTCATGTGGGAGCCTCCTTGTGAGACTGATAAATTTTCAGGAGTCTTGAAATCCATTGGTTAAACATAAGCCTTATTAAAAACTAAATTATATAACTTACTGTTAAATAAATCATATTAGAACGAAGGCCATCAAATACTCAAAACCCATCACATTCCAGTTATTCTTCTGTATTTGACTATTATGAACATCTTGGGGTTAGCTAAATCTCTCACATCTCTGTGGTGGAAGTGCCATATGATACTGTGAATTGTACATCTCCCCCCCAGTCCTGTGTACAAAGATGTCGGGTCAGTAGCTTGAAATCAGAAATCAGTCATGGTGAGAGCATTTACACCATGGAAATTGGCAAGCATTACAAATCAGGGTTTGATGGATTATTTTGTTGCTCTGCCAGACAAGGGAGTGATGGAGAAAATGCCAATAATACAGATTAAACATACAAGTGTGTTCTTCTGCAGCTGTTACATTTTGAATAGCACAAACATTGGGGAAATACTCTCCCAGCATTCAAAAGTATTATCTAACTTGGCAAAGAATCTTCTTACATTATAGTTTTAAATTAGAACAAAAATATGTAATTTCTACTTTTAGGATCTTTTTTACCTTTTTTACAGAAAGCAGCATAATATGAAGATGTTTTCAAATTTTTCCTAAAGTTAACTAAGAAACATATAACATTTCGATGTTAAATATCACATGTGTTTCACAATCTCATTTCTGTCCTTTTAGCTTCTCTACAATCATCTTGACTCCACTACTGTTATTTTCAAAATATTACTAAAGACAACTTGCAAGAAGGTCATGGATAAGCTCTGTTTCTCACTGTGTCTTCCCCTGTGAGCCTGGATCTCCTGAAACCTTGGGGACACAGCCTCAGAGGTGTCACCCAATGTCCGTCTTTAAATGTGCAAGTGAGTGGAGCAGACAGACAGGGAGATGTGGAAGCTGGGGAAAGTTGGAGGAGAATAAACAACACTGGCAAAAAGCACAGCAGCAGCGTGGATATGTGACGCCTCGCTCCGTCTTTCATCTTGTGAACTAGCAGCATGGACGAGAGAGAGCGCTGGCCTGAGAGTTAGGGTCAGGGGTCAGTGTTGGCTCTGACCCCTGACCTCAGACAACCTGAGTCCCCTCATCTGGGAATAGTCACCCGTGCTCTGCTTTCACACTTTTTCTGCAAGAACTGAGGGAGGGAGAGAGGGAACTGACACACAATTGTAGGTGTGTGCCTGGTATGTGTGCACGTTGTGTGTGGGTGTTGTGTGTTTGTGTGTTGTGTGTGCATGGTATGTGTGTAACTGTATATGTGCATGGTGTGTGTGTGCACACTGTGTGTGCATGGCGTGTGTGCACATTGTTCCTTGTGTGAATGGTGTGTGTGCGCGTGTTGTGTGTACGCGGTGTATGTATATGTGCACATTGTGCATTGTATGCATGGTGTTTGTGTGCATGTTGTATGTGTGCATGGTGTGTGTACATGGTGTGTGTGTGCATGATGTGTGTGTGCATATTGTGCACTGTGTGCATGGTGTGTGTGAATGGTGTGTGTGCACAGTGTGTGCACATGGTATGTGTGCATGGTGTGTGTGCATATGGTGTGTGTGCATGGTGTACGTGTGTGCACATTGTGTGTGTGCACATTGTGCACTGTGTGAATGAGTGAACTCGTGCTGTACCAGGGATCACGTGAGGAGGGTTAGTTCCTAATTTCAGTGAGTTCCCAGGTAGGTGGTGCAGGAGACTGAGAGCATTCTGTGGACAAGCCCCAGGCTGCAGGCAGCCATCAACGTGGGAGACACACTCCCTCTGTCTCCTGTTTTTCACCAGGTCCTTGGGGTGGGCCAGCGACTCGGGAGACTGATGCGCATGTTTCTTCAGGAAGAAAGCGGGCCTATTATCGGCCTAAAAGGTGCAGGCATCTGCAGCTGGAGGCCTGACCGGTGCTCGCGGGGCATTCGTGTGTCCAAAGAAAAGAGCATATGGTCACTCTCCACAGGTCCATCACCAGCTGGCTGTGTGCATCGTGTGTGCAGGACATGGCCTGGGCCTCAGGGATGTGGGTCAGTCCAGGTGGAGCGGATTTTCTGGAAGAAATGACAGGGCCTGGGAAGTAGAGAAGCACAGTGTGGTCTTTCCAGCATCTCAGGGTCTGACCTGAGGCCGCTGGCCACAGATGGAGGTGACCGACGGCAGTAACAGGCACCCTGCCCTTCCGGCTCCACTGCGACGGCCACAGAAGGCGTGTCTCTTGGCTCTTCTTCAGACGTGTCACGAGCCAGCTGGGCACCTGTGGTTCAGCTTGGCAGGGCCACCATTCCACAGTGACCGCAGCTGACAACCGGGCTGATGGAGACCGTCGGAGCTGAGTGTGCTCGGAGGCCATCGGGTCACCTTCCCACTGGCCCTGGGGTCCCCAGTCTGGAGGGAGACGTCTCCCACGGCGCTAGAGGAACTTCCAGGTTGACTGTGCAGAGACCTGGCGACCGCCGTGTCATGTCCTCCGCGGGCTCTTACTGCCTGCAAGAGGACTGATTCCTCTGTGAGCGAGTAACGGGGCAGGCGGGCGCAGCCGGGCACCACGACCCTCCCTATGCCCAGAGCCCAAAGCGTTGCAGAGCTCAAGTCCAGATGCCTGGGTGTGAGTAGCTCTGGTTTAAGGAAAGTGAGAGTCTGAGCACCAGGCAGCATCCTCTGCAGGCGAGGTGGGCAAAGAAGGGGGCAGAGCCCCTTAAAACCAATGGCCTTTCCCTTTAAGAAGGCGGGCGGGGGGAAGGCAGGGACAGGCGTGCGAGCAGCACACAGAGGGGGTGGCAGCGTGTGATCCCACCGCCAGTGCACAGCCCCCACAGGGCGTGTTCCTGGTGCACACACACCCCCTCGTCGCTGCCAGACCCTGGACATGGGCCGAACACAGAGTCCCTCTGGATCCCCAGCCGAGCAAGCAGCTTGTCAAGGGCAGGGACGTGATTTTCGGACCTTCCCAGGCCCATTCTGACACCAACACTCAACCGTGCAGAGCGCGAATGCGAACAGACCCCTCTGAAATGCCTCTCTCAGTACCACTTGGCTTTGAGGTGACGAGCGCTGCGGGGTTTCGCACTCTACGGGGCGTTAGCCCGAGTGCGTCCCACATTAACTCTGTGAGGCCAGAGGGAGAGCTCTCGTCGCAGCCAGACGGGAGGCAGCGGCCAGGGCCCGTGCTCCTTACAGCACCTGTGGATGGGGTGCGCAGGAGGGCGGGACCCCCCCAAGGACGGGAGGGCCCCAGTAGCAGAAAGCCGGGCTTTCAGGCCGCTGCTCTTGGCTGACGCCGACTCCCTCCCTCTCCCACAGGGTCTGCACCGGGCGAAGGCTCCAGGAGCCCCGCAGGCGGGCCCGGCTTCCCCTGGGGCCCCTGTGTTCCGGCCAGGAGCCCCTCGTGCTGCCACACGTGCTCTGAGCAGCGGCCGTCACGGGGGTCTCTGTACACACTGCCCGGGGGGGCGTCCGCAAATGCACGCTGACGTCTCAGCCTCCACTGATGGCAATGGGACCAGGCAGTCCCGGCAGGTGCTTCGGGGCCGCGCGGCTGAGCTCCCGGACGGCCCAGCGCTCGTGTCCCCCTGAGTCTCCGCCATGTTCTGTTAGGACCCGAACCTCTGCGAGAAACCTCGGCACAGAAGCCGCCAGTGGGAGTAAAGGGCCAAGGAGACGACAGTGGGCCCAGGTGGGTCCGTGTGGACAGAGGCTCTGGCAGGAGCTTCCGGCACAAAGCGGGGGTGCCCGCGGGCAGGCCGCTTTCCGGAATTTGAGGTGTGGGAGACGGATTTCACACGAGCAAGAAAAAAGACTGTTTAGAAAGCTAAGTCCACCATGTTCAGTACATAAAACAATTTCGGTGGACGCCGTGCTAACATGCCTGCGGTGAAGTGCCTACGGAATTCAGAGTCGTGTTTTCACTGACGGAGAGAAGGCTGAACTTCGGGGTGCTGCAGACTGGGGGATCCCACGTGGTTAGGCTTCTGCCTCAGTCTCCCTGCCGAAATGCATGTGTGTTCCTCCCAAGGGCCAGGCCGGGAGTCTGTGGCCATGCAGCGTGCAGCTCCCGGGCCACACCTCATGATGGTGGCTGCACACGGTCACACGTCGATCAATTCCTTGCTGATCGCGTCCTGAGGACGGAGCTGGGGTGGGAGGCGGAGCCTGGCTCTGACTCGCCCCATCGGTTCCACACGGGGACAGCATTTGTTAATTCGGGCATCACTTGGGATCTATGGAATGACAGTGTGGACTGTAAAGCCCCTTCCCAGGGGACCCTCCATGGACCTGGGGTGGGCCGGATGGCCAGCCTGTGTCCCGTTCCCCTCTCTGCTGGCCCGTCCGGTGACCAGTGGGTTGGCTCTCGTCACCCAGTCGCGCGCAGTGTATGACTCCTCATGTGGTGTTTGGGACACTAAAGCCTGCTTACAGGGCCCGTCTGAGTGGCAGGGACGCACACACTAAACAAGACGCCCTCCGGCACCTGTCTGAGCGCCGCCAGAGAAGGCAGAGCGCACAGTGCTGGAGGCCAGCGCAGGGTTTACTGCCCCCACCCTCGCGGTACAGACAGGGTGCGTCCCCGCCCTGGTGACCCGACTTCTTGGCACCCGAGCTAGGCCAGCTCTGGCAGCGGACCCAAAGCCTGTCCCTTCGAGCCCCACTTGCCCACAGCCGGCCAGCTGGCTTCTGCCCTCCCTTGACAGGCACAGCCACCGCCAAGGCGCCGGATCCAAGCAGCCACCTCCAGCCCCATGCCCTCGGCCCTGGGGCAGCGCTTCCTTCCTGCTGGGCACCTGCGGTGAGTCCTCGCCACCCTCCTTCTCCCCCTGCCTCTCCTGCTAAGACCCCTTTCCGCATCCTTCCTTTCCACCAAAACCCTGAACACAGAGGCTCCTCGCGCCCGGCCCGCACCCCCGTCTTCACTCCGTGCCCTCTCCCTGGCTGTCCGCGGCCCCACCGTGCCCGGGACTATCCATAGGCCAGCGACCCCATCTTCCGTTTCCACGCACACCTCCCTCTGAGCTCTGCACACGCCTCCACATCTCCTCTCTGAAATGCCATGGAGACATTTAGCTAAAGTGCCTGAAAGTAACCTCCTGGAATATTCTTCTCCAAAACTCCTCCTCCATCACTTACATCCCATTTAACGTTCAGCAAATACGGTGGGAGCGCCCACGGGACTCAGGGTGACGCGGGCCAGCTCCTGCCTCTCAGCAAACTGCCGGCGTCCGGGACACGCTCTCTTCCTCCGCGGGACCCACCCCATGCCCAGCCAGCAGCTAGCCCCGCAGAATCAACTCCAGGACGCCCCTCCTGTCCGACAGCCCCTCTAGCTCCCAGCCCCCAACCCGCACTCCGGCCTCCGGGCCTGTGGCCTTCGTTCCCTCCCATCTGTCCAGGCTTCCTAGGGCACCACCCCCCACACACACACTTTCCCAAACACGCAGCAGCCAGAGGACCCTCCGTGCCCTGTGCGGAACCCTGCAGGGCTCCCGGCTACCCTAAAAATAGACTCCGTCCCACCTGCCAGGGCCCACAGGGCTGGGGTTGGATGAGGCCACGAGACAATCCACACGAGAGGGTCAGGACACTCATCGGAGGAGCCCCCTAGTTCACCCCAAGCACGCACTCAGAAAGGCCACACGGGCACCCAGGGGGGAGGCAGCCGCCGACGAGGCAAGAGACGAGGCCTCAGCACGAAACCCACCTGCCAACACCGTGACCTTGGATCCCAGCCCCCAGACTGTGGGAAACGAGTGTCCGCTGTTCCCCATCGGTGGGACCCCCCCCCCACAGGTGAGCTGAGCAGACACTCGTCCAGCCGCCTCCTCCTTTCCCTCAAGAGTCACATCAGGGGCCACTTCTCCCGGTGGCCTCCGTGCCCTCATCTCTGTCTCAGTAAGAGCCACCTCGTGCTTTCCATCAAGTCACTCACCTTAAGTTCTAGATGTGAGTGCATGTGTGTATATGCATGTGTGTACATGTGTGTGCACAGGTGTGGGCACATGTGTGAATGGGTGTGTGTGCATACATGTGGGTGGGCATGTGTGCACACATGTGTGCATGTGTCTGCGTGTGTGCACATGTGTGTGCATATGTATGCACATGGTTGTGTGTGAGTGTGTGCATGGGTTGTGTGTGTTCACACGTGCATATGCATGCATGTGCGTGTACATGAGCACATTGTGAATATGGGTGTGTGCTCATGTGTGGATGGGCATGTGTGTGTGCACATGTGTGCATGTTGTGTCTACAGCTGTGCATGCTGTGTGCGCACATGAGTGTGCATGGGTGTGTGAGCACACCCATGTGCATAAGTGTGTGCAAGTGTGTGGGTGGGCTGTGTGTTTGCACATGCATGCACACACGTGTCTGCACGTGTGCACATTGTGAGTGTGGGTGTGTGCGCATGTGTGGATGGGCATGTGTGAGTGCGTATGTGTGCATGTTGTGTCCACAGCTGTGCATGGGCACGTGCCTGGGTATGTGTACCTACATGAGTGCACGGCTGTGCTGTGACTTTTGCGATATCTTATCTCTCCTGACAGACGGTAAGTTCTGTAAAACCAGGAATCGCTCCATCGCCTCCCTGAACTCCCAGCGGCGCACGTGCCAGGTGCGTCTCAACGCCCGCTGCGCTGCGGTCCTTGCCTGAGCAGAAGCAGGCGCCGCGGGTCCGGGAACGAGGGCTCGTGTGTGAGGAAGAACCGCTTCTGCGCACGCTGGTTTTCGTTTTTAAAATCTATCCCGGTTCTAACATTTTACGACGCGTGTGCTCTCACTGTGTTTTCGGGCTCGTGTTCCCCACGGAGTGATTCTGTCTTCAGGACGCTCACAGGAAGGCCTCCTTCCCTGTCCCGGCGCGGGCCCCACGGAGGGCAGGGCATCCGAGAAGGCAGCCTTCCCCCGCTGCAGGAGTGCCTGTGGATGACTGGCACACTGGCCCCCGTCACCAGGCTGGAGGACGCGGGAGGCGCCCGCAGGTGGGCTGACAGAGCTGAGGCAAAGGTGACAGACGGGCCGGGCGCTGGGAGACAGGCTCCCTGAGAGGCTAACTGGCGGGAGGCGCTCACCTGAGGTTGGAGATAAATATTGAAACAGAAGGTTACATTGAATTAAATCATAGACGTATAGCCTTCTAGAATGCCCGGAGTCACAGTAAATGGGCGTTTCCCACACCAGCCAGAAGCAAGAACCTCACTCCCTAGAACTCCGCCTTTTGATCTTGGAGTCTGAGCCCCTCGTCCTGCGGGAGGAAGGAGATCTAGGTGGCAGCTCCCTCGGGAGCGGCGCCCCCACCCAGCCACCAGGCCTCTCCTGCCCTGCAGGCTGCAGCACCGTTTCACCAGGGCACGTGGGCCATCAGGCCTGTGATTTTTCCCGGGGTGGGAGGCAGTGTGTCCCCAGAGCCCGGCTGCCTGGGTCTAAGTCACGTCTCAGTGCGCACGAGCTGTGTGGCCGTCAGACCTTCCCTAACTTCCGTCAGCCTCTGTTTCCTCGCAAGCTGAACAACCACAAGCCTCGCCACCGGGTCAGCGCTGCTTACACAAAATAACCCAGGCAAAGCATCACCCCGAACCTGCCCCACAGCCAGGCTTCCTTCCTCAGGCCGTCCCCAAATCTGACGACGCCTCACCTGCTTCCCCCAAGGAAGGGGCTGTAGCCCAGGACGCTGGACTCGGGTCACATTGGAATGTACCCACGCTCCGATTTACGGCCAGCCAGCAGTCCCGTGTTCCAGAGGGTTCCGGCTCAGCTCCCATTCTAGCTGCCTGGAAGCCGGAATGTGAACGCCTCCTGGTTATGCAAATTACGTGACTGGATGAGCTGACTCTTTGGGTCTGAGGTTGATTCCAACCCAGTAGCCACTTCGGATCAAAGTGCACCTGCTAGACTGAGCTCTGTGTATGACACGTATTTGGTTCGTGCACAAGTCACACAACTGTGTCCACTCCAGGTCAGCAGGGAGAAGGGCACGCACATTAAGTACAGTGACCAGCAGGGCTCATTTCACGGAACCAGACACTGGGCTCAGCAGCTTCTGTGGATTATCCAACTGCACCCTTACACGAATCTACCAGTATGTGTGGTGCCTGAGGCCATTTTATGAGGGGCCTTGAATGCTAGGCTGAGGGTCACGTGGTTTATTGACAGACGATGAAATCTCTGTGTCACACAGGTGAGCAAACACCTTCACCAATTACAAGTTATGTCCAGCAAGTGTCTGATGTCAGTAAAAGGCTAGTGATCAGTGTGTGTCCTAAGGAATAAGTTTTATTTTCCTCCCACTTCCACTGCCTATTTGATCTAACAGTTCGTAGGTGTAATAAATGTCTAGTAAAATCCTGGACTTTGTACGTAATCATAAATTTACAAATAAAAGACAGACCCCACAGAGAGAATTCCTTGTTAACTGTCACCTAATTGATGTCTCTAAATATTCCAGTAAAAATCTGCATTTTAAGCAGCATCTATAATGAGTGCAGAACTTTACTTCCTAAAAGAAAAGTAAAAGACTATCCTTTCCCCATTCTGTCTGCTTGGGTCACCTTCTTGCATCAGCTGGCTACACGTGTGCGAGTTATTTCCGGGCTCTCCATTCTGTTCCCTTGGTCTGTGTGTCTATCCCTGTGCCAGGACCACAGGCTCTTCAACAGATGGTGCCGGGAAAGCTGGACACCCGCGTGCAAAAGAATGAAATTGGACCTTTACATTGCACGGTGCACAAAAATGAACTCCAAATGGATTAAAGCTAAATGTAAGACCCGAAAGTGTAAAACCCCTGGAAGAAAATACAGGGGCAAAGCTTGTTGGCATTGACCTTGGCAATAAGTTGGCCGATATGACACCAACTACAGGCAGCACAAGCAACAATAAACCAGCAGAGCTACACGGGACTAAGAAGCTTCTGCACAACAAAGAAAACCACCAACCAAATGGAAAGGCCACCTGTGAGATGGGGCAAAATAGTTGCAAGCCAAATATGCAATAGGGAGTTAATACCCAAATTATTTAAAGAATTCTCACCCTTATAAAGAATTCCTGAAGATTTGCATAAGGAATTATATAAAGAACTCTAAAAATAAAAAACAGGACAAGGACTTGAGTAGATATTTCTCCAAAGAAACACAAATGGTCAACAGATATGCAAAAAGGTGCTCGCCGTCTCTCATCGTCAGGCAAATGCAAATCAAAACCGCAAGAAGATATCGCCTACCTGTTAGGATGGCTATTATCCTACAAAAAAAATGCAAACGTTAAGTGTTGGTGAAGATGGAGAGACATCGGAGCCCTTGACACTGGAGAAGGGATGGAAAATGGTACAGTCATAATGGGAAAGAGTGAGAAAATCCCTCAAAAAATTTTTAAGAAGGGGGCACTGGGGTGGCTCTGTTGGTTAAATATCCGACTCTTGATTTTGGCTCAGGTCATGATCTCATGGTTAGTGGGAGTGAGCCCCATGTCGGGCTCTGTGCCCACAGCATGGAGCCTGCTTGGGATTCCCTTCCTCTCTCTCTGCCCCACCCCCGCTGGCTCTCTCTCTCTCTCGCTCTCTCGCTCTCTGTGTCAAAATAAAAAAATAAACTTAAAAACTTTTTAATTAAAAATAGAATTACCTCATGACCCAGAAACCCCACTTCCAGGTAAATATCCAAATTAATGGACATCGGGATTTCGGGAGAGACGCGGACACCGTCGTGTTTATTCACAGTTGCCAAGACGTGGAAGGAAGCCTTCTAGACGTCCATCCTCGGTGAGACGATAGAGACTATTCCGCTCGCACACGCAGCGCCCTGGAGGAGGAGGGGACGGCACGGGGCAGCTCGGAGGACACGGTGTGAGGTGGACGGAGCCAGACACGGAGAAACAAGCGCCGCGTGGCCTCACTTCCGTGTGGGCCCCGGGACGGGCGTGCGCGCCGGGCACAGCAGGCCAGNCGGCTGCCCCCAGGGTGCCTGAGGGCAGCGGGGGGAATGGGGCGGGGGGGGGCTCAAACCAGAGATGGGGAGGAACAGCCGGCCACGTGCTTAGACGGACCCCCCCCGGCTCAGGGACCCCCGTGATTCTGGGGTGGGAGGTGGCGGCAGCAGCCCAGGGAGGCAGCGGGNACGTGTTTTCCTTGAAAATCATTCTTGAACCGACGTGAATTATGACAAGATGTCTGTGTGTCTGTGGTTATAAACTTACTGTGAAGGATGATACAACGCGTTCTAAACTGACTTTGGGGAAGAAACATTTTCCTAATAAATGTTAATAATTGACTAATAATATTGGTTCCCAAGATGGGCTAATTAGAAATACAGCTCGTGGGGGTTTCCAAGCTAGAATACATGAGAAACTAAATCTTATTCTGTCATGATCGGGTCTTGTCCAAAATTCTGCCCTAGGATATTAACAAACATCACTTTTGATAATAATTATCACAATCTAATTAGTTTCCAGGTAGCTGTATATTTTGTCTAAAGTTCATAAATTGCAAATTTGGGGGGAAATGAGACAAAGTATGAGATTTTTTAAAAATCCAAGTGTAGTATGTGAAACTATTTGAACTTTCTCTATAGACTACTGTTTATTTCATTTTGAAAAGGACTCAAGTAGCCTTGAGGAAGAGGTTTACTTACTGAAGCAACTTTGGGCGATAAAGTGCAAGACTGTGCTCCAATATGAAGTGACTCCATATCAGTCGTGTCACCGTTTAGCAAAGCCCTGGCGGTGCCGACCCTCTAGGTAGAAAGACCTCGTGTGTTCACAGTCCCCAGTGTCCACAGACGGGCTCGTGACAGAAGGTCTGGTGTGGATTTGAGACATGAACCACTGTCGCTGGGGTCTGCACCCGACACGTAATGGGCAGACGGCCCTTAGCCCCCGTCGCCGTGACGAGGATGAGGAAGGCTGAGAAGTGGGAACAGCCTCGGCCACAACAGCACCGCTCACCTCTCAGACCCGTGTTCTCACTTTTAGCCTCACCTCGGCCACCAGCGGGAGCCGATCTGAACGGCCATGCAACCGTATTTAGAAAATGGGTGTTTTGAGAACAAACAGGGAAAGGCAGTCACGATTGTTTCCAGCGTCTCATTCACACGCATCGTACAAAGTGGCATTTGGAAACCTGGGCAGCAAAACCAATGATCTAGTGATAACCTGTTTCTAAATTAAATTGTACATTTTAATGTATGAATTACGTTCAATTTGTGAGGCAGATTTTTGTTCCATTTATTGCAGGCTGGGGTTTCTTGGTTGACATGAGTCATCTTTGGAATGAACTTTGTTTCACTGAGTATTGTCCCTTGGCACTCAGTTCAGCTGAAACCAAAATATGGATCCCCCTTATGTAAAGTAGTTTTAGAATCACAGACAGAGATATAGCCTTCATGTTTTTCACTAATAAGTAATAAAGATTTTAAATAAGACAAAATAAAAATAATGCTTTCCTGTGGAGGTCACAAAGAGGACCCAACGAACAGGATTTCTGGGAGTTTAGAGCTCCCAGGGAAGGTTCTGGAAAGGTCACAGCTTCCGTGCCTGCAGGAAGTGCCCCGGTGGAGGCAGGTGGCAGGGAAGAGGGATATCACAGGGGTTGGCAGATCATGGGGTTCGTACCGGATTGGAGTCTGGAAGAACTCCAAAGGCAAGAACAGACCATACGGCCCAGACGGGGCAGAGCAAAGGGATAAAGAAGCCAACAGCTTCCAGTGGCAACAAGATCAATAAAATCATATCGGTTTATAACCAAAAGTATAAAAAACCCAACCATGAGTTCATACCGGTGTAATCACTGAATAAAAAGTTGGAAAGAATAGAAGCGCCCACGGAGAAGGACTCTAAGTGATTCGTGGAGATGGCGCACCCGCCCAGAGATGGGCCGGACTCCCCCCCCTCGTGTGGGCGGCACGCTTCCTCCCCAAGAGCCCGCTTTGGGAAAGACGGACAACAGAGGAACCTGACAGACACGCTTCAAGCCAGACGTCAAGGCTAACGAAGAGCCATGGTAAGTCATGTTGGTAGGACCCCGGGGATAATGTGATGAGAAAGACCCACCCCTGCACCCTTCCCCCCAAAGACACCCCACTGCAGCCTAACCCTGAGAAAAGCATTTCTCGGTCAAGGGAATTCTACAAAACACCTCAAAACCGTCGTGGTCATGAGAAACAAGGAAAATCTGAGAAACCGTCACAGCCTAGGGGAGCCCCGGGAAACATGAAACGTCAGGTGGGATCCTGGGTGGGATCCTGAGACTGAGAGGAGCACAGGGGGAAACCTCAGGAAANTGTCGTGGTCATGAAAAACAAGGAAAATCTGAGAAAATCTGAGTCACAGCCTAGGGGAGCCCCGGGAAACATGAAACGTCAGGTGGGATCCTGGGTGGGATCCTGAGACTGAGAGGAGCACAGGGGGAAACCTCAGGAAACATGACAAAATGCAGACTTGAGTTAATGATACGTGTTCCTCTGCCCTGTCAGAGGCGCCGCGCCACCGAGAGGCGTGAAGAGCGAGAGGAGCTGGGGGCGGAGGAAGTGGGGAGTGTCTGTGCCGCCTGGGCGATTATCCTGCAATCGGACACTGTTTGCGATTAAAATTCCTTCTTTAAAAAAACAGAAATGTTGCTCCAAAAAATGAACATAGAATCGGCATCCTGTGGGGAATACGAAGCAGTCTGTGTTACATGTAATTACACTCCCAGAAGCAGAAGAGGGAGAATGAAACAAGGAGAAAAAGATAAAAAACATTCTAATAGGGGAAATGTTCTGGCTGGGAATTTTCCAAATTCCGTGAGGGGAAAAAAGACAATCCACAAATTCGGGAAGTGTAATAAATGCCAAATATGATGAATTCCCAGAAAACCACCATAGACCTATCATGGCCACACTGATGAAGATAAAGAAAAAACTCTGAAAAGCAGCAAGAGAAAAATACCCATTATGAGCAGGGAACAATAGCAAGAAAAAGTGCTGAGCTCTCGTCGAAAACGAAGCCAGAGGGCGGCGAGGCAATAGGCAGCAGGGGCTGTAAATAGGTCCGGCCAAATTCGAATTCCTTATTCAGCTAAAAGGAGAAGAAGGAGAAGAAGGAGGAGAAGAAGAAGAACAACAACAACAAAGGAAAAAAAGGTGGAATAGAGACATTTGCCAATAAATAAAGGTGGAGAGACAAACAGAAACAGCCCTGAACCTGAGAGGAAATGACTGCAGGTGACACGGGTCAGCGGGAATGAATAAAAAGCATCAACATTTATATTTTATAGTTTATAGCATGTGGTGAAAACATTTTTCTCTTGTCTTACTTTGAAGGCCAATAACTATCTGCAAATTGATAACAATGAACAGCAAGTTTATGATTTGTTGAAATAAAATACGTGACAATATTAACGAAGGATCCGGGGAAATAAAAGTGTAGAGTTGTAAGACTCTCACGCTTTATGTGAAGTGTTACAATAGTAATTCACTGTAGAGCCTGATAAGTTATGGTGCATATGATAATCCTTGCCTCAACGGCTAAAATTAAAAAAAGACTTGTTATAAAATCAAGAAAAGACATAAAATGGAACATTCTAAAAGTACTTGAATAATCCAAAGGAAGGCAAGACACAAGGAACAAAAAGCAAATGGTATTAAGTGAGAGAAACTGGCAAGATGGCAGACTTAAAACCAACCATGTCCATAATCACATTAAATGCAAAAGGTTTAAACACTCCGGTTAAAAAGCTGAAGTTGTCAAACTGAATTAAAGAAAACAAACAATCCGATATCTATGTGCTACTAACAAGGCAACTGATTTAAACACAAAGGCAAAGAGGATAAAGGGATAGGGATGAAGACCAGCGTGTGCGCTAAGTGCAAGCGCCTGGCAGGAAATCACAAGAACGAGCTGACTTCTAGGGACACTCGGTCTCAGAGGCATAGAGGGCTCTTCAGTGAAAACAATGAAAGGGTTAATTCATCAAAAGATGTAGTAATCCTCAAGCATATATTGCTAATAACCGATCTCCAAAATACAAAAAGCAAAAGTAGGCAAAGTTTTGGGAAAAACAGATAAATCCACCAATGACAAATGTGTCAAACAAATTAAGGATATGAAAGATTCAAACAAATTAAGGATACGAAAGATTTAACCAATACTATTAACAGGCTTAACCTCACTGACATTTTTTCAGGTGTGCGTACCACCTTCATAGAGCACATTCTGTATGATAATAGACACTTTAGCGGGTATGAAATTTAAAAACAGATCAAACTGATCTACGGTGATAAAAGTCCAAATAGAAGTTGCCTCCAAAGATTGGGTGGTGGGATTGATGGATGGGGGAGAAGTAGGAAGAATCATTTTTGAGGTGATGGAAATGTTCTATATTGTGATGGTTAAATCCATGCATTTAACTGTATGTAAATTATATATTATGTAATATAATGTGATATGTGATATAAAATATCATAACATACCATAGCTTCTGAATCTCTCTCGAATCTGTCTGTCTCCATGTTTTCCAGGCAATATCATTTCTGGGACCTCGGGAGCCTTGCCCTGAGTGGGGAACAGTGCCGAATACGCCTAACTCACTACCCCCTCATCCTGCTCCCCGCACGCATGCTGTCCCTAGGATTAAAAAGATTGTCAACGGTTCTCACTTTCAAATAAGTTAAAAAAAGGAGAGGAAAAAAGCCTCAGGACCAAAAAAATGCAGGAATTTTTAAAAATCAGAATGCCTTTAAGGACAACCAAAGAGATGTCTGCCTTCCGGAGCCGGGGGAGGGAAGCCCTCCATCATCAAGGGAACGAAAGCCCTCAAGCCCCTGCTGACCCCTGAGAACGGGGGCACGTGTCACCCCAGAACGAGGGCCCATGAGTCTGGGAAAAAGCAAAGGTCTCACCTGGGACCTACTAATAAAATGAGTGGTTGGTTGACGGCCAGAAGAGAGGTGGGCGCCTGGTGGGCGGCGCAGAGCTCGGGGGCCCCAGCCTGCTCTGTCCAGCACCCGCATCTTGAGCTCTGGAGTAAGACGACCCTCGCCTGTCCCTCACTGCCTTCGTGTCCCGGGAGTCACTGACCACAACTGATGGCAAAGGGGGCCGCCCCCGGGACGTTTTCGAGGACATTTGTTGAACAGAAAACAATTAGTAGAAAACCGCTCCGTCTTGCCCACATCGCCAAGTGACGGGCTTCGATCGCTGGACGCGCCTGCGGGGTCCCGAAGGCTCAGCCGTGCGCTCCTGAGGGGTCACCAAGCCTCGTCTCCCAGGAGCATCCTTCGCCCTGGCCCCAGGAACACGTGGCTGAAGACCTTCTGGGGGGGCAGGAGTGGGGGTTCCGCCCAAGCCGTACAGCCCTGCAGAACCCCAGTGCAGGAGCCGCGGCCGTCAGGGACAGTCAGGTGCACTGCCGCGGTGGCGTCAGCAGAGCGGGGACCCTGTGCCCACCGAGCGGCAGACCAGGGTAGCAGCTGGCACTGAGCTCACCGGCACCTGTGTGGCCTATTTCGCTGTGAGCACAGGGGCCCGAGAGCCATTTAAGGACGGCTGAGTTGATGGCCTTTGTCCGAGGCCCAGAAATGACTCTCTATTAACAAGCACACCGACGGCAGGTCACAAGTCACAAGTCACAAGTCGGCATGGCACAGAAAGGCAGGGACACAGGTGTCTGTCGCCTAGAACGAATCTTATCCCTCGACACAAGGAACAGTAAGCGATCGCTTCCAAGACAAGACAGCGGGAAAGTGCCTTGGGCCCCCCTCAGTGAGATATGAAAGTAGGAACTTACTTTAAAAAACAAGAGTCTGACTCGGGCAGAATGTGCCGGCCTCTGTGGGCTCGAAAACCAGACAGGAGTTCACACCGAGCCGGAGGCGGCCCTGCAGACCATCGTCCCCAGAGCGCACCCCAAGTGCCGGTGCTGAGCCCGGGGTCGCTGGGGACTCACTGGGAATGACCTGGGGTGGGTGGAGTCGGGGGTACCCTGCCCCCCAATCCCAATGAAGGGGCCTTTCCTCCTGCTCCCCGGGGGGCAATTGTGGGGTGCCCGTCCCCACCCGGTGTCCTCAGGAGGACCGCACCCCCCCACCGTCCTCCGCAGCCCTCAGCCAGGCNACCCCCTCACCCGGCTGGGGCGCCCACATGCCCACAGGCCTCCGCTGTAAAGGTATTTGCATCTCAAACGCAGGAGGAACAGACTCGTGCGTTTCCTCCAAGCTGTTCAGTGAGGTCCTGGGAAGCACGTGTCCGAGGCCTCACCTCCAGTAGCCGCGAAGGTGACCTTATTTGGAAACAGGGACTTGACAGATGTGATCAGGCTGCGGCCTCCAGATGAGGCCATCCTGGACTCTCTGGGTGGCCCCAAACCCAATGACAAGTGTTACCAGAGGCAGGAGAGGAGAGACTCAGACCCAGAGGAGCCGCCCCCTGAAGACGGAGGCAGAGACTGGAGACGCAGCCACCAGCCAAGGGACTTGGGGCCACCGCACCTGGAGCCTCCAGAGGGAGCCCGTCCCTGCAGACACCTGGGTCCTTCTCTCCGGAACGTGAGAGAATCCATGTCCATGGTTTTAAGCCTTTGCGGGGGGGCCCGGGACGCCCCGCCTCTCGGGGCTCGGTGGGCCCACAGAGGCAGAACATGTGCTGCAGCGACCCCGTTGCATTCAAGCGCAGGCGCGTCCCCAGTCCCCACGTTGAAGCCCGTGTGTCCCTCCCGCCCTCTCTCTAGGCACCTGTGCCCGTGGCTGCTTCCCTCTGGCCACGCTGGGGGCTCCGGAGCCGCCAGGCCGAGGCGGGAGCAGGTCCTGCGCACAGATTTCCCGGCAACCTCGCGGAGGTCACTTCCCAGATTCACGGGCGTCTCTTTCCTGAACTCACTTGCACACTTGTTGGCCCGAGACAGCTGACTCAAGAAACGTGGACTGACGTGCCCCCCCAACCCCACCAGAGGACCCGGGGGTGGGGGCGTCACCACGGGGACTAGAGAAGACGACCCGCCGGCGCAGCGTGGCCCGCGGCAGAGAATCGGGCACACGGTCCATCCTCGGAAGGGGTCAGGGAAGCGCCTGCCTCCCGGGCCTGTTCCCTCCCGCCCCCCGAGGAAAAGGCCGTGGGGCGGGACTGGGTGCCCCCAGCAAAGACTGCTGCTCTATCACCATGACAACTCAGAAATACCGCAGACGCTCATGTCCAGAGAATCATATTAGTAAGCTCAGATCCCTCAAAACACAGCCTTTCGTCGTTCTTCACGCCGACTGTAAATTTCCTCTCGCAGCCTCGTAACCCAGTTTACTCCTAGCCGGGCCGGTCTGGGCGTGCGGGCTTGAGGCTGGCCGGGGAGTCAGCGTGAGGACCCTTCTTCCCGCCTCCGTCGGGGATTCACTGAGACCGTCAGGACAGCAACTGCCTTTTCATGATCTGATCAGCGAGAACCCACTGGGAGAGACAGTGTTTTAAAAAGTAATTGTTTAAATGAACTTGATATTTTTATTGCAAAAATACATCACAACACGCTTAAAGGTTGGATTTTAGCTCGGGAATCACAAACATTATTCAAATGATTCATGGGGAAGCTAATGACAAACACTGTTGTCTTTTACATAATCTAATAAAGGCTTATTAATGGGAGGGAAGACACCGGCCGGGCGCTCACACAAAGTAATGGGTTCGTGTGCTGTAATGAAATCAGCCGAATTCTGTCAAACTTTGTTTTTCTCGCAACCCGACGCCAGTGGCATTTTCCACCTCTGCTCCTAGCCTCCCATGATTCTTTTACAGCCTGTAACCTGGGTCGCACATGCGGTCAGCTGTGTAGACACAGGCCCCGCGTCGGGGGAGCGGCTCCAGGCCACTGGCCTCACCGGGCGGCCGGCAGCCCTTCATACTCTTACCTTTAGAACGGGCATCGCTTCCGGGGAGACCAGCTCAAGCCCTGGGGCTCATGCAGCAGGAACCCCCACGGCCACCGTCAGGGAGGGGGAGGGGGAGGGGAGGCCGGAGGATCCCCTTTGCCTCGGCACCTCGGTTTGGGGCCCCGAGGGGTTGAGGGGTGTCCCTGGTTCTGCGGCTCCACGGTGCCACCTCTCGGAGACAGAGACCGGCCGGTTCTCTCCAAACCCGGAGCCGGGAGCCCCCCACCAGCCTGCCACCAGGTTGCAGGAGACAAGACGCTCCCCTGCAGGCTGCAGGGGCCCACGCCTGCCAGGGGCCGCTCCCGTTGGCTCCCGGGTCTGGTCTGCAACCCTCGAAACATCCTTGCCCCAGGCAGACCGGGTCCCATAAATATTCCAGAAAGGACGACAGGGCGCGCCCTTGGGCAGCCATCTGTGGAGGGGCCCAGGCGGCCTCAGCTACGCGGAACTCTGCTTCCTGCTGTCGACCGTGTCCACCCAGGGACAGTGGGCAGGCTCAGGGCCTCTTCACCCCGCCCCCCGCTCCTCCCTGCGAGAAAGGGGGATCGGGGGCAGGGATTCCCAGGGCTTCTGCAGACCTGATGGAGATGTGCGTCCTTCCAGGACACGGGGTGTGAGAGAAGGAGAGCCCTGGGGCCAGCCCCAGGCTCTGCTACTCACTGCCTGGCCTCCACCGGGTACATCACCTCTCTGTGCCTCAGTTTCCCCATTTGATAGTGGACATGATGATAGCGCCACCTGCTTCACAGGGCTGTTCTGAGAATAAGCAAGCTCTATGCACATCGCGCATTTAGGATCAGCTTCCAACACACGCTGAGCGCTAATGAATGTTAGGCATCAGCTTTACCAGATAGTTTCCTTCAGCCCAGCCCCAGACCTACACCCTTCCCCACCCAGCAAGCTCATGCCCACCCCTGGGCCTTTGCACATGCCCTTCTTTCTGTCTGGAGCACCTTCTGCCAGGCACCAGCGTGACCACTCCCCCGTTGTGTTCATGTCTCTCCTAAGATGTCACTTAATCAGTAAGGTGTCCACACTAGTCTGCGAATCCTACCCTATCATTTCCCCCAAACCCCATTCCAAGACCTTGGCTTATAATTAGTTATTTTACACGGCACGTATCATTGGCACAATATTTTGTTAAAATAAAACAAAAACATGCATCTAGAAACATTTTTTTGGGTGCCTGAGGGGCTCAGTCAGTTAAGCATCCAACTTCAGGTCAGGTCACTATCTTGCGGTTGATGAGTTCGAGCCCCATGTCGGGCTCTGTGCTGACAGCTTGGGGCCTGGAGCTGCTTCAGACTCTGTGTCTCCCTCTCTCTCTGACCCTTCCCTGCTCGGGTTCTGTCTCTCTCTCTCTCTCTCTGAAAAATAAACATTAAGAAAATTAATTTAATAAATAAATAAATATAAAACAAAAACATTTCTTGTGTCAGAAAAATAAATGCATGAAAGTAAATTATTGAAAAACAGAGAAATAAAAAAAAAATACAAGCCACACATCAAAACTCACAAGATTTACTTGACATGGGACCAAGAGAAAATACATCGTGTTTAGCACTTCTATTATTTAAAAATAAGAATAAAATAAAGTATTTAGCTCAAAGTCTAGAAAAACAAAAATAAAATAAACCCAAAAAATGACATAAATGTAAAGCTAAAGACAGAATTAAAAAGATGGAAAAAATAATAATAGGACTTGTGAAGACTAATGTCACTAGTTTCAAAGATTGTTAATTAGAAAAGGAGAGAAATATAGATGAAAAAGGACAGGAGAAACAAATGTAACCCCAACTGCAAATAAAAATTGTAGTTTATAAGTTTAAACAATTTTTTAATGTTTTATTTATTTCTGAGAGAGAGACAGCGTGAGCGGGGGAGGGTCAGAGAGAGGGAGACAGAATCTGAAGCAGCTCCAGGCTCTGAGCTGTCAGCACAGAGCCCGACGCGGGGCTCGAACCCACGAACCGGGAGATCATGACCTGAGCCGAAGCTGGACACTTAACCGACTGAGCCTCCCAGGTGCCCCTATAAGTTTAAAAGTCTTAGTGAGAAGGTTCACTTTCTAGGAAAACTGGTGTCACCAATGGGAATTCGTGGGAAAGCGAATGATCTCGTGGATTAGAAGGAACCGGAAAGTTTGTCGGAACAACATGCAGGCGGCTCACAGTGAGCTTGGACAGCACAGCCTCACTCGAAAGTGAGCAGCGGCATCAAAGGAAACAAACGCTGTCTGTGCCCTTGAAGAGGCCCCGGGGCAGCGCGGCTGAGAGAGCACCCAGCTGCCCGTATGGGCCACCGCCAACAGGGCTACCGAGCCCGACAGAATGTGACCAGAGTGCTCGGTTCCCGTATCGCTGACTTAGATCCAAAGTCCTAAGTAAGGCATGCACACACACGAACATGCTCACACACACACGAATATGCAGGTGCACATGCAAGTTGTGTGCATATGCACACACATATACACATGTGTGTACACACATGCCAGTATGCATGCACACCCCACACCTGTACACACGCACGCACACGTGACCGTATGGACGTGCATGCACACAAGCACATGTGTGCACATCCACATGTGTACATGCCTGCATGCAAGTGTCCACACAGTGGACACATGAAAATATGCATGTGTGTACACACATGCACATGTGTTCATGCACACATGAAGGTGTGTGTACGTGCACACATGCATTGTGTGCATGCACATACACACGTGAAAATATGCATGTGGTGTACATGCACATGTCCACATGCATGCACACGGGCACACACAAATGTCACGGGTAAGTAAGGCTCTGCATGGGTCTGGAAGAGCCACCACTCCACAGGAAATACATAATTATAACTCATCCTATCAGAAAACGCTCTATAAAAAGTTCTCTCCAGGGGCGCCCGGGTGGCTCATCGGTTAAGCGTCCGCCTTCGGCTCAGGTCATGATCCCATGGTTCGTGGGTTCGAGCCCCGCGTCGGGCTCTGTGCTGACAGCTCTGAGCCTGGAACCTCCTTCAGATTCTGTGTCTCCCTCTCTCTCTGCCCCTCTCCTGCTTGCGCTCTGTCTCTCTCTCTCTCAAAAATAAACAAACATCAAAAAAAGGGTTTTTTTTAATTTTATAAAGACAAAAATGCTTCTCTGTTCCCTCTCCTCCTTAGCTGCCAGGGTAGTTCTCCAGGCTCCAATACTTGGCTCGCCCCGTCCCCTAATGGGGACCATTACGTGGCTATGCTGAACTGGAGGTTTCTTCTCTTTGTGTGTGAGAAGTGGTCGGTGCCCCTCACAGCTGGGGGAAGGAGGGTGGGAGTCTGCCTGCGGCAACGCACCTGTCCCTGGCGGGGGCCCCGGCCGGGCAAGGACGGACGCCTGTTCCTGGTTCTCTACGTCAGGTAGTCTCAGTCACGTAGAAGCAGCTGCTCGGCTAGTCAGCAACGCCACGTGTCGTATCCACGAGTTGGAATAAAGTCAGGTTGTGTTATCCTTTTGATATTTATTTTAATTTAGACCATCCTCACCTCTTCCTCACCTACAGACTGCAAAGGTATTTGCAAAGGGTAAAAAGCTCAGTGGAGCGCTAAAGATCTGGAGATACACACACACACACACACACACACACACACACACACACACAGCATGATCCTGGCAGAACCAGAGGCCATAAGAATTTGCTAGTCACTGAGCCGTCCATGGAGAAATGTCTGGGGCCTCACTTGGGCGCTGGAAAATTTTGCAAGACGTAGAAATTCGTATAGGAAAATCGAATTCTCTTTTAATTTGCAGTAAAGCAATGCTTTCTAAGTGCCCCTTATATCTTAGATGGCTTGCTCACATCCCTCCTGGGAGGTCCAGACCTCTGTCCGCCCACAGCAGCTGCCACGCCCTTCAGAAGATGAGGACGGTCACCCGGGAGGCTCTGCCAGCCTCCCCCAGGACCGTCCACCTGCACGCATTTGCCTTCGGGTCTCGCTTCTCACAAAGGAAAGGTCTATTATTCGTCTGCACGGAGGAAGCACCAACCACCTCCCAGACACAGGGCAGCCCGCAGGGACGAGAGACGGCGTTCGCAGGAGCATGGAGTCCGGGAGCTGGGGGCCCTCCCTGCCGGTGAGGGGCTGCTCAGAGCCTAGGACCCGGGAGGCACAGCAGCCAGGGGCACGCAGCAGGTGCCTGTCCCTGCACTCGATACGAGTGTGTCTAACTTTTAGGCAGGGAGGTGGAGTGAGTTTCGATTTAATGGGAAGCTATTCCAGGACTCAAGGACATTGTGAGCTGTGGGTTAAACACTCCCGGATGGAGATGAAAGGCACTGTCCTCAGCCCGACAGGCACAGCGCTGCCGTGGTTGCTGTGGCTGCCACGGTCGTTACTGGGATCTCCTGGGATCTCCCTGGGGGACGTCCACATGATGCCAGCGTGGCGTGTGGTGTGTCTCGTAGCTGCCCCGGGCCCTTCCGGGCGAGGGTGCTGTTCCCTGGTGGCTGCCGCACAGCCGTTCCTCTTGGACAGAGTAGGTCTCCCCGCCCCTGTCTCGGGGTCCTCAGATCCCACCTCATCCCAGATGCTGGTCTGAGGTCGGCCTTGTTATCTGCATTCCAGGAAAAAGGAGTCTGGACCAGGGGGCCAGGCAGTGCGGGCTTCCCTGCGGGCCCCTCCTGGAAACTTCTCTGCAGATGCTCCCTCGTGTGCCCCGGCCAGGACCCAGGGCCTGGTGTCCCCACCGAGCGGCCGCTAAGGTCCAGGGACCAGATCATCCACTCAGAAGAATGCCCGGAGCCCAAAGGAGAGTTTGGTTGGTTTTCAGCAAAGTGGGATGGGATTTGGGGAGCTCTCTACTGACCCGGGAGCCCAGTGTCCCCCATTCACTTGCGTGGCCACTCTCTTCCTGGGTCATGGTCACTCTGCCTCAAGACTGAGTAAGAAACCACCACATTTCGTCAAGGGGAAAGTCTTTTCTTACACCCGGGGGGGCCATAAACAAAGAGTGTTCACACTGGAGAACAGAGCGGGACCTGCTTCTCCTGGACGCCACCCGAGGGGCCGTCCCAGGTGCTGGAGGGGCGTCCGTGGGGACAAAAAGTCTGAAAACAGAAGCAGCTCTCACTTCTGGGAAGTGGGAATCACACAAAACTCTCTGCCGTCGCTGGAGACTCCAGCGCTGCCGTAATAAATTGGCTGGTGTTTGGGCAAAGTGCTTACATTAAAAACATTAAAAAATGCCATTCGTGACATTCGCGTGGTCAGCAAGGATCTGAATGTCCACACACAGATCTGCCTAGAGACGCACTTCGTCTGTAGAGAAGCCAAGTCAAGCTTCCCTCCCGGCGAGGACTGTGATCGCCGTTTCCTTAGGGACAGACATCCTGGGAAGACAGACCACTTCGCCGATCTCCGCGGAAGCCTCCACTGATTCATTCACAGACTTCACCTTGTCCTCAGACAAATGCTTAAAAGATCCACAACCAAGTCACAAGGTGATTAAATCAAACGGGTCCTGTTTGCCAGCAGGTAGAAGTCTGGTACACGCCGCAGCCCAGGAGTGAGCCATGTGCGTTGCTGAAGGTAAGCAGGTTGAGTAGTGTTTTTTCCCAGCAATTTCGAGGTAAAATACTCTTGTTTCCTGTAATTGCTCTGCGACAGTTCTTAGCGATTCTCCTCACCCGCCCCTGAAACAGCTCCAGTCCAAGTGCAGCGAAGCCTCCTGCTGGGTGACGAGGGGGACCCTGTCTGCAGCACGGTGTTAGGAGCCGATGGTCCGGGGGGACGGGATGCACAAGACCCCCTTCAGACTGGAGACCTGGAGAGAGCTCCCCAGAACGGGGCTCTGACCCTGGGAAAGCGGGCAGCTGTGCCGTATGCTGCAGCACTCAGGCGACATACACAGAGCCGGCGGGTCCGGGTCTGTGGCTGGAATAGTGTCACACCACGTGCCTAGGTCAGGGACGGGGCTCCCAAATGCGATGACTTCACTCTAGGGATCACCTTCCAGTCTCACGTTCAGGGACAAGGGTGTGTCGCAAAAGCAGAGGGCAAAATGACTTAAAATTTTCCCACGCTGACACTTGACTTTTGCCTCCGTGTGAAGGAGACTGTCAGTTAATGTGGCCAGCAGGCGCCAGGGCACACGGTCAAAACTATTCTAGAAGATCGTGAGACATCGCTGGGCTTTCCAAGATGGCTCCTTGTTAAACGGCCCATGGATCCTGCCATTGTCTGCAGCAAGCAGGGGGGGGCCAGGGCCTCGGAACAGAGCCCGTGAAACGATGCCAAAAGCCAAGGGATACCGGAAACGAGAGGCTTGCGGAGCATGGGGGGAGCCATTCCAGCGTTGTCTCGGTACCCAGACTCTCTGGAATCGGCCACCCTGCAGATCTCGGTGCACAAGGCAGGGGCCCCAGCTGACCTCAGCCCCCTGCCCGCCCGTTCCCTACTGGCAAACCTTCTCCGTGAGCTGCCAAGGACCAGAAAGCTGGAGAGGCCTTGACTTCGGCTGTGAGTTGGGTGGGGCCACGAGGCTGGGGCTGGCGGGAGGCTGAGCCTCATGCAGGGCCGCGTGCACCTGTAACAAGGCACGGGGGAAGCTTCCCTCCTTCCTTGCCCCTTCTTTTGTCAGAGGCTGGCTGTGCGTGTTGTAGAGAAAGACAACATCTTGTCCTATTTCTCAGCTGTGCCCGCCAGGGAGTATTCATGTGTGGCTTTCCAGGCGGTTCCACGAGAGGACCTGGCACAGCCACTGTGGATCGCACTACCAGTGTGGCCCCGGCTGGTTGATGAACCGGCTCGCCTGCAATCACA
This sequence comes from Crocuta crocuta, assembly GCF_008692635.1. Classification (NCBI taxonomy): domain Eukaryota; kingdom Metazoa; phylum Chordata; class Mammalia; order Carnivora; family Hyaenidae; genus Crocuta; species Crocuta crocuta. The sequence continues at coordinate 7,379,154 of NW_027529672.1, forward strand.
GGTGGAGGACGGGCAGACAGACAGAAAGACAAAGACCCTCTGCAGCCGTGGGCCCCTCCCCAGGAGCCCCTGAGCTCCTAGCGGCCAGCCGAGCGGTGCTAAGCCTCTGGTGGCTTCCTTCCACGAATCCTGTGCATCTCGGAATGAGCTGACCCCCCCGCAGGGAAAGCTGCGCCCGGGAGCTCGATGTTCAGTGCCCGCCGTGTGAGGGCTTCCCAGCCGGCAATAAAAGCCGGAAACTTGCGAACTTGCAGGCATCGAATTCACAATGCAAACAGCGCATCGTGCACTTGAGCTGAAGAGCCACAGAAAGTGGGACCCCGGAGCCGACCCAGCGACAGGACTTGTGGACACGACTTGTGCCACGGCTGGTGAGCGCCTCCTCCATGGTCACAGTTGGCAGACCCATAAAACACGACCCTGCTGAAAAGACGGCAGCCCGGACTCGCTCGCCCAGGTGAGCCCAGCTGCAGGCTTCAAAGCCCCAGGGCTCCCCCGAGGGGAGTGGAAGTACCCGGCTGAGCAGGACTCCAGCATCCATCGAGATTATTCTTCAATCCGTTTCCCACAGAATCCTGACTCCCACTCTCCAGACTTTCAGGTAAGACACACACCGAAATGTAAATACCCCACAAGTTTATGTCACGCCTCCTATATAAACATCGCAAGCTGGGAAGTCATCATTAACTGAATTAATCTTTTGGTGCTATCATAGATGAAGCAGTTTCTAATGATTACAAGCCAATTGCATTTTGCCTTCAGAAGTATGTGCAAAATAAAATAAGACCCATCTAATAGGGCTCGTCTAGGTGTGTGAAAAATATACATATTGTACGTATTTAAATAAAGAAAAACAGAACTTGTCATCTGGAGGCGTTAAGCACTGATGTAGTGCGGGCGGAATGGTACTGGGTGCATTAACACATCGGCTCCAAACGTCTAATAAAGCTTCTGTATCTCATCGTTCAAAAGCACAGAGGAAAGGAAGGTGCGGAGATGGAGTCGAGTGGACAGAACTCACATTTGCGAACCGCTTACCGGTCGTAAATAGATGTCCACGAGGCAGCCGTTGGAGGGGAGAGAGGTCTCCGGAAATGCCCCCTGATCCGCAGCTGGCCTGGCCGGGCCTGGGCTCCCTGCTCGAACCCAGAACCTCCCGCAAGCCTTCCTGCACCGCACATCCCAGCACCGCTCAGAGGGAGGGCTCGGAGCACCCTGGATGCCCCCACGCGGCCCTCAGCCCTGTGACGAGACACGAGCAACGTCGAGGTGCAGAGGGCCATGGGCAGGCGGGTCAGGACATCAAGACCTTCAAGGACAAAGGCTTGGAAAGCTGTGGCTTTTGGCCAGAGGCGTGGCTGCTGGGGGCACTGGGGCTTCCACTAGACCCGTCCCTGGCAGCCGGGCGTCTCTCCGCGGGGTCTTACGCCCACTCCCTCTGGCTCCCTGACTGTCCTGTCCATTCTGTGAGCAGCCGGCCCCTCTGTGCGGCGATGAGCGGGGATCTGTGCCGTCATCTGCAGCTGCAAACCTGACTCGATACCACTGTTCCCAGAGCGTCCGCAGGTGGCACAGCTGGGGTTTGGGGCTTAGCCCCCGGGGACAGGATGCAGGCCGTCCACGGCGCACGGTGTGGAAGCCGCCACTGTCGCCTGCGCTTAGGAGAAAGTGCCGTCGGGAGCCCAGGCTCCGGCAGACCAACTGCTCCAGTTAAAAGCCATGAGGTGGGCGTGAGGAATTCAAGCACTGTTGAGCGGGTTGGTGGCTTCTAATTATGAGGAAAAACAAGAATAAAACAAGTTCAAAGCTAAAAATTCTCAGTTTAAATGTGACCATGGAATGGGACGTTTCTCTGACCGCCTCGAATCTGAGCCTTTTCCCTCTTGTTTTTGAAGAGCGGCTGCAGAGGCTGGTCCTGGGGCCGCTGGGGCAGGGCAGCGGTGGGGGGGGGTGTTCGTGGCCTCTGCAGGCCCCTCACGTGGCACGCGGGGCGCTGACTGGGGACGAGAGGGACTAAAGTTAGAACGGGGATGTTTGGGAGGATTATGGTAATTCCGGGGCCCCTCACAAACCACCAGCCCCCTGGGCCTTCCCGTCTGTCCGCTGGTCCGTGCCCCGGCTGGCCCCCCAGAGACGTCCGCTGCGTGAGGATCCCGGGGTCGTTGCCGCCTCCTGACCACCTCCATCGCCTTCTGAGCTATAATTAGAGGCAGAGTCTCTTCATGACCCAGGAAACCAATGACAACACTAAACCCAGGGAAAGACATACGGCCACAGGAACGGCAAGGTTGACCCCCTGACGTCAGAGGAAGGACAAAGAACAGACTTGGCCCTGGGTTTGTGGGTGCTGCATCCAGGAGAGAAGGGCGCCCATCCCGACCAAGTTTCAGCGATGAGAACTAGGGACGTACCGGACTCTGGGGTCAGTGTCCCCACTTGGTGACTTGGCACGTGGATTTCCCGTAGGGCTCACGCGGAGCTGGGGTGCCAGAACCTGCACTGTGACAAGAAGGAGCTCAAAGCCAGACGAGGCAGGACCGTCGGGACGGGTCAGGGCTCGCAGCCGCTGACGCCGGATGAGCCCTCTGGGGGGTCCAGCGACGCGCCAGGGGGCGCCGTCTGCGTGTTCTCCAAAGTAATGTCAAAATGCATCCTAAGATCGATAGGCTGTGCTGCACAGAATAGGACCAGGGACGCGTGCGTTGACCCCTCATTTATTCAACAAGACTGGGCGTCCCCTGAGCTGGAGGCTGGGACACCGACCCTGAGATGGAAAAGGGCTGGGTCCTCGAGTGGGGGTAAAGAAGGGGCAGGGGCGGGGGCGGGGGNCATTTATTCAACAAGACTGGGCGTCCCCTGAGCTGGAGGCTGGGACACCGACCCTGAGATGGAAAAGGGCTGGGTCCTCGAGTGGGGGGACAGAAGGGGCACGGGCGGGGGCGGGGGAGGCGGGCAGCTCCTTCAGGGAGGGGCATCCAGGGGGCAAGAACCTGCAGGGAGAAGGCGGGGACACACGGTCAGAACCACGGACTGAGTGACCCAGATCGCTGTTCCCAGCGTGGACCCATCGAAGCTCAGCTCGCTGGAAAGCGGACTTTCACCAGACAGCGGCCTCTGGGCGGCGAAATGAGACATCGCGCAGCTTCCCTGTGTCCATTTTGTCTTAATCGGGAGAAAAGCCACACACTGTCACACGCCCGTTGCTCCTATGAATGAGTGCCTGGCGCCGCGCAGAAATCGAGACCGAGGTCTGCCTGCACGCAAGACCCCTTCCAGCAGCCCGCCTTCCTCGGCCTCTTCCTTCCTTCTTTTCCTTTAAAACATTGTACTAATCAAATTATATACATGTGAGGTGAGGGGGCGGCGGCAGCCCCTCCCTGCCATGGGAGCCCCTGAGAGGCCCCACGAGGTGGTCCCGGGCCCCGGGGGGCGGGGGGGGGCATCTCACCGTCTTCCAAGCCCCGCGTTCAGCACATGAGGTACAAAGGCCCCGGGACGCGCATCGAGTTCCCGCCAGCGGGACTGAGGGATAAAACAATCCTTACTCAGCCCCCTAGAAGCAGAGGAAGTCCCCAGAAGAATCTAGACTCACGTCCCTCTTTTACTACCGAGGAAACGAACAGACAAAGGTGAGGAAGGGGTCTGATGTCACACAGCTAGTCAGGATCAGAAACCAGTGTCCCCGCCATCCAGCCCGGCGACGTTCCAACACCCACCGCTGCTTCCTGACCCCGGACCGCTGCATCTGTAAATGGTATTTCCGACGGGTGGGACTAGGAAGTCCTGAATTCAGGACAGAGACTTAGTACACGACCATAGAAAGTTCTCAAAAAAGCTGTCACCTACTTTCAGAGAAGTTCCTTTCTTAGATTTTGACCACGCATGACTGTTTCGTGCCCTAAAGTAAGAACATTGAACTTTCTCTCAAAGACTGTTATCAAGTCGAGATCTAAGTAGAGACGAACGTGAGTCATGGACGGAAACGGCCGGGACCAGAGACCCCGCGTTGTCCGAGGGCTGTGGGCCATCGAGCTCCGCAGAGAACTTTCCCGAACTGCGGGAGTCGGGAAGGGCCGTGTGCTGCCATCTTCCTAGCTGCCATTAGTGCAGTGAAGGCTCAGGCAGGTTCTGTAGCAAAGAACATGTCACAGGGCTTGGCCCGGGGGCCCCGACGAGGAGGCGCTGGGGCCGACCCCTCCCGCTGGCAGCTCTGACTTGCCGCTGCTCACGGCACGTTGTGACGTGATGGACAGTGACAGGGGCATCCAGCCGCGAGTTCGACCAAACGGTGCCCTCGTCCGGACACGATCTCCATATTCTGCCGCAGGGCGATGCCAGCGGCCACACCAGGGGGGCGCAGCGCAGACTCCTGGGTGCCGCACCGATGCTGGGGGTCAGTGGCCCTGCCCCGGCAGCACCTGTGTCCTGGCAGCACCCACGCCCGGGGGCCACCCCAACAGAAGGGAAAGGGAGCCTGATGGCCGTTTGTGCAGGGAGTCCCGGGTCTCCACGGTCAGATGACAAGTAATGAACTGTGACCAGAGCTTGCTCCTTGTCAGCCGTGTGCCGCCATACACACCCTTCCCGGGTGCTTTACACACCCTTCCCGGGTACGTTACACACACTTCCCGGGGTACTTTATACGCACTTCCCAGGAACTTTACACACCCTTCCCAGGTACATTACACACACTTCCCGGGGTACTTTATACACAATTCCCAGGTATTTTACACACTCTTCCTGGGGTACTTTATACACCCTTCCCGGGTACTTTACACACCCTTCCCAGGATACTTTATACACTTCCCAGGAACTTTACACACCCTTCCCAGGGTACTTTACACACCCTTCCCGGGTACATTACACACACTTCCCGGGGTACTTTACAAACATGCTAAAAGGTCATCAAATGAATGCCCAGAAATTTCTCTTCCTGTCATTAGATGAAGGGAATCGCCAGAGAGGTGTGTGGAGACAGGCGTGGTCCACTGGGCCCTCACCAGTGTGCGCTTGTCACGCCAAACCCAACCGAAATGTCCAGCAGCTGGGCGGCGGCCAGGCACACAGACGGGCGGGCTCCAGGCAGTGCCCCGGCCAGTGCAGGGCCCTGGCGCGTCGGTGCGGGGAGGCCACTCCCACCGTTTACCCAGAGGGGCCGCTGGTGGCCCACGTCCATCCTCGGGACAATGGAACTAAGGGACATCGGCTCCTCAGGAAGGGCCTGCAAGCAGGGTCTTCTGACGGGGACAGGTGTCCCCACTAACTTCCAGGTGAGAACCCAGACACGGAACGGTGCATGCAGCTGACGGGGCTCCATCATTAGGAACAGGAAGCTCTGCACAAGGAGACCTCCCAAAACGAGTGTGCAAACATGCAAGTCTCAGGGACCCCCGGGACCTGGAGACAAGCCTGACTTGTGTTTTCAGTCCGACTTTGCGTAGTTGAGACCCGTGCACAGGTACAGCTGGTGACAGCGTGGCAACGATGGACAGACATTCACAAGAGTAAATAAGAAAGTCATGGGGCCTCTGATTATGGCCTCAGAATGTCCGTAATACTTTTATCTGAAAAGTGCTGTGTATATATCTTTGCTCTGAGTGTATCCATATGGGTGTGTGTGCATGTGTGTGTGAGTCTGTGCATGTGACTACACATGTGTGCACTTGCATGCATGTATGTGGGTACACTCTCGTGTATACCTGTGTGTGCATGTGTGAGTGCATGTGTATACATGTAAGTCTGTACATGCATGTGACTACACTTATGTGCACTTATGTGCGTGTGTGAGTACACTTAAGTGTATGCATGTGCATGCGTGGGTGTGCATGGGTGCGTGAGCACTGACACAGAAGAAATGTGTGTGCAGCCATGGGGGTGCAGAGCACGGGAACGGCAGAAGCCTACAGGGATCACTGAGTCACCGAGGGCCTCTTCTGGGTCATGCGGGCCCCTCGCCCTCTTCCATAGGTGGGGCACCCATGCAGGGGCGGTGTGACCCCACGTCCCCGTTGTACCTCACACAGACGCAGAGACAACGCGAGGCTAAGCGGGATTGGAAAAGCCAGGACGGGGGTCCGGTCACCGGGACGTGGCTGGTGTTGCCTTTGGCCCGATAGGAGCGAGGAGGAGTGGGCTTCAGTGTCACCCCGTCGCCTTCGCAGGCGGCCCTGACCGCGGCTGGTGCTCTGTGAGGACTTTATGCTCCACGGGAGATCTTCAGGGCCCCGCTGGGGGCTGGGGGCTGCCCTCCTCCCAGAGCCTCACCCCTCCTGAGGGCAGAGAGCTGGAGCAGGCCCTTCAAGTGCGGCCCCGGTGTGCGTCAGCACGGCGGATCAGAACGGATGCTTCCCCTTAATTACTTCCTAGCTCACAGTATTTTACTATAAAAACGCCGTTACTCTGCCAAGGAAATGCATTTATTTGCATTGCTGTGTCTTCAGAGATCACTGAGTGTTTGTAATCAGGTTGTGAAACCATGCGATCCTTCAGCTGGTGTTTGCTGTTTTAAAAACAGACTCCTTTTGCATCTTGAAGTCAGACAACGTTACACTATCCGTGGCCTTGCTCAGGATTCTCTGGCTGAGATCTGGGCTGCAGGATAGAGAAGGGGGAGACTTCGTTTAAAAAAAAAAAGCACCGTCTTACTGTAAACAGCAGCTGGGTTTCACAGTGGCCTGGCACGTTATGATTCAATAAAAAGAGCCTCGTTTAAATTGCAGATGGTTATAAAATTGAGGCTCTACAGATAACTCTGCAAATGTATAGAATAAATGATCTCTTAATATAATAAAGTCGCTTGTCTTCTTTGTTTGCGGTTTATATTAAAACTTCGCTTGAGATGTGATTTCCAGGCAAATCTCCTAAAACATTCCCTCAGGAAAGTGAAATTCAATGACACTGGATCATCTACAAGAAATAATAGAAGAGGGACACGTTATATGTCACTAGGAAAGTCCCGAAATTTTGAATTCAAGAATGAATTATTCATTAAAAGTTTTTTTTAAAAAAGTCCTGGTATTACAAACCCAAGGTTTTGAATACTGAAAGGAGTAATATTCTTAGAAACTGAAGTGCATCTTATATGAGAACTGACTGTAGGGGGGGGGGTCCTGGGGGGCTCAGTCAGCTGAGTGTCCAACTCTTGATTTTGGCTCAAGTCATGATCTCGGCGTTCAAGAGTTCGAGCCCCATGTCAGGCTCTGAGCTCACAATGTGGAATTTGCTTGGGATTCTCTTTCTCCCTCTCTCTGCCCCTCCCCTTCTCACTCTCTCTCTCAAAATAAATAAACATTTTTAAAAAGAGAGAGAGAGAGAGCAGACTGTGTGAGTTCAGGGGAATCCGGGGTGATGGGAGCAAACCCCACTGGGAGGGCCCAGCCCTGGCCCTTCTCCCGGGAAGGTTGGCCCCGCCTGCCCGGGGGGCCCCAAAGACAGGAAAGGACCCTGCCGGGACCCCAGAGATGCGCAGGCAGACACAGCAGGGATATCCGAAGGCATCTGGGGCCCGAGTAGATCCACCTGTCAAAACTTCCAAGGTGGCCAAGGGAGTGATCGGCAATGCTGCAGATCTTCACACAGAGAGGCAGCCCTGCCCGTCCTGGAAACAAGACGCTCCCCTCCTACAGCAAGCTCAGTTGGTTCCGCCTACCCGCCCTCCTCCTAGGTGCTCACCCCCAGACCGCAGACCCCCAGCCCAGTTACGACTGACCCTCAAACAACACCGGTATGAACCACCTGGATCCAGCCACATGCAGTTTTTCCGACAAATGCGGTGCAGTACCGCGAATGTGCTTTCTCTGCCTTATGACCTGCTCAGTAGCATTTTCTTTGGTTTGCTTGATAAGAATACAGATAATACATGTAACACAAAATACGTGTTCATCAACTGCTTGTGATCCATAGGCTTCTGGTCAACAATAGGCTATCGGTGGTTAAGTTGTGGGGAGTCGAAAGTCATGCCTCGATTTTCGACTGTGCAGGCAGGAAGGGCTGTTTGAGGGCCAGCTGTAGTTCATGCCGGTGGCTGGTTATTTCTTTTCACAGTGTTCCAATGACTTCGTTAAAAACTCAGAAAGTAGATCAATAACATGGATGACCCAAGACCCCGCCCTGGAGACGATCAGGCAGTGCGGAAACCTCCAAGTGTCCAGCCTTCCGCGTAGACCACCAGATGTGGTTCCGTTGAGGCTCTTGTGTGGAATTTTCTTTCGTCTGTACATCCGTCTTCGTTTTGCGGAAGTTCCCTCATGTCATAACCTCGAAGACGAATCCCACCCCATTTTCCGGGCTCTCCGAACACCGACCCGGCTGGATGGTCTCTGCCACCTTCCACAGCACTTTCCTATCTTCTGATTTCGTAATCCCTGCTCCCTGTTCTCAGACCCTCGTGCACACTTTGATTTCTCTGTCAACTTTCTCAACACATTTTAGTTCTGGGACTGGGTCACTTGAATGGTGAGTTCATTTCTTTATTCCTATACACACCTCCTTTCCCTTCCCCATTCCAGGTGTTGTCTCTACGTTTAGGTCTTCACTTTTTCTTGTTCTGTGACTTTTTTTAATGAGATGATTCATGGCCCGATGGCCAAGTAGCATGTTTCTGTCTTGCTCTTTCTTGGGCACCTACATGAAGAAAACATGGGGGTAGTGACCTGTTTCCCGTTAGCTGGTATTGGATTCCCACAGGGACCCACAGCCAGGCCCCCTGACCAGGAGCAGTGGTGTCCCGTGGAGGAAATGCCAGGGGCTCAGAGGGGCCTGCACCGCTGCATAGCCATTGTCTTACTCATGATGCAGGGAGTTTACGTTAATATAATGGTCCTTTGCAGAACAATCTTGGAGAATTTCTCACTCCAACTGGACTTTCAGAGAAAATATGTCCTATTTATTGTGTCTTTTCTGGATTCGGTCTTCCTCTGCTTGGTAGGGGGATAAATAACTAATAATAAAGTAAAAGTAATAAATAATAAAGTAAAGTAAATAGTAAATAATAAAAAAGTAAATAATAAAGATAGCAAGTAATAAAGGAAAGACAGAGGTGAGGTGACTCGGCCAACTTTAACCATAGTTCAGTCCTGGACGTCAGATCACACTGCCGCATCCCTGCCCACGAGGTCTCGCTGGGGGTGGCGTCCAGGCGCCCTGGTGGGGCACACGTGGCGGGCACACACTCCTGGGGGACGAGGACTCAGCCTCCGGCCAGGCAGCCACCGGTCCTGCTGGGGTCTCAGGTGAGGGTTGAGGCGGAAGCTCCAGGCTGCTGTGACACAGGCGCAGGCTCTCTGTGTATTCAGGCCCTGGGGCGACCCCGCCCCCCAGCCCCCACCCCCGGGCTCCCGCTGGACCTGACCACCCTCTGAGACGGCAGGGCTACAGCACCATTGGCAACAGTGCAGCTTGGCGGCAGCCTGAACCTCAGAGCCGCCTGGCCTTGCCCTGGGGCCATCATCACACTCAGCCATTCCATGCACGGCCGGGGTGTCCCTTCCCCACGGTGCACTTCCCATAGACACACGGTCAAGTCTGCGCCCCTGTGGGCTGGGGGCAACCTGGGAGCCAGCTCCTCACTGAGCCCCACAGACACCGCGGGCCCAAGGCACTTCCACTCTCCTTGCCACCCCATCAGGGAGGAGGGGCTGGGGGACAGTCCCTCAGGGAGGAGAGGCTGGGGGACACGCCCTCAGGGAAGAGGGGCTGGGGGACCTTCCCTCAGGGAGGAGAGGCTGGGGGACAGTCCCTCAGGGAGGAGAGGCTGGGGGACATGCCCTCAGGGAGGAGGGGCTGGGGGACCTTCCCTCAGGGAGGAGAGGCCGAGGGACATGCCCTCAGGGAGGAGAGGCTGGGGGACCTTCCCTCAGGGAGGAGAGGCCGAGGGACATGCCCTCAGGGAGGAGAGGCCGGGGGACATGCCCTCAGGGAGGAGAGGCTGGGGGACATGCCCTCAGGGAGGAGGGGCCGGGGGACCTGCCCTCAGGGAGGAGAGGCTGGGGGACATGCTTCAGGGAGAGAAGGAGCAGGCGCGCCTTCCCCGTCCTCCCCAGCTCCTCCCTGCACCCCGGCTGCGGGGCCTCTGCGATGGCTCCTTCTCCCCCCTGGAGGTTGGGCGCCAGGGGCGGAAGCAGGCCCCCCCTGTCTGCCCCCGTGGCATCATCACCTGCCTCCCCCACTGTTAGACCACGGTGGGCCACGGAGGCTCAGGTGACCTCCTCCCGCGTGGCCTTCTGTCCCCGTCTGCCTGCCTTTCCCTCTTCCCGTTGCTTCTGCCTCAGACCCTAATCCCCTCCGGTCCTGAGGATGAAGGCCCGAGGCCCGCAGCAGAAGTCATGCTCTTGGAAATGCAGCGGAGAGAAACCACATTAAACGTTGAAAAAGCAAACGACTTCATGTTTACTAGTCACCAACCGCTTATAGAACCTTCTCTGTGTTCCCACCACTGTTCTGAGCGCTTTGCAAATATCAACTTAGTTAATCCTCGAAACAGCCCAGTTGTAAGGTACTGTTACTGCCCCATTTCGTGGAGGAAACTCCAGAGGCGGGGAGGTTGTGTAAACACGTACACGGGAGCGCCGTGAGGATCGCGGTCGGAATCAGGCTCAGGCAGCCTGGCTCTGCGGTGAGCCTGGGCCACGGCCGGAGCAGGCGCCCCTGTGCTAGGAAGGGGGGTGGTGAGGGGGGTGCAGGACGGCCTCCACGGGGGGTAAACACATATACGTTCCGACACTGTGCCCGAGACAGTGTCCACCTTGTGCAACACAAATGCTCCTCTCACGGGCGTCCGTGTGTGGGGTCGTTTCATTGTGCATAAGCTTTAGTTGTCGCGTAAGCAGTGACACCCCTAGTGCCTCGATCGCCCTGTTCTCAGCAGCGTACGTGTCATTTCCTTTCATCTTTGCTGTAACCTCACCCCCGCTTCAGAGATGAGAAAACTGCAACAGGGAGACAAGTCCCTTTCTGAAGACCGGCCCCCCGGTGACGGAG